>NC_049202.1:75886997-75901997 GCF_013347855.1 Anguilla anguilla | reverse complement strand
TAGTGAGGGTGAGGGTATGTGTACCTGTACAGGTAGTGAGGGTGTGGTGTGTGTGTGTACCTGTACAGGTAGTGAGGGTGAGGGTATGTGTACCTGTACAGGTAGTAAGGGTGTGGTGTGTGTACCTGTGTTGGGCTCATCCATAGAGAATGCCTTGTTCTCCATAAACATGTTCTGGGACGTCTGCTCCTTTAAGATGGTCTCATATCCCACCCCTCGGGGGGGGTAGGACTCGTCCCCGTGTCCGGGCTGGGCGGGGCCCTCCTGCGTCAGGGTGCACACCCCGGGGATGGTGTAGAGCATCAGGAACACCCAGCCGTTCGTCACCAGGGCGATGGCCAGCGTGGGGTCGTCCCAACCGGGGTTGCCGTGGCGCTGGTTGCCGTAGACGTACATGGCGATCCAGGCGGCCCAGACGCCGGCGGAGAGGATGGCGGTGGTGAGGACGAAGGCCGCCTCGCGGCGCCACTGCCGGTGTTTCCCCGCCAGCGCGGGCAGGGGGGCGACCGCGGCCGCCAGCAGCAGCACCATCACGTACACCAGCGCCGCCACGAAGTCCGGGTTGGCCACGGCGCAGGGCGTGGCCAGCCCGGTGGCGTTGGGCGGGTAGCGTGTCACCGTGAGGATCAGCCACTCCGTGTTGATGATGACCTCCACCAGCCAGAGCGCCAGAGCGGCCAGGCAGAGCGCCCCCCCACCCGGCCGCCAATCCCGCCGCGCCAGCCAGCTCAGCGCCACGCCGTGCGTCAGCAGGCAGGAGAAGCAGCCGGCGAACAGCACCCCCCACAGGAAGCGGCGGGAGGCGCAGGTGGCGAAGTCGCGGCCCACCACGCAGGCAAAGGCCAGGCCGAACAGGCCCAGCGTGCCCAGCAGGAAGCCGGCCTGCAGGCCTACCACGCCCTTCCGCTTCCTGTCGGCGAAGGGCAGACTGGCCAGCAGCACCAGCAGCAGCAGGAAGGCGCTGACCACGCCCGCGGCCGCGAAGGCCTCCACCACCACGCCCCACACCGCGCCCAGGTCACACAGCGCCTGGTACAGCGGGTCCAGCCCCGGGCCACACCCCTCCGGAGTGCTGTTCCCCGCCCCCGCGCCAGGGACAGGCCACGCCCACAGCCACAGGAGGCCGACGCCCACACCCAGCATCATCAGACCTGCAACACACACACACACCCAGCATCATCAGACCTGCAACACACACACACTCTCTCTCTCACACATTCATTCATTCACACACACACACACACACACACACTCTTTCTCTTTCTCACACTCACTCATCACACACATTCATTCATTCGCACACACACACTTTCTCTGACTCATTCATTCAGACACACACACTCTCTCACACTCATTCATTCACACACTCAATCTCTCTCACACACACTCACACACACACACTCACACACTAATGTGGTTAGTCATAGGTAAATCCCTGTTGATAAGGGAGGTGTTTTTACAACATCTCAGGCGTGAGAAGCCAACCTTACAGCAGCACTAATAAAAGGCCTCTATAGCACAAACATTGGGGATTGTGAGGGTGAGTTAATCATTGACGAAAAGCCTTCAGAAAGACAGAGAAAGTTTAAAAACAACCATTTATCCAGCTGCCATGTCTCTACCGCAGTCTGGAAATCACTGATAAGAATGTTAAATAAATATTGATTTTGTGAGGGTCGGCCATTGGGAGGAAGGAGAGCAAGCTGGGCCATACACTAAGGAGAGCGGGGTTGTCAAGGTGATGAACTGGTGAACAGAACGACACTTCTGTCAGTGAAATCTGCTCCGATTCATCCGTGCGTGTGACGCGCCATTTAACCGCCATTTCCTCTCGAGCATCTATCTGCCTGGAGTCACAGTGGCTTGCTGGTAATTGGCAACTGCTGGAGCAAATCACGCCAGTAACTTATACAGCCAAGCAAGTACACCCGCGGTGGGGGCGGGGCTTAAGAAAAGATGGACGCACACCTGTGCAGGTGCACGAAGCGCGCAACAGCAGCCGACTTCCCAGAGGCATTGAGAACAAATCGTTTCCCTTTTATGGAAGTTATGTGAATATAGCTCTTTCCCCGTGCTACAAAAACCGGAATTATTTGCTATTGGCAAGCGCTGATAACATTAAAGATGGAAACCTCCGAAGAGCCACACCTGCCTTAGATTTAAACAGTTACTGTCATCACTGACTAATTGTTCTCTGGATGATATTTATGGGATTATTTGATAGTTAGAAGGGTTTCTCACGCACTGTTAGAAACGGGGACCATTTTCAAAATTAAGTGTTAACCTGTCGTTTTCTTTGACCATATAAAATATAATCAATAAAAATTAACAATTGAATTGAGCGTAATCGAACATAAAATAATAATGTATTATTGTCTTGTACAACTGTTACGATTATATTAATATACACTTGACATTGTGGTTAGGTTATTTATTTATTTGTAACACTTTTCATAACAATGGCTGCCCCAGTCTTGTTCGAACTTTCCTCAACGCTTAATGGAGTGTAGGATGTGGTGTGTCGGGTAACGGCGGTCTTACCTGCTAGGCACTACCTTGGAAGAGGTGAAATCTGCCGTTGCGACGCGAGCAACACGCAACGACTCCAAAGAAAACGGAGACTGTGATATCTTCCGCCGTATATCTCAACAAACGAAAAACAACGGAGTAACTTTCTGTAAATCGCTTGTGATTATATTTCAGTAATTTAAAAGTGCAAAATTGAAAGTTCGCCAAAGCGGACTGAGTCCTTAACTGGAGAACTCTTTATACAACATGGTTTAGCATGGTTTTCAAACTCCGGCAAATGTACGTCTGCTGTGTATAATCCTGTTGTTGCTAAAAGCTCTCTCTCTCTCTCCCTCCCTCTCTCCCTCCCTCCCTCTCCTCCCCCTAAGTAACACAGCAACCCCGCATGCAGTGCAGGTGACTCCTTTCCTGCCCACGAATATCTCATAGAGCCCCTCTGTATTGGGTCACAATAAAACCACACAACCGTGCCAAGCAAAAGTTGTTCCCTGAACCACATTTAGCGACTTAATCTGTTTTGCTGACCCGCTTACCGCGCAGCGTGCTTGTTTACACCGCACTTCTGCATTGATATGGTTGGAAATTGGTGAAGGGGTAGCTTTGTTCGAGGTTTAAACGGACCTCGCATGTGGTGACTGTTCAGAGTAGCATACGTGACGTGTGTCCACACGGTCAAGAATTAGCGCAATGCCAGAAACCCGCCAGCCGCGCGAGCCAAGCCTTTAGGCAGCTGGCTCTGTGCTACGGTCAGCTGCGCGAGGTTATTTGCAGACCACTGGGGCCCTCCCCAAATGTGAGCCTGTTTAAAGTTACATTCTGCATTCTGGCTCAGCCATTATTTGAAAAGTAGCAAAAAAGAGTGAAACTTTGTTTTTGACATTGAACTTGAAATGGCATTATTTTTTATAAAACATACTTATAAACATCACTTATGATGGAATTCCACAGATGCAAGAGGAAAGATATAGGCCATATATTCATACTCAAATAACATATTGAGGCGTTGGGAGTTGAAGCACGGGAGAGCGAGCAGCGCGTGTGCGATGTCCTTTGGGAATTTTCTTTGGTTGCTATGTGACATAAAATCGGTTTTGTTTCGAGCAGGTCCCGAGAGCGAAGTGGGCCACCTTCTGGCCAATGTTGTTGTAACACTACTAAACTGCTGAACATATCGATCGCATTCTGTGCATGTCACGGTGATAACGTAGGCCGTTGTAGCTTATTGGTTTTCTTGTTTCCCGCTGTCTGTTGACTAAACTTGCTACATTAAAAAAAAAAAAGTTTGTTCATAGCCACTGAAACGTAAGCGCCTCCATTTTGATCCATTGGTTCATCTGATCTATCGGTACAGCTAGTTCCTGACTCCCCCTCCTCCCTCTCTTTCTCTCTCCCTCTCTCCCTCTCTCGATCACCTTGCAAAGACTTGATATCAGCATTTTTAATTACCGTCAGTTCTGTTGTGCTCCACGAGGTGGCATGACACTCCATGAGACACTCAATAACACTGTCATTTCCATCAAGCTTGGGGTTTATACACAATTATGCTACTTTCACTGTATAATGCCATTAATTATGCCTGTTGTGACATGGTCTGCTCAGACCACTGTGTAAAACCTGAAACAATTGAAAACACTGAAACAGTTTGAAACAAGTTTAAAAACAATGTCTCCACACTGTGCTTTCATTGATATTTTGTGTGGATGTTGGCCTATACAAGTTGGCATGCTTTGGTAGAAAATCATTTTTGATGAAACCGTGCACAACGAGGTCTGTGGATGTTTGTGTGTAACCAGGGCATTATATCTGGAAAGAGACGCTGCTGTTGAGTTTTTCTCATATAAATATTTGCCAATTTGAGCAGCACAAACATTGCACTGCTGAGATCCTCTGTATCAGCGTGAGTTGGGCGGAAAACTCATGAAGTCTTGGTAGAACTATCTAGATGGATAGATTGACTCCAGGTTATTTTTGGGTGAACTGCTTCTTTAACAGATAAAGGTGTAACAGATTTAAATCTCTTTTAGTGGCTGGTCAAAGCAACCTCTGCACAGAAATAGTGGCAGCAACAGGAGTTAATTTGTTAGAGGTGAATGTCATAATTATGTACCCCTCAGCCTGGGCTAATGTGGCTCACGTAGCGTAACATAAGGAGAACAGGCCCTTCAGCCCAACAATGCTCACCGTCTGAGTCATTTCATTTGGAGGTTCAGTTTGAGGGTTCAGTCCTGCTGTTTGCTCTGTATGCTGTTTCTGCTCTTTTTGCTCTTGTGCTGCGATGTGATTACACTCATGCATCATGCACTGGCCACGCCCTAGACAGGTGACCTGTCCGTCTTCCCAGGGGGGCAGACCTTAGTGCAGGAGGGAAATGAGTCATGCATGACATCACTGCCTGAATCATGCACATTCTTTTATGAACTGTGGTGTGTGCACGCCAATAAGAATATTAAAAAGATGAATCATGTAATTTTATTATTATAAACAATATGCATACGAGCAGCCAATCAGTGGGCTTCCATGCATATGAGCAGCCAATCAGTGTGCTGCCACACAGTCTGTCCTGTCCATGATGGAGTGAGACGTGCGGTTCCTCACATGGACTTTGCTGAGATAAGGGAGGGGCTTATCCATGCACCCCAGGGCTCACATCCAGACTGAACAGAATGAAACAATGTGTTAAAAGGCTATTTCCCTGGGGACCAATTAATCAAAGTCTCTCTCTCTCAATCTCTCTCTCTCCATCTCCCTTTCTCTCCTCTTTCCTCTCTCCCCCATGTCTCTCTCCACCTCCCTTTCTCTCCTTTTCTCTCTCAATCTCTCTCTCGCCTCCTCCCTTTCTCTCTCTCAATCTCCCTCTCTCTCTCCCCGTCTTCCCCCCTTCCTCCTCCTCTCCCTCCCTCATCTCTCTCCCTCCCCATCTCTCCCTCGTGTCTCTCTCTCCCTCCCCATCTCTCCCTCTCTCCTTCTCTCCCTCTCTCCCTCATGTCTCTCTCTCCCTCCCCATCTCTCCTCCCTCCTTCTCTCCCTCTCCCTCCCTGCTCTCCCTCTCTCTCCCTCCCTCCTTCTCTCCCTCTCTCTCCCTCGTGTCTTTCTCTCTCTCCTCATCCCTCCCTCCTCTCCCTCTCTCACCCTCATGTCTCTCTCTCTCCCTCCCCATCTCTCCCTCTCTCTCCCTTATGTCTCTCTCTCTCTCCCTCCCCATCCCTCCCTCCCTCTCTGTTCTAATTGGTTTATAATGTGCTGCAGTAGTAATTCAGTCAGCAGATCTGAGTAATTGACCCTTTTGCCAGAACATTCTTTACAGTCCCGTCTCCACTGGTTGAGGCCGAATTGATGAACATAAACTGTGGACTGAAATTAACAATGCATCCCATCATGCACTGCTCCCATAGTGCTTCCTGGTTGTATTGCAACTATAAGTGAGCTTCATGTAGTGAGCGCTACAGGTGTACTGAATAATATTTTACACAGAGCGGTGTGTGCTGATGAAAAAGCTCTGCCCTGTTGGGTTTTAAAGTGAACGTCCTTTAATGTCCTTTAATGCTGAGCTGAGACTCTGAAAGTGAATGTCCTTTAATGTCCTTTAATGCTGAGCTGAGACTCTGAAAGTGAATGTCCTTTAATGTCCTTTAATGCTGAGCTGAGACTCTGAAAGTGAATGTATACAGGTGTGTGATATACTGTAGATGTGGAGTGTAGCTGTAAGGTGTAAAGGTGTGTGATATATGTTTAAGGTGTGTGATATACTCTAGGTGTAGAGTGTAGCTGTAAGGTGTAAAGGTGTGTGGCATATGTTTAAGGTGTGGGGTGTAGCTGTAAGGTGTAAAGGTGTGTGATATATGTTTAAGGTGTGTGATATACTCTAGGTGTGGAGTGTAGCTGTAAGGTGTAAAGGTGTGTGGCATATGTTTAAGGTGTGGGGTGTAGCTGTAAGGTGTAAAGGTGTGTGATATATGTTTAAGGTGTGTGATATACTCTGGGTGTGGAGTGTAGCTGTAAGGTGTAAAGGTGTGTGGCATATGTTTAAGGTGTGGGGTGTAGCTGTAAGGTGTAAAGGTGTGTGATATATGTTTAAGGTGTGTGATATACTCTAGGTGTGGAGTGTAGCTGTAAGGTGTAAAGGTGTGTGGCATATGTTTAAGGTGTGGGGTGTAGCTGTAAGGTGTAAAAGTGTGTGATATATGTTTACGGTGTGTGATATACTGTAGGTGTGGAGTGTAGCTGTAAGTTGGGTCATAAAGGTGTGTGATATATGTTTAAGGTGTGTGAAATACTGTAGGTGTGAGGTGTAGCTGCAAGGTGGTCATAAAGGTGTGTGATATATGTTTAAGGTGTGTGATACAGGTATGTTGTGTAAGTTGGGTCAACAAAGTGTGTGATATATGTTTAAGGTGTGTGAAATACTGTAGGTATGAGGTGTAGCTGAAAGGTGGTCATAAAGGTGTGTGATATATGTTTAAGGTGTGTGATACAGGTATGTTGTGTAAGTTGGGTCAAAAAGGTGTGTGATATATGTTTAAGGTGTGTGATACAGGTATGTTGTGTAAGTTGGGTCAACAAAGTGTGTGATATATGTTTAAGGTGTGTGATATACTGTAGGTGTGCGGTGCAGCTGTAATGTGTAAAGGTCTGTGATATATGTTTAAGGTGTGTGATATACTGTAGGTGTAGGTGTAAGGTGTAAAGGTGTGTGATATATGTTTAATGTGTGTGATATACTGTAGGAGTGGGGTGTAGCTGTAAGGTGTAAAGGTTTGTGATATATGTTTAAGGTGTGTGATATACTCTAGGTGTGGGGTGTAGCTGTAAGGTGAAAAGGTTTGTGATATATGTTTAAGGTGTGGGGTGTAGCTGTAAGGTGGTCATAAATGTGTGTGATATATGTTTAATGTGTGTGATATACTCTAAGTGTGGGGTGCAGCTGTAAGGTGTAAAGGTGTGTGATATATGTTTAATGTGTGTGATATACTGTAGGAGTGGGGTGTAGCTGTAGGGTGTAAAGGTTTGTGATATATGTTTAAGGTGTGTGATATACTCTAGGTGTGGGGTGTAGCTGTAAGGTGAAAAGGTGTGTGATATATGTTTAATGTGTGTGATATACTGTAGGAGTGGGGTGTAGCTGTAAGGTGTAAAGGTTTGTGATATATGTTTAAGGTGTGTGATATACTCTAGGTGTGGGGTGTAGCTGTAAGGTGAAAAGGTTTGTGATATATGTTTAAGGTGTGGGGTATAGCTGTAAGGTGGGTCGTAAAGGTGTGTGATATAGGTGTGGGATAAAATAAAATGTAAAATGTAAAATGAAAACTATTTTATATTTGGAACAACAAATCATTTTTACAGTTACATGCTTTGCTATAATATCACAGATCACAGGCAGCATTATTTGATCGTAACACATGAGCACATTGAACAACATTTACACCAGAAAGGAGCTCTGGGGTCATCTGAATGAAATGGAGACGAGGGAACCACCCTAAACCCGAACCCTAAATCAGTCCCTGCTTAGCAGCCAGGGAGCCAGCAGACATTTAAAACTTCAGACATTTTTTGTTGACCTTTGTCAAACAGGCCTTGAACGCCTAACATGAGTACTTCCATCCCAGAATGCACCATGCCAGAATCCACCATTTCAGTTTCACACATAAGCACAACCTGCAGAATCATGTTCTCTTTCTTCGAGAGAAATACAGTTAGCAGGTAACATCAGTGGTTTTGTACACAGCAGGCAAAGCAACACACAAGAACAGACTTTAGATTTCTTTGCACTGATCATACATTAAAAGTAATTTTTTTCTCGCTAGCGACAACTAATATATTAATAAGAATCACATGCCTACCTTAGAAATGGGCAGACATTTTCTCAAACAACTTAATTTGTTTGTCCTTCCAGAATTTGTTTAGCCAATCTTATTTAATCAAAGTTATGTTGACAGACATGGGTATCTGTGATTGGCTGCTTAGGAAAATGCTTTTTGTTGTGTATTAGGTGTGTGTGTCCAGTGGAGGAAGTGAGTTTAAACCCACCTTCCGTCTGTCACTGAAGGGTAACCTGAAATGTGTTACCAGTGATTAAGGGGATGTGTGTGTGCTGGTAAAGTAATGAGGGGGTGTGTGTGTCCTAGTAAAGTAATGAGGGGGTGTGTGTTTGCTGGTAAAATAATGAGTAAAGTAATGAGGTGATTTAAGATTTTACTGAAAGTCACTGATTTTCAAAGGCATCACTTTAATGATAAAGGGGGCGGAGCTACCGGTACAGCTCAGGTGTGAAGGCTGGTGATAGGCTTAGGATGGGCCTCCTTTATGACATGGAACAGTGGAATACTGAGGAAACATTCACATTATTAATATTTCATATTAGAGAGATAACACACATGTGCCTGTACCAGCACTGCTGGAGCAGAACAGAGCAGTCTGTAAAGAGTGCATACATATGCATGTCTGTGTGTGTCTGTGTATGTACATGTACATATGCATGCACACACACACGCACATAATTAATGCATCACAAATATCCAGGCAGGTCACTCCGTTCACGGAAATAAAAGTGCAGAGTTCTGGCCTTTATAAATCAATATGAATGCACAGACACAAAAATCATATTTTCTGGTCTCAGTCTCCAAAAACAACAAAATAAATTATATTAGATACTAATCTTTAAATAAAACAGAATAACACCCCCCCCCCCACCCCCTCCCATTGGAGCTGCTCCCTGAGGGGAACAGTAATGAGGAGTGATTGGTCTGTGTGTTGCCCTGGCAACAGAGGCACCCCGGGGTTATGGGACAGAAGTGCCTGCAGGGGGCGGGCCTAGGGGCAGGTCACATGGTCATACTGGCCCGGCGGAGGGGCGGAGTTGGGGAGGCTTGGGGGTGCGGGCGTTTAGCCCCGCTGGACAGCGAGGAGGAGGAGTGGGCGTGGCCGGGGGGGGGCTGGGGGTGCGGGGCGTGGCCGGGGCGGGGCGGCCGCGCCTGCAGGAGCAGCACGTCGCGCACGGCCGCACGGAACGGCTGGCTGGTGAAGCAGTACAGGAAGAAGTTGACGGCGGTGTTGAGCATGGCCAGCATGTTGGCCAGGTCGTAGGCCAGGTGCACCCGCCAGTCGCTGCGCACCGACGCCCTGTGCAGGTGGTACAGAACCACGCCCGTGCGCGGGGCCCACAGCACGCAGAAGCAGGAGGTGACCGCCAGCAGCGTGGCCGTGGTCTTACCCAGCCGGCGCGGGGCCGAGGGGGCGGGGCTGTCCCCCTGACCCCGCCCCCGCCCCCGGCCCCGCCCCCAGCCCCGCCCGCTCAGCCGCAGGACGATGAGGGAGTTGAGCACCAGGAAGATGGCGCAGGGCAGGAAGTAGATGATGGTGACGTGGGTCCAGATCAGCGCCCCGTCCCGCGCCGTGGGGGCCCCGCCCTCCCGCCACAGATCCGTCCACCAGAAGAAGGGCACGCCGGAGACCAGCGCCAGCCCGAACACGGCCGCCACCACGCGCCGCGCCCGGCCCGGGTAGCTGATACGCCGGTGCTGCAGCGGGTAGCACAGCGCCACGTAGCGGTCCACCGTCAGCGGCACCGCCGTCCACACCGCCGCGTGATTGGCCGCGAACTCCAGCACGCTGACGGAGTGCAGCAGCAGCGCCGGAACCTTCCGGTGGAACACGGCCGTCTCCAGCAGGAAGCCCACGAAGATGATGAAGAGCTGCGTGAGGATGTCGGCCCCCGTCAGCGCCAGCAGGTACACGTACAGCACCTTCTTACTGCGGGAGGCCAGCCGCCACAACGCCACCGCCGTCAGCACGTTCACTGGGGGGGGGAGGGGGGGGCAGAGAGAGAGGGGGAGAGACAGGGGGAGAGAGAGAGAGGGGGAGGGGGGGGCAGAGAGAGAGGGGGGGAGGGGGAGGGGGGGCAGAGAGAGGAGACGGGGGGGAGGGGGGAGAAAGAGAGAGGGGGAGAGACAGGGGGAGAGGGGGGGAGAGGGGAGGGGGAGAGAGAGAGGGGGAGAGGGGGGAGGGCAGAGAGAGAGGGGGGAGACGGGGGGAGGGCAGAGAGAGGGGGAGAGGGGGAGGGCAGAGAGAGAGGGGGGGAGGGGGAGGGGGCAGAGAGAGAGGGGGGAGAGGGGGGGAGGGGGGAGAAAGAGAGAGGGGGAGAGACAGGGGGAGAGGGGGGGAGAGGGGAGGGGGGAGAGAGAGAGGGCGGGAGAGGGGGGAGGGGGGAGGGAGGGGGGAGAGGGGGGAGGACAAAGAGCGAGGGGGGGGGCAGAGAGAGAGGGGAAGAAACAGGGGGAGAGGGGGGAGAGAGAGAGGGGACGGGGGAGGGGGAGAAAGAGGGAGAGACGGGGGAAGGGGAGGGGGGGAGAGTGAGGGGGGAGGGGGAGAGAGAGGGAGAGACGGGGGGAAGGGGAGAGGGGGGGAGAGAGGAGGGGGGAGGGAAGGGGGAGAGAGAAAGAGGGGGGTGAGAGTGAGGGGGGACAGAGAGAGAGGGAGAAAGAGGAGAGAGGAGAGGGGAGGGGGAGAGAAAGTGAAACCGACAGAGTAAGAGCGTGAGAGAGAAAGAGACGGAAACACTTTGACCATTGACATCTGTTAATACGCCATGTCACCTAAAAAAAGCTAATTTGCACCAGACACAGAGAAATAAAGAGAGAGGGAGAGAAAGGGGGAAGGTGGGGGGACTGAGAGACAGAGAGGGGGAGGGAGAGATTCCCAAAAATAAAACAGAAATATATTTATGGGAGTGAAATACTTCCTCCCCAATTCCTTAAAATGTGCTGAGTGAGAACTGATGCTAAGCATTTTTGTCATCTTTTTCAGCTCATAATATTTTACAGTGTAAACCAGTACAGACCCCCCCCCCCCCGTGAGCCAGTCAGAACTGAGGCTCTGCCCCTGTGGGGGGGGGGGCTGTTTGTCATTTGCGCAGTGGTGTGCCCTCCAGACAATTCATTATTGATCTTCTCATGTGACTGGGACTTACAGTAAAGGAGCGCTCCAAAAGACAATACATGTGCACACATACACACACACGCATACAAATGCACACACACACGCAGACAAATGCACACACACACGCAGACAAATGCACACACACACGCATACATATGCACACACACGCAGACAAATGCACACACACACGCATACAAATGCACACACACGCAGACAAATGCACACACACACGCATACAAATGCACACACACACGCAGACAAATGCACACACACACGCATACAAATGCACACACACACGCATACATATGCACACACACGCAGACAAATGTACACACACACGCAGACAAATGCACACACACACGCAGACAGATGTACACACACACACAGACAAATGCACACACACACGCAGACAGATGCACACACACACACACACACGCAGGCACGCACACTCTCTCTCTCACACACACACACACACACACTCTCTCTCTCTTCTCTCTCTCTCTCTCACAGACTCACACAGACACTCACACACACACACACACACTCACACTCACACGCACACACACACGCACAGGGCCTGAATGTCCTGCTGTTGAAAGATGCAGTCAGGTTTTAGAGTGACTGAAGGTGCAGGATGCTGTACCTGGTACTCCCACACACAGGAGGGCGCTGTAGTAGATGATGGGGATGAACCCCAGGACGCACTCAGACTTCTGGGGGTCCCTGGTGCTCTGGCTGCCCACGGTGTCGGGCTCTGTGGTGTTGGGCCAGGAGATCATCACAGCTGTGATTCACCTGTGTCTGGAGACAGTATGCAGTATGGATCTACACTCAACATCCTACACCCTACACTCTCACACACTACACCCTGTACCCTACACACTCGCACACTACACTCTATACCCTATATCCTACACCCTACACCCTACACACTCACACACTACACTCTATGCCCTATAACCTATATCCTACACACTGACTACACCCTATACCCTATACACTCAAAATCCTCTACCCTACACCCTACACACTCAACTATACCCTATACCCTACACCCTACACACTCACACACTATACCCTAGAACCCACACCTACACCCTATACCCTATACACTCAAACACTACACCCTACAGCCAAATTTTACACTGTACACCCTAAACCATGCACACTTAAACACTTCACCCTACACACTCAAACCCTAGAATGTTGTCCCAGGGCCGCATGCCCCATACTTATACAGCACCGAGAGTTTGGCACTTTTCAGGGTTCCCCACAGAAATAACCACAACAGCCACAGACACTCAGCCCTTAAAAACATTACATTCTGTACATTCTCACCCCATTTCTACAGCCAGAATTCACAAACAACTTTACATGCCCACACAGTAAAGCCCCAATCTAAGGGGATTTTGTGTTTTTTCATTCTTCTTTTTCCTGCCGATTACATCATCACAAATGCTCCAGGCCCACAAAGAATACATCTCCCCATTGGATATTTATGCATATGAAACAATAAAAACATTGAATACACATGTAATATTGGACATGTGTAGAAGTGCACTTGTCTAAAAGAACAAGACTTTGCAGCCCTGGCATCTATTTCATGTGTAGCTCACCGGGCAGGGCATGTACCTACAGGACTTTTGGACAAGTCACAGACCCAGGTTCAAATCCCCCCTCGGACTCAAGCTAACCTCTAACTCATTACACTGGCTTGCTGGGTAACTAAAAATATAACATTTAAACTATTGCTTTTGCGTATGTATAATCTTTTGGGGTTAACTCATTTTTATTTCAGAAATCCAAATTAAATACACCCACATTTGCGCAATTCTGTTTTCGGCATTTTGGCCGAGTTTAACATTAGCTACCTCGCTAACGAGACGACAGCGACATAACATTAGTACAGATGGCTCCCAGATTAAGCGTCAAAATGTATGTTGCGTCCAGTAGGTAACGCTACCAGTCATATAGAAACTGACGCAAAATAATGACTCCTTCCTCCAACCTCAAACCTTACACCCTAACTCTACACCGTACACAGCATTCCAACCCATCCCAACACGGAATCCCAATGTGGCCCATGTGCTCACAGTTACCCAAAGTCCTTAGCCCAGGTGTAGCGCAGGCAGACTGTGCTCAGACATTCCCCTGCCCTCTCTGCAGCTACCTGCCCTCTTTGCCAAGGTTCCAGCCACTGGACATTACACATCCACCAAATGAAATGAGGCTTTGCCTGTAACACCCTTGGGCAGGAACCAAAGCTCATTAAATCAAATATAAGCCTTAGAGGTCTATATTAACCTTAGAGGTCTCTCGGGGAAAAGCACATCAATCACTGAGAAAGTGATTAATAATATACTTGCTTGGCTGTCGCTTATGCAAGCTGGGTTGTACAGTGAGAATATTCACATTATTCTTGCATCAATTTATTGACCCCCTGTTTACTGAACCCCAATATAGACACACATTTACTGACCACAGATTACCCACACCCATTACCGACACACATTTACTGACCACAGTTTACCCACTCCCCATTACTGACACACATTCACCGACCACTGTTTACCCACCCCCATTACTGGCACACTTTGACTGACCACAGTTTACCCACCCCCATTACTGACACACTTTTACTGACCACAAATTACCCACCCCCCATTACCGACACACATTTACTGACCACAGTTTACCCACTCCCCCATTGCTGACACACATTCACTGACCACAGATTACCTACCCTCATTACAGACACACATTTTCTGACCACTGTTTACCCACCCCCATTACTGACACACTTTTACTGACCACAAATTACCCACCCCCCATTACAGACACACATTTACTGACCACAGTTTACCCACCCCACATTACTGACGCACTTTAATTGACCAGTTTTCCCACCCCCATTACTGACACACTGTAATTGACCACAGATTACCCATCCCCCATTGCTGACACACTTTTACTGACCACAGATTATCCACCCCCCATTACAGACACACATTTACTGATCACAGTTTACCCACCCCCCATTACTGACACACATTTACTGACCACAGTTTTCCCACCCCCATTACTGAGACACTTTTACTGGCCACAGTTTACCCACCCCCTATTACAGACACACATTTACTGACCACAAATTACCCACCCCCTTAGCAGCAGGTGATTGGCTGGTTTATAACAGATGGGGAGAAAGAGAGAAATCAGCTTCTCTTTTCTTAGGTCCCCCTCTCCCCATTCACCTGGATGTTTCTCAAAGGGAGTGTTTGAGTGTTTTTCTCCCTCTCGCTGTCTCCGCCTGGTGGAGAGCAGTACACAGAGCACAAACACAGGGCCCAGGGGGGGCAGGGATATTAACTGCTCTTAATGGTCCTGTCAGTTTAGCAGCTAAAGAAGACAAATGACCGGGAGCAGAATGCAGCTATGAAGGACATACACACACACACACACAGGCACACACCCCCCCCCCCACACACACACACACACAGGCACACACACACACACATTCTCTTACTCTCTCTATCACACACA
>NC_049202.1:75683776-75883776 GCF_013347855.1 Anguilla anguilla | reverse complement strand
AAACTCACTCTAACCCTACACTAACCCTAAACCTACACTAAACTCACCCTAACCCTACACTAACTCTAAACCTACACTAAACTCACTCTAACCCTACACTAACCCTAAACCTACACTAAACTCACTCTAACCCTACACTAACCCTATACCTACACTAAACTCACTCTAACCCTACACTAACCCTAAACTCACTCTAACCCTACACTAACCCTAAACCTACACTAAACTCACCCTAATCCTACACTAACCCTAAACCTACAATAAACTCACTCTAACCCCAACTAAACTCACCAGCATCAGATTGCTCACTCAGAGAAGAAATTCAGGTAAGCCTGTGTAGGTGAGAGCATGCACATGTGACAGTGTTAGCAGTTGAGAGACTGTGCACAGCTGAGTGTTCACAGGTGAGAGTGCACAGGTCAGAGCGTGCACAGGTGAGAGTGTGCGTTGGTGTGTGCACAGGTGAGAGTGTCCGTTGGTGTGTGCACAGGTCACTGTGTGCACAGGTGAAAGTGCAAAGGTCAGAGTGTGCACAGGTGAGAGTGTGCGTTGGTGTGTGCACAGGTCACTGTGTGCACAGGTGAAAGTGCAAAGGTCAGAGCGTGCACAGGTGAGAGTGTGCGTTGGTGTGTGCACAGGTCACTGTGTGCACAGGTGAAAGTGCAAAGGTCAGAGCATGCACAGATGAGAGTGTGCATTGGTGTGTGCACAGGTTACTGTGTGCACAGGTGAGAGTGCACAGGTCAGAGCGTGCACAGGTGAGAGTGCTTTCTTACCTTCATGGGCAATGTGTCCAAGGGTTTGTTGAGCTCCGCATGATAAGTTGTAGAGCCATAAAGAACAGGACATCAGAGACTCTCACACCACACAGCAAAAACCCTGCGTTCTGAGTGAAACAAGAAGAGAGCACATCACTACACTCTGTACAAGACTGAGAGAGAGCATCACTACACATCACTACTCACTGAGAGAACACATCACTACTCACTGAGAGAAGACATCACTACTCACTGAGAGAACACATCACTACTCACTGAGAGAACACATCACTACTCACTGAGAGAACACATCACTACTCACTGAGAGAACACATCACTACTCACTGAGAGAACACATCACTACACTCTGTACAAGACTGACAGAGAACACATCACTATACTCTGTACAAGACTGAGAGAGAGCATCACTACACATCACTACTCACTGAGAGAACACATCACTACTCACTGAGAGAACACATCACTACTCACTGAGAGAGAACACATCACTACACTCTGTACAAGACTGACAGAGAACACATCACTACACTCTGTACAAGACTGAGAGAGAGCATCACTACACATCACTACTCACTGAGAGAACACATCACTACACTCTGTACAAGATTGACAGAGAACACATCACTACACTCTGTACAAGACTGACAGAGAACACATCACTACTCACTGAGAGAACACATCACTACACTCTGTACAAGACTGACAGAGAACACATCACTACTCTCTGTACAAGACTGACAGAGAACACATCACTACACTCTGTACAAGACTGAGAGAGAACACATCACTACTCACTGAGAGAACACATCACTACTCACTGAGAGAACACATCACTACTTACTGAGCGAGAACACACCACTACTTACTGAGAGAGAGCACATTACTGCAATCCACACAAGACTGACAGAGAACACATCACTACAATCCACACAAGACTGAGAGAGAACACATCACTACTCACTGAGAGAACACATCACTACTCACTGAGAGAACACATCACTACTTACTGAGAGAGAACCCACCACTACTTACTGAGAGAGAGCACATTACTGCAATCCACACAAGACTGAGAGAGAACACATCACTACAATCCACACAAGACTGAGAGAGAACACATCACTACTCACTGAGAGAACACATCACTACTCACTGAGAGAACACATCACTACTTACTGAGAGAGAACACACCACTACTTATTGAGAGAGAGCACATTACTGCAATCCACACAAGACTGAGAGAGAACACATCACTACAATCCACACAAGACTGAGAGAGAACACATCACTACTCACTGGGAGAGCACACATCACTACTCTCTGTGCGAGACAGAGAGAGACGAAGAGGAGAGGGAGGGAGAGAGGGAGGAGACTGGGAGGAAGAGAGCGAGAGAGGGAGGGGACTGGGAGGAAGGGAGGGAGTGAGGGAGGGGATAAGAGAAGGAGCGAATCAGGGATTGATTCAGAGATGGAGACAGGTAAATATGAGAGGGTATATGAGAGGTGGCGGGGGAGTGGGGGAGAGAGTAGCAGAGAGAGATGGAGAGAAAGAGATTCATAGAGGAGGTGAAAGAGAGAAAGAGCGATTAAGGAGGGAGGCCGCGCGATGGCTGACCTGGTGTGCACAGGTCAGAGGAGAACAGGCTGTCTGCAGCGGCTGGGTTTCCATTGGCTGTGATCGGAATGCAGATTAGCGTTTAAATATAGAAGCACAGTGCCATGCACCCCCCCACCCCACCCCTCCCCCCAGGGCCCGCAGCCCCCCCATCCCCCCACACCTCCCCACCCCCTCAGCCTGAGGTACAGGCAGAGAGAGGCTAACCTGAGGTACAGACAGAGAGGAAACAGGCTGAGGTACAGACAGATGGAATAGCCTGAGGTACAGACAGAGAGGAAACAGGCTGGGGTACAGACAGATGGAATAGCCTGAGGTACAGACAGAGAGGAAACAGGCTGGGGTACAGACAGATGGAATAGCCTGAGGTACAGACAGAGAGGAAACAGGCTGAGGTACAGACAGATGGAATAGCCTGAGGTACAAACAGAGAGGGAACAGGCTGAGGTACAGACAGAGAGAGGCTAACCTGAGGTACAGACAGAGAGGGAACAGGCTGAAGTACAGACAGAGAGGGAACAGTCTGAGGTACAGACAGAGAGGGAACAGCCTGCGGTACAGACAGAGAGGGAATAGCCTGAGGTACAGGCAGAGAGGGAACAGGCTGAAGAACAGACAGAGAGGGAACAGGCTGAAGAACAGACAGAGAGGGAACAGTCTGAGGTACAGACAGAGAGGGAACAGCCTGCAGTACAGACAGAAAGGGAACAGCCTGAGATACAGACAGAGAGGAAACAGGCTGAGGTACAGACAGAGAAGGAACAGCCTGAGATACAGAGAGGAAATAGCCTGAAGTACAGACAGAGAGGAAACAGCCTGATGTACAGACAGAGAGGGAGGGAACAGCCTGAGGTACAGACAGAGAGGGAACAGCCTGAGGTGCAGACAGAGAGGTAACAGCCTGAGGTACAGACAGAGAGGGAACAGCCTGAGGTACAGACAAAGAGGGAACAGCATGAGGTACAGACAGAGAGAGGCTAACCTGAGGTACAGACAGAGAGGGAACAGCCAGAGGTACAGACAGAGAGGGAACAGCCTGAGGTACAGACAGAGAGGGAACAGGCTGAAGTACAAACAGAGAGGGAGCAGGCTGAGGTGCAGACCGAGAGGGAATAGCCTGAGGTACAGACAGAGAGGAAACAGCCTGAGGTACAGACAGAGGGAAAAGCAGTGTATAGTGGGGTCTTGACGATGGTTCTCCTAAAGGGCCTAACCTGTTGAATGCCTGACACTTTGGCCTTGCACCACCTTGATCGGTCGGGCGGATAATGAACTCAGCCAAAATCAATCACAATCAATCAATCAGAGGCCTGGGGGTGAGGACTGGGCTGAGACTGATTATACCCCCACAGGCACTGTGTTGAGGTTAATTATCCCAGCATGCACTGTGCTGAAGTTAATTATATCTCAGCATGTACTGTGCTGAGGTTAATTATCCCAGCATGCACTGTGCTGTGGTGTATTACCCCAGCATGCACTGTGCTGAGGCGGATTATCCCAGAATGCACTGTGCTGAGGTGTATTACCCCAGCATGCACTGTGCTGAGGTGGATTATCCCAGCATGCACTGTGCTGAGGTTCATTATCCCAGCATGCACTGTGCTGAGGTTTACTATCCCAGCATGCACTGTGCTGAGGTGTACTATTCCAGCATGCACTGTGCTGAGGTGTACTATCCCAGCATGCACTGTGCTAAGGTTCATTATCCCAGCATGCACTGTGCTGAGGTGTACTATCCCAGTATGCACTGTGCTGAGGTGTACTATCCCAGCATGCACTGTGCTGAGGTTCACTATCCCAGCATGCACGGTGCTGAGGTGTACTATCCCAGCATGCACGGTGCTGAGGTGTACTATCCCAGCATGCACTGTGCTGAGGTGTACTATCCCAGCATGCACTGTGCTAAGGTTCATTATCCCAGCATGCACTGTGCTGAGGTGTACTATCCCAGCATGCACTGTGCTGAGGTGTACTATCCCAGCATGCACTGTGCTGAGGTTCACTATCCCAGCATGCACGGTGCTGAGGTTAATTATCCCAGCATGCACTGTGCTGAGGTTAATTATATCCCAACATGTGCTGTGCTGAGGTAAATGATTTCCTGCAACTGCTCTGTTCAAACAGAGACTGGGGCAGTGGAGCATGGTGCACTCTGGGTAATAGGTAGCCATATGACGATTCCCAGAGTAACTGGGGTAATGAGGGCAGGAGATCCTCTCTCCCTCTGTGCGGTGCATGCTAGTGTGTGTGTGTGTGTGTGTTTGGGGGATGCTGTGTGTGAGTATGCGTGTGTACATATGCTTGTGTGTCCCTGATGTGTGTGTGTGCATGTGCTTGTGTGTGCCTGATTTGTTTGTGTGAATGTGTGTATATGGTGTGTTTGTGTGAATGTGTGTGCATGATGTACATGTATTTGTGTATTTGTGTGTGCAGGTGTGTGTGTGTGTGTGTGTGTAGGTGTATTTGTGTGTGTGTGTGTGTGTATGTGCAGGTGTATGTGTGCATGTGTGTGTGTGTGAGCGTGTGTGTGTGTGTGCAGGTGTATGTGTGCTTGTGTGTGTGTGTGGGTGTATTTGTGTGTGTGCGCACGCGGGGGCTGCTGGGGACAGGAAGTGTCAGAGAGAGAGAGAGAGAGAGAGAGAGAGAGAGAAGCTGAGTTTACATCTTTATGAAGCAGTGACCCTCAGCCTCTGTTTGTCCGGAGAAGTGGCCCGGAAAATTAGAGAGAGGAGGATGGGTACTGCCAGAGAGAGCAAATAAGATAAGGAGATAGAGGGAGGGAGAGATAGAGATAGAGAGATATGTGTGCGTGCATATGTGTGTGTGTGTGTGTGTGTGCATGTGTGTGTGAGTGTCTTAATGTCCAAAAACAGAAGATGCAGCCGTAGATACCCGTGCTGCTGAATGCCCAGGTCATGCTGGGTCCCTGTTTGTTTGATGAGTATCAGCCATTTTTTCTCTCTTCCTGCTCTGGATATACACTACATGGCTAAAAGTATGTGGACACCCCTGCTAATTAAGGGGTTTGGCTACTTTGGCCACACCTGTTGCTAACAGGTGCATACAATCAAACATGCAGCCATGCAATAACTATTGACATACACTGGCAGTAGAATGGGTCATACTGAAGAGCTCAGTGACTTTCACAGCAGAACTGTCAGAGGATGCCACCTTTCCAACAAGTCAGTTCAGCAAATTTCTGCCCTGCTAGAGCTGCTCCATTGAACTGTCAGTGTTGTTATTGTGAAGTGGAAACATCTAGGAGCAACAACAGCTCAGCCACAAAGCGGTAGGCCACACAAGCTCACAGAACGGGCCTGCCGAGTGCTGAAGCGTGTAGCACATAAAAATCTGTCCTCGACTGCAACACTCACTACCGAGTTCCAAACTGCCTCTGGAAGTAACATCAGCACAAGAACTGTTTGTCAGGAGCTTCAGGAAATGGGTTTCCATGACTGAGCAGCCACACACAAGCCTAAGATCACCATGCACAATGCCAAGCGTCGGCTGGAGTGGTGTAAAGCACACCGCCATTGGACTCTGGAGCAGTGGAAGTGTGTTCTTTGGAGTGATGAATCGCGCTTCACTATCTGGTAGCCTGACGGATGAATCTAGGTTTGGTGAACACCAGGAGAACGCTACCTGCCTGAATGCATAGAGCCAACTGTACAGTTTGGTGGAGGAGGAATAATGGTCTGGGGCTATTTTTCATGGTTCAGGCCCCTTAGTTCCAGTGAAAGCAAATCTTAATACTACAGCGTACAATGAGATTCTGAGGAATTGTGTGCTTCTGACTTTGTGGCAGCAGTTTGGGGAAGGCCCTTTCCTGTTTCAGCATGACAGTGCCCCCATACACAAAGTGAAGTCCATAAAGAAATGGTTTGCTGAGTTTAACGTGGAAGAACTTGACTGGCCTGCACAGAGCCCTGACCTCTACCCCATCCGACACCTCTGGGATTAATTGGAACACCGACTGTGAGCCAGACCTTGATCAGTGTCCGACCTCACTAATGCTCTTCTGGCTGAATGGAAGCAAATCCCTGCAGCCATGTTCCAAAATCTAGTGGAGAGCCTTCCCAGAAGAATGGAGGCTGTTACGGCAGCAAGGTAGGCGAGCCCCATATTAATGCCCATGGTTTTGGAATGAGATGTTCAACAAGCACATAATACGATGTTGTGTCCACATACCTTTGGCCATGTAGCATATCTCCACAATATGTGACACAAATACATGCCACTTATATACGATATATGCCATGTATTTCAGGATATCACATTGTAAAGCAAAACCTGCTCTACAGATATTACAGGGGAAAAGTCCTGGCTGCATATGACCACCATTAGCCCTGGCTGCATATGACCACCATTAGTCCCGACTGCATATAACCACCATTAGTCCGGACTGCATATAACCACCATTAGCCCTGGCTGCATATAACCACCATTAGTCCTGGCTGCATATGACCACCATTAGCCCTGGCTGCATATGACCACCTTTAGTCCTGGCTGCATATGACCACCATTAGTCCGGACTGCATATAACCAGCATTAGCCCTGGCTGCATATAACCACCATTAGTCCCGACTGCATATAACCACCATTAGTCCGGACTGCATATAACCACCATTAGCCCCGACTGCATATGACCACCATTAGCCCTGGCTGCACATGACCACCATTAGCCCTGGCTGCACATGACCACCATTAGCCCTGGCTGCATATGACCACCATTAGCCCTGGCTGCATATAACCACCATTAGCCGATTTCTGTGCCCATGGTGGACTCAGAGAAGCACTGCAGTAACTCTGCTATCACTCTGTACTGTTAGATCTCTGCCACCAATAAGCGCAGCTATAGCTCTTCTATTAATAAAACTGTTCTGCCCTCTAGTGGTGATCAATGTGCATAGCGGGGTAACTGAGTAATGTTACAGACCAAGAGTTGGAGAGAGTAAGTGAGAGGAGGATAGAGTGATAGAGACAGAAAGAGAGGGAGAGAGTGAGTGAGAGGAGGAGCAGGAAGAGAGAGAGACAGAGAGAGGAGGATAGAGTGATAAAGGCAGAGAGGGAGAGAGAGAGAAAGAGAGAGAGGGGGAAAGAGAGTGTGAGGGAGAGAAAGAAAGAGAGAGACAGAGTGGGAGAGAGACAGGTGCATATAAAGGAGAGTAAATAAATGGCGTGTCCTGGACGAAGAGGCCGTGCTGCCAGGGTATGTGTAGGGATCCTGCTCAGCATCATCTGGATAAAAACCTACCCAGCGCTGGGAGGTAAGAACCCTGTGTGTGTGTGTGTGTGTGTGAGAGAGTGTGCGTGTGTGTGTGTGTGTGTGTGTGAGAGAGAGTGTGCGTGTGTGTGTGTGTGTGTGTGTGTGTGTGAGAGAGAGAGTGTGCGTGTGTGTGTGTGTGTGTGAGAGAGAGAGAGAGAGTGTATCAGAGTGTGTGTGTGTGTGTGTGTGAGAGAGAGAGAGAGAGAGAGAGATGCACTTCCTCCTAGACTGTGAAAAATATTCTGAAATAAGGAAAACATATTTCAACAAATTTTCAAAAATTATAAAATCATTTCCTTCCCTGACAAACACAGAAAAGATAAAAATAGTTCTGGGAGAAGGGTCAACAGCCCCTCTCGCAGCAGAATATGTTTCAGCCTGTCACAACCTGAGGGACAGTGAGAAACTACCCAGATAAAAGGTATGTGTTACCTGTTCAACTTGTACATATAATTAGTTAATGAAATCCTAGTATAAATAGTTTATTGCTTTTTTCTCTCTCTTCTCCCTCTATTTGGAATTTCTGTATTTGTGTGTTTTTTTTTTTAATGTAATGCTTTGGCAATATTTACTGTATGTATTTCATGCCAATAAAGCAAATTGAATTGAAATTGAATTGAATTGAGAGAGAGAGAGAGAAAAAGAGTGAATGTGTGAGTGTGAGAGAGAGTGTGTGTGAGTGTGTGTGTGTGAGAGAGAGAGAGAGTGAATGTGTACTAGGTGTATATGTGTCAGAATGCATGAGTGTGTGTGTGTGTGTGTGTGTGAGAGAGAGAGAGAGAGAGAGTTTGTGTGTGTATATTAGGTGTATGTGTGCCAGAGATTGTGTGTGTGTGAGTGTGTATTGGTGTATGTGAGTCAGAGTGTGTGAGTGTGTGTGTGAGGGTGTGTATGAGTGTGTTTTAGGTATATGTGAATCAGAGTGTGTGAGTGTGTATGAGTGTGTATTAGGTGTATGTAAGTCAGAGTGTGTGTGTGTGTGAGTGTGGGAATGAATGCCTTCCTTTTAGTCTTTTAAATGTAGTCTTTTTCCCTCTGCCTCTCTCTCTTTATTTTCTCCCTCTCCATCTCTCTCTCTCTGTCTGTTCCACTCTTTTTCTTTCTCTCACTCTGTTTGTCTCTTTCCCTCTCCTCTCTTCATTAAACCAAGAGGCTCTGATGTGAATGTATATTCTGATGTATGTTCTTTTAAAAGCTGCATTGGATATTTACTCAGCCATAGAGGTCATCTGCAGGCGGTGCAAATTCTAATTAGTCTCTGGAGATTTTGCCCAATAAATCAATAGATGCAGCCATAACATCTGCTGTGGGTTTGACCTTGCCAGAGGTGCTCACCCCATTACCTCCCCTAATATTTGCACAAAACTACCATCTTTCTTTCTTTCATAAAGACATTTAATACCTCTCAAAATGCACTTAGTTTTTTTTTTTTTCATTTGGTAGGTGTATACTTAAAATGAATTAAATGCTGGCTAAAATCCTTTTTGACGAGCCTGTTGCCGTTCTGCTGCACTGAGGAACATAGTCCTCCCAAACTAGACACAACGCTCACATTTGCTGATCGATGCAGACACACACAGAGCTACGGCTCTATTGTGCACCTACTGACCCCAGCCCAGCGCCCAGGGTTTACTCACAGCACCGCCTGACATGAGGGTTTAAACCGTGAACACAGGAGAAATGATTCAGTGAATAAAATGAAAAATAAATAACCGTTATTATTTTATAAGATATATCTCCAACAATTACGGGTTATTGAGATCTATTTCTTAATGAGGTTACTTAAAATGATATGTCCTTAACAATGAGTTAAACTGATCTATCTGTAGGGGTGGGAGGGACAGAAGATGGAGAGGATAGCAGCATAGGATCAACAGAAAGGCCATCAGGAACAGGAGAAGAAACAGGGGAACGGGTGAATGAGCGGAGGGTGGAGGTGAAAGAGCGGAGGTCACAGAGTGGAGGGTGGATGTGACGGAGTGGAGGGTGGAGGCTGACTCTGTTGTGGGTGACGGAGTGGAGGGTGGAGGCTGACTCTGTTGCGTGTGACAGAGTGGAGGGTGGAGGCTGACTCTGTTGTGGGTGATAGAGTGGAGGGTGGAGGCTGACTCTGTTGCGGATGATGGAGTGGAGGGTGGATGCTGACTCTGTTGTGTGTGACAGAGTGGAGGGTGGAGGCTGACTCTGTTGTGGCTGACGGAGTGGAGGGTGGAGGCTGACTCTGTTGTGTGTGACAGAGTGGAGGGTGGATGTGACGGAGTGGAGGGTGGAGGCTGACTCTGTTGTGGGTGACGGAGTGGAGGGTGGAGGCTGACTCTGTTGTGGCTGACGGAGTGGAGGGTGGAGGCTGACTCTGTTGCGGATGATGGAGTGGAGGGTGGATGCTGACTCTGTTGCGTGTGACAGAGTGGAGGGTGGAGGCTGACTCTGTTGCGTGTGATGGAGTGGAGGGTGGAGGCTGACTCTAAGAGGGATGGGTCTGGGGAGCTGTCGGTAAAATTCACCTCCATCAGCCTGATGAGTCGTTTTAGATAGGTATCAGTGCAGGAGTCTGATTGATTGATTGATTATTTGAAAAACTGTACAGCTTGATTGATCAGTAAATCGACAGACTGTTTGACTGATTGATTTGTTGATTGCTTGATTGAGTGATTGCTTGATTGTCTGATTTATTGAGTTTTTGTGTGGTTGTTTTATTGGTGAACAGGGGAAATCCCCATTTAATGTACACGTGTGCGTGTGCGTGTGTGTGCACGTGTGTGTGTGTGTGTGCGCGCGTGTGCGCGTGTGTGTGTGCACGTGTGTGTGTGTGTGTGTGCGCGTGTGTTTGTGTGTGCGCATGTGTGTTTGTATGTGTGTGTGTGTGTGCGCGTGTGTTTGTGTTCTGTCTGCAGCTCAGTTGAAGGCAGAAGGGGCGCTGGAGAGCAGCAGTACCGCGATCATCCACTCGGTGGCGCTGGTGCAGCGCATGGCAGCTCTGCTGGAGCAGGGAAACAGCAGTGACGTGGTGCTGCAGGTTCAGACCGGCGGCTCGGACCAGGTGAAGCTGTTCCAGGCCCACGCCCTCATACTCTCCCTGCACAGCAACGTGTTCCAGCAGCTTCTGCAGAGCCTGAACTCCAGCACACTGATCCTGCTGGAGCCCCCGGACTGCACAGCAGTGTTCCACACCTTCATCAGGTCTCTGAGAGAAAGAGAGAGCAGGGGGAGGGAGAGAGAGAGGGGGGAGGGAGAGAGAGAGCAGGGGGGAGGGACAGAGAGAGAGAGAGACTGGGGGGAGGGAGAGAGAGAGCAGGGGTTAGAAAGAAAGTCAGGCACACCTCCCTACAGAGCCCCACCCTGAGAGCCACACCCCATTTACAGAGCCACACCCCTCTGAGCTTTGTCATAGTGGAAGGGCTTTTAAGATTTTCTGATTCCTAGAGCTATGCCATCTGGGGCTTGTATGTCCGCCAGTAGGCTTTCCCATGGTGAACAGGTCTGGGGTGAGGACCCAGATTTACTAATGGTAAACAAAAATAGAGCAAAGTTTACCCTGCTAACTAACTCTAGGCACATGGAATATTACCTCTCTTGCATGAAAGGACCCAGAGCTGGTGTGTGGGGTTGAGAGGTACCAGATAGATATAGTTGGGCTCCCCTCTACGCTCAGTGTGGGCTCTGGACTCAGGCCTTGTTAAAGGGTGGTCTGTCTCCTGCTCACCAGTAGTTCAGGGTGAGCCGCGCTGGGTGGGAGTGGGGATACCCACGAGCCCCTGGCTGGCGGTCGCTCAGCTGGAGTTCACCGCAGTGGAGGAGAGGGTCGCCTCAATGTCACGACCCCACCGACTGAATCCATTGTCCAACTGGGAGACTTCAATTCTCACATTAGACATGACTGGGAAACTCGGTGTGATTACATTACATTACATTACAGGCATTTGGCAGACGCTCTTATCCAGAGCGACGTACAACAAAGTGTATAACCATAACCAGGAATAAGAATGACGAAACCCCTAGAGAGAAGTACCGGTCCAAGTGCAGGGAACAACCGCATAGTTCAACTTGGACCCTGATGGTTAAACTGATTAACACTAACAACGAGAACAGCAACAACGCAGTCTATGGAAAAAATACAAGCAGTAGTTAAGACAGTTAATGCACCTAAGTCACCTACGAAACAGCTGCCTAGTTACAACCCTAAGCTTACAGTTAATTTAGAGATTACAGAGAGTTAGGGAGGGATGGGGAGAGGTGCAGCCTGAAGAGGCAGTCGTCGTTTGAAATGGGTCAGTGTCTCAGCTGTTCTGACCTCCACAGGGAGGTCATTCCACCATCGTGGGGCCAGAACAGACAGGAGACGTGTTCTGGAAGTGCAGGTGCGAAGAGGGGGAGGTGCCAGGCGTCCTGAGGTAGCAGAACGGAGGGATCTGGCTGGCATGTAGGGTTTGAATATCTTGTGGAGGTATGCTGGGGCTGATCCGTTGACTGCCTGGTATGCTAGGACCAATGTTTTAAATTTGATGCGAGCTATAACAGGCAGCCAGTGGAGGGTAGTGAGCAGGGGAGTGACGTGGGAGTGTCTGGGGAGGTTGAAGACCAGACGAGCCGCAGCATTCTGAATGAGTTGCAGGGGTCTGGTGGCAGATGCCGGTAGTCCAGCCAGAAGAGAGTTGCAGTAGTCCAGGCGGGATAGAACCATTGCTTGGACCAGGAGCTGGTTTGAGTAGGTGGTGAGAAAGGGGCGGATTCTCCGGATGTTATACAGGAAAAATCTGCATGCCCGGCTTACTGCTGCGATGTTCTCGGAGAGGGACAGCCTGTTGTCCATCACCACTCCGAGATTCTTGGCACAGGGTGATGATGTCACTAAGGTGTCCCCTAGGGAAATGGAAAAGTCGAGGAGGGGAGAGGATAGAGCAGGAATAAAGATTAGCTCCGTCTTTCCCGGGTTGAGCTTCAGGTGGTGATTGTCCATCCAGCTCTGTCCCTCAAGCAAGCGGAGATGCGGGCAGGGACCTGTGTGTCCGATGGGGAGAAGGAGAGAAAGAGTTGCGTGTCGTCGGCATAGGAGTGATCCTGATTGGGAGGAACGTCCTCTCTGATCTGAACCCGGGTGGTGATATGTTATTGGACTTCTGTGCTGGTCATAGTTCGTCCATTGCAAACACCATGTTGAAATACAAGGATGTTCATAAGTGTACATGATACCCGAACACCTTGGGCTAAAGGTCAATGGTTGAATTGGTGAACAGAGGAGTGGAGCTGTCAACTGATCACCATCTGGTGGTGAGCTGGATCAGATGCCGGGGGAAGCTGCCAAACAGACCAGGTAAACCCAAACGTGTAGTGAGGGTCTGCTAGGGAACACCTGGCAGAAGACTCAGTCTGGAATGATTTCAACACTCACCTCTGAGAGAGCTTATCCAGTTTCCCGGAGGAGGTTGGGGACATGGAGTCTGAATGGACCCTGTTCAAAACCTCTACTGTGGAAGCTGTTGCTAGAGGTTGTGGTCAAAAGCTGGTCGGTGCATGTCCTGGTGGCAACCCAAGGACCCGCTGGTGGACTCCAGCGGTGAGGGAGGCTGGCAAGCTGTAGAAAGAGGTATTTCGGTCCTGGTTGGCACTGGGAACCTCAGCAGTCAGGTACCGGCAGGCGAGAAAGGGCGAAGCTGCAGCACTGGCAGAGGCAAAACCCGGAGTATGGGAGGAGTTGGGAGAGGCCTTGGAGAAGGATTTTGGGTGGCCCCAAAGTGGTTCTGAAAAAACACCTCAGGAGGGGAATGCGGGGCACTGTCTAGGCTGTTCTTAGCAGGGATGGTGAAACTCCAACCTCAACTGGGGATATTGTCAGAAGGTAGAAGGAACACTTTGAGAAACTCCTGAATCCGACAGACATGCCCTCCTTTCAGGAGGCTGAACTGGAACAATCTGGGGGATCAGTGCTCATCTCTGTGGCAGATGTCACTGGGGTGAATGGAAAGCTCCTCAGTGGCAGAGCATCAGGGATGGCTGAGATTTGCCCAGAAATGTTGAAGGCGCTGGATGTTTTTAGCATGTCGTGACTGACACAAATCCTCAGTGTTGTGTCGGGCATTGTTTCGGATGGTGGGGATGAAGAAGGAGCTGAGCCGAAAGGCAAAGCTCTCAATTTACCTGTCGATCTTTGTCCCTACTCTCACCTATGGTCACGAGCTATGGGTAGTGACCGAAAGAGTGAGATTGCAAATTCTAGCGGCTGAAATGGGGTTCCTTCATAGGGGGGCAGGGCTTACTCTCCTAGATAGGGTGAGGAGCTCAGTTGTCTGGGAGGACCTCAAAGTAGAGCCGCTGCTCCTCTGCGTTCAGAGGAGCCAGTCGAGATGGTTTGGGCAGCTCCTGGGAGGTGTTCCGGGCATGGCCACCTGGGGGGAGACCCAGGGGCAGCCCTCGGACACACTGGAGAGATTATATCCACTGGCTGGCCTGGGATGGATGGAGTCCTCTGAAAGCCACACCTCACAGAATCACACCCTTCTGAGAGCTGCACCTCCTTATAGAGCTTTGATTGGCTGTTGTGTCTGCGCAGGTAGCTGTACTGTGATGATTCTGATTGGCTGTTGTGTCTGCGCAGGTACCTGTATTGCGGCGAGCTGGCACTGCGGTTGGAGCAGGCGGTTCCCCTGCACAAGCTGGCCAGTCGCTACGGCGTGCAGATGCTGCAGGAGGGCCTGAGCCTGTACATGCGGGAGCACCTGGCCAGCGACCCGCCCGGGGGCCACGCGGTGGGCTGGTACCGCTACGCGGTGCAGACGGGCGACGCGGTGCTGCGGGACGCCTGCCTGCAGTACCTGTGCTGGAACCTGTCGGTGGCGCTGCGGAGCGAGGAGTGGCGCTCGGTCGGCCCGGAGCTGCTGATGACGCTGCTGCAGCGCTCGGACCTGGTGCTGCACAGCGAGCTGGAGCTGCTCGAGGCCCTGGAGGCCTGGATCCAGCGCAACCGGCCCGACGGCCCGACTGTGGAGAACGCGCTGCAAGCCGTGCGCTACGCCATGATCTCGCCGTCTCAGCTGCTCCGGCTGCAGAGCCAGTCCCCCGTCCTGCAGCGCTACCTCCACTCCGTGCGCGACCTGCTCTACATGTCCTACCAGTTCCACTCCGCCCCGCCCCTGCAGCTCGCCAAGTACATCCCCCTCAACTGCAGCCTCTTCACCCCCCGGAACTACCTGTCTGCCGCCTGGGGGGCAGCCTGGGTCATCGACAGCCCCGCCCGGGACGACCGCAGCACCAGCTTCCAGACGCAGCTGGGCCCCAGCGGGCAGGACAGCGGAAAGCACGTCACCTGGAATGCGCTCTTCTCCCCCCGCTGGGAGCCGCTGGACCGGCAGGGCGGGGCCGAGGGAGGGGGCAGGGCGGGGAGACCCCGCATCATCATCATGCCGGCCTCCTCCAGCGCAGATTTGGCGGGCGTCAGCTTCCAGAAGACGGTGATGGTTTTGGCGCGGCAGCAGGGCAGGGTGGTGGTGCGGCACATCTACAGCTTCTACCAGAGCAGCGAGGAAACGGGCGACTTCCTGTCCGATGCTGACCTGCAGCGCCGCAGCTCCGAGTACCTGATCGACAGCGCTCTGCACCTGCAGATCATCATCAAGCCCCTCTACCACACCCTGGCATAGCCCCACCCCCTTCACCTGCACATCATCATCAAGCCCCTCTACCACACCCTGGCATAGCCCCACCCCCTTCACTTGCAGATCATCATCAAGCCCCTCTACCACACCCTGGCATAGCCCCACCCCCTTCACCTGCACATCATCATCAAGACCCTCTACCACACCCTGGCATAGCCCCACCCCCTTCACCTGCACATCATCATCAAGCCCCTCTACCACACCCTGGCATAGCCCCACCCCCTTCACTTGCAGATCATCATCAAGCCCCTCTACCACACCCTGGCATAGCCCCACCCCCTTCACCTGCACATCATAATCAAGCCCCTCTACCACACCCTGGCATAGCCCCACCCCCTTCACCTGCACACCATAATCAAGCCCCTCTACCACACCCTGGCATAGCCCCACCCCCTTCACCTGCACACCATAATCAAGCCCCTCTACCACACCCTGACATAGCCCCACCCCCTTCACCTGCACACCATCATCAAGCCCCTCTACCACACCCTTGTGCTCGCCAAGGTGTAGCCCCGCCCTCTTCTGCCCCTCCCTCACACACTCACACATGTGCACACACACACACACACACACACACTTACACATGCGCATGCACACACACACACAGGCTCACACATGCACACCCGCATACACACCCATACACATGCACACACACACACACACACACACATATGTATACAGGTACACACCCACACACATGCACATGCATGTGCACACACACATACTCACACATGCACAAGCACACACACACACCCACACACTTGCACATGCATGCGCACACACACATACTCACACATGAACAAGCACACACACACACACACACAGACCCCCCCACACACAAACATATACTGTCATACATTACACACATATTTACACATGTGTGCGTATGTGCCCGTACATACACACACACCTCAGGGTTTCCCCCCAGAAAAGTGGTTAGGCCCGGTGGCAAGTACCTTTTGGTGCGGGCCAGCGACAGACTGATGGCAGCATGAAGGTAGGGCCCTATAGTTTCTGTGATAACAGAATCACGGACGGAATCATGGAATTGAGAATTTAAAAAAGCTATATCACAGATTCCATAGGGCCCAACATTAAGTCAGTGCTAAAAGCTGACTGGAGATTTGAAAATATGACTACGTAATGTGAATGTTGTTATAAATAAGTCATTTATTCAACACACATTTTTTAAAAATCAACAACTATTTACAGCATAGCATATTTACAGCTTACAAAGAATCTGACAACAATGTACAGTCTTGGAATGCTGTGTTTAAAACAACAACAAAAGAAATTAAATTAAATTAAAATAAAATAAATAATATCACTCTACAAAAAACTTGAAAAAAGTCCTGATTGCTACTGATACTTACAGCCTTGGAATGCTGGGCACATTTCAATGACAACAAAATAAATTAAAATAAATAATATCAAAGTTTTTGCACTCTACAAAAAAACTTGTGTTCAAGTCCTGATTGGCTACTGAATCTTACAACAAGCCTTGGAATGCTGGGCACATTTAAATAGGGATGGGAATCGCGAACCTTGTCCAAGCTGTCCTATTCATTGGAATCGTATGGCTCCGAGCTTATCGATTCCGTTTATCGAAGCCAGCATGTTTTTACGACAGCTGCCCATTGCAAAACAATGACGTAACGCCTTGGGGGAGGCACGCACGCAGGCGGCCTCTCTCAGGTGTTTGTTTTGGACGGCAGCTGTCACAACAAATTTGATCCGGGAAGCCAGCCTTGATACATTCTGTTGCGATAAAGATTCTAAGACAACTCAGCAATTTCTCTGGATAAACGGGTTATTTTCTAGCCTGAAATGCGATCGTATTACTAAATGGCTACACATGTCATGTAACGTGTAAGTAGTTGGCTATCTCCCTGGATATGAAGTAAATGTTTTACCAATAAATAATAATTTAAAAATGCGATTTTAACCATGGAAATAGCTATACAAAAAAGGCAAAATAAATGTTGTGGTTGCGATTGCCGTCGTAGATGTCAGAAGGAAATGTCGCTGACAAAAAAAAAAAGAAAAAGTTTGCTCTCTTTGCAGTGGTTTGGGCTGGAAACGAGCTGTAAGAGCGGGGTATGCACAACACTGCCTACTTATTGGCTACTGAATCTTACAACAATGTACAGCATTGGAATGCTGGGCACATTTCAACAACAACAAAATATCTATGTATCTGTGTTACTGACTGTTTGGCTAGCTAGAGTTAGCTAAATGACCACGTTGTCGTGCACATCAATGCCATCAAGCTAACGTTATTAATAAACAAGTGAAGTCGTTATTTCTATGGCGATTAATAAGTCATGTAATGTTACAATGTATTGAACGTTACATTCATGCTATTAGTAACGTTACCTACACACTGCTTAAGTTAATATAACAAGAATGTACTTACCGACGAGATGAAGTGATAACGCAGTTTGTAACGAGGTTAGTTAGCCTACTAAATAAGCAATGGTGGCTTGCTAGGTAACTTTAGCTTGTGATAGTTGGAAGCGTCAAGTGTTGTCACTCTACGCACAATGAGGGTAAAGAACACTGATCACAGACCTGCTGTTTTCCTATAGTGCGTTCACGTTTTAACCAACAGATGTCGCTGGGGAGCTTTCCAACCAAGCCGCCCCACTGTAACTGTACTTTAAAAAACACATAAAAAATACATTTTAAAAATAAATAAATAAATAAAATTCCCCGATGCTTAGGCCCGGCAGGGGGTCAACTTAGGCCCGGTGGGCCACCGGGCTTGCAGTACACTGGTGGATACCCTGACACACCTACACACACACACACACGCTCACACATGCACATGCACACACACACACATACACAATTGCACAGGCACACATGCATACACACACACACACACACACACAATTGCACAGGCACACATGCGCACACACACACACACACACACACACACTGCATAGTAGTATACAGTCTCCCTGTTTGTGTTGTTTCCTGTTTTTAGTTGTATATATGAAAGCTGACCATAGACAACATGGATCCGATTATCCTTTTTTTTTTTTTTTTTTTTTTTTTACTGTTAATGAACTGTCACACATTTCTATTTATTCCATGTTCCTGCAACAAACAACCCCTACTGCTGGATTTGCCCTGTCTCAGAGCTCAAAGGTCAAAGGTCAACTGTGCTGCATAAAGTTCAAGATGGCCACATGAGACCCTGAACATGTAGACTGATGTAGACTGATGGTGCCTCCACCCTAATCACTCTATCAATCACTGGTACGCATATATTTTGTGTACTGGTCTTTTGCATTTATTTCAATTCTGCAAGTTCTGTATTTTACTTTTGTCTGCAGACAGAGATTTTTAGTAGTAACTCTAGTAGATCTTTAATAAAATTCCTGAAACACACAAACACTCACAGGAAGGTGTGTGTGAGTGCGGTATTGGAAGCAAGCTGACTTCAGTTAGATCTTTTTTTACCATCATTTCCATTAGAACTGGACTGTTCTCCCCCTCTCTCTAAACTAATCTCTGTTAAAGCATTAAAGACATCGCTTCTCAAAATGTTTTCGTTTCGTTCACTTTATACTAACACCTCTCTTTCCTACTGTAGAGCTGGAACCAGGCTGGCTCATTATAGCCCTTTCCCACTGTAGAGCTGAACCAAGCTGGCTCAGTATAGCCTTTTCCCACTGTAGAGCTAGAACCAGGCTGGCTCATTATAGCCCTTTCCCATTGTAGAGCTGGAACCAGGCTGGCTCATTATAGCCCTGTCCCACTGTAGAGCTGAACCAGGCTAGCTCATTATAGCCCTTTCCCACTGTAGAGCTGAACCAGGCTGGCTCATTATAGCCTTTTCCCACTGTAGAGCTAGAACCAGTCTGGCTCATTATAGCCCTTTCCCACTGTAGAGCTGAACCAGGCTGGCTCATTATAGCCCTTTCCCACTGTAGAGCTGAACCAGGCTAGCTCATTATAGCCCTTTCCCACTGGAGAGCTGAACCAGGCTGGCTCATTATAGCCCTTTTCCCACTGTAGAGCTGGAACCAGGCTGGCTCATTATAGTCCTTTCCCACTGTAGAGCTGAACCAGGCTGGCTCATTATAGTCCTTTCCCACTGTAGAGCTGAACCAGGCTAGCTCATTATAGCCCTTTCCCACTGTAGAGCTGAACCAGGCTGGCTCATTATAGCCTTTTCCCACTGTAGAGCTAGAACCAGGCTGGCTCATTATAGCCCTTTCCCACTGTAGAGCTGAACTAGGCTGGCTCATTATAGCCCTTTCCCACTGTTGAGCTGGAACCAGCCTGGCTCATTATAGTCACGGTTGATGGCACCACAGTGACTGCCTCTCACTCTGCCAAGAGCTTGGGGGTGGTCCTGGATGACCAACTGGACCTCAAGGAGCACATCAAGGCAACATCACGGTCCTGCAGATTCCTCCTGTACAACATCAGGAGGATTCGACCATACCTGACGACGCACTCCACCCAGCTGCTCGTCCAGGCTACGGTGACCTCTCGCCTTGATTACTGCAACTCTCTCCTTGCAAACCTGCCAGCTTGTGCCATACAGCCACTACAGATGATTCAGAATGCCGCTGCCCTACTCATCTACAACCTCCTCAAATTCTCCCACGTCACTCCTCTGCTGCGATCACTTCACTGGCTACCGGTCGCTGCCAGGATCCGATTCAAAGCCCTGACCCTTGCCTACACTGCCGCCAACAGGACAGCCCCCATCTACTTGCAGGACATGACTCAATTCTATGTGCCTGCTCGACCACTCCGCTCTGCGGCAGCAGGGCGTCTTGTAACCCCTCCCACTCGCCCAAAGGGATCACAGAGCTTCTCCACCCTAGCTCCCCAGTGGTGGAACGAACTCCCCGTCCCTCTCCGAACCTCCCCCTCACTATCCATCTTCCGCCGTGGCCTGAAGACTCATCTCTTCAGACTATACCTAGACTAACCACCACCACGCTGTATAAATATAAAAAAAATAAAATAAATAAAAATAAAAATAAATAAAAAATACCCTTTTTCCTGTCACTTGTTACATGATTCCCCTCCGCACCGATTAGGGCGCCAGGATCCCTCTCCGCACCGATCAGGGCGCCAGGATTCCCCTCCGCACCGATCAGGGCTCCAGGATTCCTCTCCGCACCGATCAGGGCGCCAGGATTCCCCTCCGCACGCGTGACAGCGGAAGTAGCGGTTTTCTCGGCACAAATAATGATGTCATAAACCTGCACCCTCGCAGGACCGTGCAGTAACGTTGGGAGAAGAAGCTCCTCAGAAATCCTGAAACTTTGATGGAGGTTTACGGTGTGGAAAGTAGGAAACTATCATACGCACTACATATTTTAGGGATCTAGTTTCGGAATATGAGAAATAATTTAATTCATCAAAATGTCTAGGATGACTTGTGAACCGTGATGATTTTGCATTCTAACCATAGACATTCTAACCTTGATGCTGTAATCTAACAAATTCTATGGCGCAGCTACTATAAGGAGTACATATTTTGTATCACAAACCGGAGACTTGGTGCCTGCACAATCTTGTGCGTTCCCAGTATGCATTGCATGAGAGGCTGATCAGGAAGTGATATGATCGACCTTCAATCTCACCCAATGAAAATAGCGGCATCCTGTCGTCCACTTATCTATATATATATATATGTATATATATATACTGTCAATGGCACTGATACAGCCTTACAACAAGTCCTGCTCTGAACTCCACTCCAACTGCATTTCTTTCCAGCTGCCACTAGAGGGCAGACTAACTGCAGGGATCGCTGGTATTTGCATGACTTCTCTGAGTGTAGGATGAGGGCCACAGTGAGCTGTATTCCCTTCTTTGCAGAGCAGGTGTGTATACATGCCACCACCTCTTCAGTTTCTGTAGATTTAATTTCTGTGTGCCCTTGTGGCAAATAACTCTCTCTCTCTCTGTCTCTCTCTCCTTCCCTCTGTCTCTCCCTGTCTCTCTCTCTATTTCTCCTGCTCCCTTTCTCTCTCTCTCTGACCTGCTGTTCTATATAATGCAGGTTTTGTGGGTACGGTGCAGGTTTGCGGTTGGTTAGTGTTGGTAAGTGAGAAGGTTAGTGGCAGTCAAGGTATTGGTTAGTTGGGGGCAACATAGCTAAGGAGATAAGAGCGGTTGTCTGGCAGTCGGAGGGTTGCCGGTTCGATCCCCCGCCCGAGCATGTCGAAGTATCCCTGAGCAAGACACCTAACCCCTAACCTCCCAACAAGCTGATTGGCGCCTTGCATGGCAGCCTTTCGCCGTTGGTGTGTGAGTGTGTGTGTGTGAATGAGAGGCATCAATTGTAAAGAGTATGGAGTACCATAAGGATCTGTGCTTGGGCCTTTGCTCTTCTCTCTTTATATGCTCCCCCTGGGACAAGTTATTCGCAAACATGGCATTAATTTCCACTGCTATGTAGATGACACCCAGTTGTATCTATCAGTTAAACCTGTTGAAGTTGTCCAGCTGTCAAAGATCAAAGCCTGTCTTATAGACATAAAGGAATGGATGACCCAAAATTTTTTCTTGCTAAACTCCGAGATAATGGTAGTGGGGCCCAAGTCCCTCAGATGCAAACTATCTGACTATATGCTTAACATTGATGGAATCTGCATTACTTCAAGTGCTGTAATCAAAGATCTTGGTGTTACCTTTGATCCAGATCTTGCATTTGATATACATATTAAAAACATCTCTAGGGTTTCTTCTTATCACTTGAGAAATATCTCAAAAATTCGGAAAATACTGTCCTTACATGATGCAGAAAAGCTAGTTCATGCTTTTGTTACTTCAAGATTAGATTACTACAATGCTCTTTTGTCTGGATGTGCAAATTCCTCTCCGAAAGGGCTCCAGCTAATTCAAAATGCAGCAGCTCGTATTCTCACCAGAACAAGGAGATTCGAGCACATCAGCCCAGTGTTAGCATCGCTCCACTGGTTGCCAGTTAAATTCCGAATAGACTATAAGATACTACTTCTTACCTTTAAAGCCTTACATGGGCTTGCCCCTTTGTTCTTAAATGATTTACTTCTTCCTTATATTCCCTCACGAACGCTCCGTTCGCAGGGTGCAGGTCTCCTTGTTATTCCTAGAATAGCTAAAAGTACCATAGGTGGTAGAGCCTTCTCCTATCGTGCTCCCCTCCTGTGGAACAAGTTGCCTGCCCATGTTCGGGGCGCAGACACTATCACCTTATTTAAAGCTAGGCTCAAAACATATATTTTTAGTCTCTCCTATATTTTAGGGGCAGGAGTGGGTGGCGGGCATAGCTATAGAGCCTCTGGTGGACTGAGCGGTTAGTGCTGTCACTGGATCATCATTGGTAGTGCTCTGTTAAGCTGAACCGGTCATGGTCTGGTGATGACTGTCTCAAGCCTGCCCTCATGGCTGCGTTGGCCCCTGCCTCTGTTTCCCTTAGCTATGCTGCTATAGCCTTATTCTGCCGGGGTTTCCTTATTGCACGCAGGCACCTCTGTCTCTTCTGCTCTGCTTGCTAATATACCTTTTGAACCCCCTAACAATGTTTTTTTTTCTCGTCTTCCTTGGCTCTGGGCACCTGCCCGGAGCTCTAGCCCAAGTTTGCTGAGCACCCCCCCCGGCCCGGAGCTCCAGCCCTAGACCAGCTAGACCAGCTCGGCACCCCCGCCTCCTGCCACTGTTGACTTTCCATAACAAACTGGTGCCTGCCCGCGGCAGATGGGTTCCCCCTCTGAGTCCGGTTCTTCTCAAGGTTTCTTCCTGTTATCAGTCAGGAAGTTTTTCCTTGCCACTGTTGCCCTTGGCTTACTCTTTGGGGGCTGGTTCTCTGTAAAGCTGCTTTGTGACAAAGCTCCTTCGTTAAAAGCGCTATACAAATAAAATTGATTGATTGAAACTGGTGCCTGCCCGCGGCAGATGGGTTCCCCCTCTGAGTCCGGTTCTTCTCAAGGTTTCTTCCTGTTATCAGTCAGGGAGTTTTTCCTTGCCACTGTTGCCCTAGGCTTACTCTTTGGGGGCTGGTTCTCTGTAAAGCTGCTTTGTGACAAAGCTCCTTTGTTAAAAGCGTTATACAAATAAAATTGATTGATTGATTGATTAAAGCGCTTTGGATATATAAATGTGTTGGTAAGTGAGAAGGTTAGTGGCAGTGAAGGTGTTGGTTAGTGGTGGTAAGTGAGAAGGTTAGTGGCAGTGAATGTGTTGGTTAGTGTCGGTAAGTGAGAAGGTTAGTGGTAGTGAAGGTGTTGGTTAGTGGTGGTAAGTGAGAAGGTTAGTGGCAGTGAATGTGTTGGTTAGTGTCGGTAAGTGAGAAGGTTAGTGGTAGTGAAGGTGTTGGTTAGTGGTGGTAAGTGAGAAGGTTAGTGGTGGTAAGTGAGATGTTAGTGGCAGTGAAAGTGTTGGTTAGTGTTGGTAAGTGAGAAGGTTAGTGGCAGTGAAGGTGTTGGTTAGTGTTGGTAAGTGAGAAGGTTAGTGGCAGTGAAGGTGTTGGTTAGTGTTGGTAAGTGAGAAGGTTAGTGGCAGTGAAGGTGTTGGTTAGTGTCGGTAAGTGAGAAGGTTAGTGGCAGTGAAGTTGTCGGTTAGTGTTGGTAAGTGAGAAGGTTAGTGTTGGTAAGTGAGAAGGTTAGTGGCAGTGAAGGTGTTGGTTAGTGTCGGTAAGTGAGAAGGTTAGTGGCAGTGAAGGTGTTGGTTAGTGTCGGTAAGTGAGAAGGTTAGTGGCAGTGAAAGTGTTGGTTAGTGTTGGTAAGTGAGATGTTAGTGGCAGTGAAGGTGTTGGTTAGTGTCGGTAAGTGAGAAGGTTAGTGGCAGTGAAGGTGTAGGTTAGTGTCGGTAAGTGAGAAGGTTAGTGGCAGTGAAGGTGTTGGTTAGTGTTGGTAAGTGAGAAGGTTAGTGGCAGTGAAGGTGTTGGTTAGTGTTGGTAAGTGAGAAGGTTAGTGGCAGTGAAAGTGTTGGTTAGTGGTGGTAAGTGAGATGTTAGTGGCAGTGAAGGTGTTAGTTAGTGGTGGTAAGTGAGAAGATTAGGGTTGGTAAGTGAGAAGATTAGTGGCAGTGAAGGTGTAGGTTAGTGTCGGTAAGTGAGAAGGTTAGTGGCAGTGAAGGTGTTGGTTAGTGTTGGTAAGTGAGAAGGTTAGTGGCAGTGAAGGTGTTGGTTAGTGTTGGTAAGTGAGAAGGTTAGTGGCAGTGAAAGTGTTGGTTAGTGGTGGTAAGTGAGATGTTAGTGGCAGTGAAGGTGTCGGTTAGTGGTGGTAAGTGAGAAGGTTAGTGGCAGTGAAGGTGTCGGTTAGTGGTGGTAAGTGAGAAGATTAGGGTTGGTAAGTGAGAAGATTAGCGTTGGTAAGTGAGATGTTAGTGGCAGTGAAGGTGTTGGTTAGTGTTGGTAAGTGAGAAGGTTAGTGGCAGTGAAGGTGTCGGTTAGTGGTGGTAAGTGAGAAGGTTAGTGGCAGTGAAGGTGTCGGTTAGTGGTGGTAAGTGAGAAGATTAGCGTTGGTAAGCGAGAAGGTTAGGGTTGGTAAGTGAGAAGATTAGCGTTGGTAAGTGAGATGTTAGTGGCAGTGAAGGTGTTGGTTAGTGTTGGTAAGTGAGAAGGTTAGTGTTGGTAAGTGAGAAGATTAGCGTTGGTAAGTGAGATGTTAGTGGCAGTGAAGGTGTTGGTTAGTGTTGGTAAGTGAGATGTTAGTGGCAGTGAAGGTGTCGGTTAGTGGTGGTAAGCGAGAAGGTTAGGGTTGGTAAGTGAGAAGATTAGCGTTGGTAAGTGAGATGTTAGTGGCAGTGAAGGTGTTGGTTAGTGTTGGTAAGTGAGAAGGTTAGTGTTGGTAAGTGAGAAGATTAGCGTTGGTAAGTGAGATGTTAGTGGCAGTGAAGGTGTTGGTTAGTGTCGGTAAGTGAGATGTTAGTGGCAGTGAAGGTGTTGGTTAGTGTTGGTAAGTGAGAAGGTTAGTGGCAGTGAAAGTGTTGGTTAGTGTTGGTAAGTGAGAAGGTTAGTGGCAGTGAAGGTGTTGGTTAGTGTTGGTAAGTGAGAAGGTTAGTGGCAGTGAAGGTGTTGGTTAGTGTTGGTAAGTGAGAAGGTTAGTGGCAGTGAAGGTGTTGGTTAGTGTTGGTAAGTGAGAAGGTTAGTGGCAGTGAAGGTGTTGGTTAGTGTTGGTAAGTGAGAAGGTTAGTGGCAGTGAAGGTGTTGGTTAGTGTTGGTAAGTGAGAAGGTTAGTGGCAGTGAAGGTGTCGGTTAGTGGTGGTAAGTGAGAAGGTTAGGGTTGGTAAGTGAGAAGATTAGCGTTGGTAAGTGAGATGTTAGTGGCAGTGAAGGTGTTGGTTAGTGTTGGTAAGTGAGACGATTAGCAGCAGGTTTGGGGTACAGCGCAGGTTTGGGGGTGCAGTGTTTTTGGGTGGTGCAGGCTGGGTGGGGCACGGACATATGTGTGTGTATGTGTGCGTGTGTGTGTACATATGCGTGTGTGTGTGTACGTGTGTGTGTGTACATGTGTGTGTACATATGTGTGTGCATGTGTGTATTTCTGTGTGTGTGCGTACACGTGTATGCACGTGTGTGTGTGTTGCTCAACTGGACTGGTTTGGGGAGGGTTGTTGGGGACGTGGCTGTCTGAACCTGCTGCACTTCCACTGTGGAGGATGTGGGGGTGGAGGTAATCAAAATAGAGATGAAAAAAGAAAAAATCAAAACAGAGATGAAAAAAGAAAATATCAAAACAGAGATGAAAAAAGAAAAGACAGAGCCCTCCACCCCGCCCCCAGTGCTACCTGGTCTGACGCACATCCCCCCCCCCTCCCCCTGCCCCCCACATCATCAGCTCCAGGATTTATTTTTATCCCACGCAGTTGAGGTGGGGGGGGGGATTCCTTCTTCAGACTTAAGAGGGACAGGCGAACCCCAGGTCAGAGGTCAGCTATGGGTGACACATGGTTGCCAACGGAAACATGCCCTAAATGTGGGTGTCCTGTCCGCTGAGAAAACAAACCGCCTTAACAAATGCGGTATGGCTCTCCTGACTGTAATGCTAATCAAGAGCAGTGCGGCTACAGTGAAGCATAATCCCCAGCCCCAGGAAAGAACAAGACACAAACCTGTGTGCGTGTGTGTGTACGTGTGTGTGTGCGTGTGTGTGTGCGTGTGTGTGTGCGTGTGCGTGCGTGTGCGTGCGTGTGCATGTGTGTGTTCGTGCGTGTGTGCGTGCGTGTGCGTGCGTGTGCGTGCGCGTGCGTGCGCGTGTGTGCGCGTGTATGTGTGTGTGTGTGCGTGCGTGTGTGTGCGTGTGTGTGCGTGTGCGTGTGTGTGTGTGCGTGCGTGTGTGCGTGTTCGTGTGCGTGTGTGTGTGTGCGTGTGCGTGCATGTGTGTGTGTGCGTGTGTGTGTGCGTGTGCGTGCGTGTGCGTGCGTGTGGGGCACCTCCCCCTCTTCGCACCTGCGCTTCCCGAACACGTCTTCTGTCTGTCCTGGCCCCACGATGGTGGAATGACCTCCCCGTGGAGGTCAGAACAGCTGAGACACTGACCCACTTCAAGCGACAACTGAAGACTCACCTCTTCAGGCTGCACCTCTCCCCATCCCTCCCTAACTCTCTGTAATCTCTAAATTAACTGTAAGCTTAGGGTTGTAACTTGGTAGCTGTTTCGTAGGTGACTTAGTTATTGCACTCGTCTTATCTACTGCTTGTATTTTTGCGTAGACTGCGTTGTTGCTGTTCTCGTTTGTGTTAGTATTAATCAGTTTATCCTTCAGGGTCCAAGTTGAACTATGCGGTTGTTCCCTGCACTTGGAACGGTACTTCTCTCTAGGGTTTTTCGACATACTTGTTCCTGGTTATGGTTATGCACTTTGTTGTACGTCGCTCTGGATAAGAGCGTCTGCCAAATGCCTGTAATGTAATGTAATGTGTGTGTGTGTGCGTGCATGCGTGCGTGTGCGTGTGCGTGTGTGTATGCGTGTGTGTGTGCGTGCGTGCATGCGTGTGGGTGTATATGTGTGTGTGTGTGTGTGTGCGTGCGTGCGTGTGTGTGTGGGTGTGTGGGTGTGTGTGTGGGCGGGCAGACAGGACTTTCACACGGTAAGTGGCAGTAGCACCTGCACCGGACTAGCTCTTTGGGAAATGAGAGGAAAACAGGATGTGAGCCTCAAACAGCATCCCCCCCCCCCCCCCCCCCCCCCCCGTGCCCCAGTGCCTCAAACAGCACCCCCCCCCCCCAACTCCCGCCTGTTGCTGTAGAAAGTGGGAATAAGGGCCAGCAGCATTTCCTGAACCTTCACTCATGCTCAGCGTCCCCATTCAGCTTTTATTTTAGCTAGTGTACATTACAGCAGACAGCAGATGCTCCTAACCAGAGCGCCTCGCGCAGTTTGCAGTCTTTACTTTCAGTCCCTTTACACAGCTGCCGATTTGCTGAAGCAGCTGAGGTTCCGTACCGGTGCTGAAGGGAACCACAAACGGGCCTGAGCCCAGTTTACTGACCACTGTGCTGCACTTTCCCCTGCTCAGCGAGGAGGTGCGGACCTTGCGCCAATGAAACACCTAGGTCCTGTCATTATATGTCTGTGGTGAGGAGTCTGGGGTGATAAGTCTGTGGTGATGAGTCTGTGGTGATGGGTCTGTGGTGATTGGCCTGTACTGATGAGTATGTGTTGATAAGTCTGTGGTGCTGGGTCTTTGGTGATGGGTCAGTGGTGATTGGTCTGTGGTGATGGGTCTGTGCTGATGTGTCTGTGGTGATGAGTTTGTGGTGATTGGTCTGTACTGATTAGTATGCGGTGATCAGTCTGTAGTGATGGGTCTGTGGTGATCGGTCTGTAGTGATGGGTCTGTGGTGATGAGTTTGTAGTGATGGGTCTGTGGTGATCGGTCTGTAGTGATGGGTCTGTACTGATTAGTATGTGGTGATCAGTCTGTAGTGATGGGTCTGTGGTGATCGGTCTGTAGTGATGGGTCTGTGGTGATGAGTCTGTAGTGATCGGTCTGTAGTGATGGGTCTGTGGTGATGAGTCTGTGGTGATTGGTCTGTACTGATTAGTATGTGGTGATGGGTCTGTGGTGATCCGGCTGTAGTGATTAGTATGTGATGATCGCTGTAGTGATGAGTAGGTAATGATGGGTCTGCGGTGATGAGTATGCTAGATCTTTTCTGCTGCAAGATGAAATCAGTGTTAGTAGTTGAACACACTAGTACACACACATATACACTCACACACATGCTGATACACACAGACACACAAAAACACTCATGCACACACACTCACACATATCCTCATGCACACACACGCATAACTCCCCTGCCTTGCCTTGTAGTTTGTCATTGTAGGAAAGGGGCAGGGCAATGGGAAGGGGCGGAGCAGGATGTGTTTGTTGTACACAGGAAGCTTAAAACACCCTGTTCCCATTTGGCTGATAACTTTAACACTTCGCCTGTCTCTGACTTCCTGCATTTCAGTGCCAAACACTGGGATAATGTGCATGTGTGAGTGTGTGTATGTCTGTGTGTGTGTTTGTGTGTGAGTGAATGTGTGTGTGTGAGTGCGTGTATGTCTGTGTGTGTGTGTGAGTGTCTGTGTGTGTGTGAATGTGTGTGTGTGTATGTCTGTGTGTGTGTGTGTGTGTGTGTGCATGTGTGAGAGTGTGAGTGTGAGTGCGTGTGTGAGTACATGTGTGTCTGTGTGTGTGTGTGTGTGTGTGTGTGTGTGTGCATTTGTATGGGTGTGAGCGTGTGTGTGTGTGTGTATGTGTGAGAGGGAGAGATTGGGAGGTGTGTGTGTGTCTGTGTGTGTATCTGTCTGTGTGTATATAGTGTGTGTGTGTATGTGTGCGAGAGAGAGAGATTGAGAGGTGTGTGTGTGTGTGTATAGTGTCTGTGTATGTGTGAGAGAGAGAGATTGAGAGGTGTGTGTGTGTATACTGTGTGTGTGTATGTGTGAGAGAGAGATTGAGAGGTGTGTGTGTGTGTGTATGTGTGTGAGAGAGAGATTGAGAGGTGTGTGTGTGTATAGTGTGTGTGTGTATGTGTGTGAGAGAGAGATCGAGAGGTGTGTGTGTATAGTGTGTGTGAGAGTATGTGTGAGAGAGAGAGATTGAGAGGCAGTGTTGTGCAAGTTCACACTTAACAAGAGCAAGCTCAAAGTTCAGTTCACACAGATTAAAATGAAATAGTTCATGTTCATAGTTCACAATTTTGAATTTTGAACTAAGTTCACAGTCCCAGAAATCAAGTTCATTCTAGTTCATGTTCATTTCCTCCGTTTTTTAAATTATATTCTATTCTTTTTCAGTAGAACCTCCTCCTACCCATCCACCCCAAGCCCAATCATTGCCACTGCCCACTTCCCAAACTAAATTAATTACTGTATAGTACTATAGAATCCAGATTACTTTTGAAAGCCAAGAAAAAACAATGTGAGTATATGTTTTACCACTTAAACAATATGTCATATTATGCAGAAAGTGAAAAAAGAGATTCAGTAAAGGTATACTGTAGAAGCAAAAGGCTCCACCACTGGCTTCATTACAGTCGCTAGCTGAAAGATGTGCTATGATCAATCCTATAGTGGGACTTTTGCCATTTATTGAAGGTGCAACAGAAATTTTCGGTGCCGTTGACCGTAATCAAATGCTTTCATTTTTATCGTTTGACTGATCAAGTACTGTTGAAAAGCAAATTTTATGGGTTAGTGCTATTGGCTTCTGCTAGCTATATCATATAAACCTCATACGGGGATCAGTAAAGGCTAACAACACACTAGCACTTACTTCTTGTTAGTTTTATCACCACTGCTGTCAGTGCTGTGAAGTGAAAGATGGACAAACAAAAGAGATTCGAATACCGATTATTATTAGTGCGTGAGAATTGTTAACTCTCACGAGAGTTAACGATGCTCACGTTCACGTTCATTAGTTGCAAAAGGATATGTTCAGTTCACCGTTAACCAGAAATATGAGCACGTTCAATGAATGCCGCTCTTTTAGCACGTTCATGCACAGCACTGTTGAGAGGTGTGTGTGTGTATGTGTGAGAGAGACAGATTGAGAGGTGTGTGTGAGCTTGCTCTCTCAGTGTTGGGAACAATAAGAGGATCCAGCTGTCTCAGTTGATGTGAAGCTGAGGAGGAAGACATGTTTACAAACAGCAGACCACACGCCCACCATTCTCCAGCCTATCAGAGTGTGGCTTTGAACCCAGCTTCAGGTGAAGGTCAAGTCTGGTCACATGATCCCGGCTCAATCCTGTCCTCACAGATACTTCCTCCTTCTCTTCCTCTCCCATCTCACATTGTCTTTCCACGTCAGCACAGTAAAATACTCCAGCAGCAAAGTGAGGACCTGACGCGCTGTGGGGACTGCCAATCAGAAGCTAACATTAGCCCAATATCCATGCATGATAGACGGGCCCTTTATGAGCTCCAGATGGATGTATAAACTCCCAGGCTGGATGCACAGCCCTATCATGTCCGTATTACCTGTCACTATGGTGCATGTAAGCTCGGGGTGAAGGCACAGTAAATGCAGCTTGGCGTAATAATTCCCCAGTATCTGTGCATGTTTCCATAGGTAAAGAATATTCACCTATTTGGGGCATTCAGTGCAGTAATCTGACTGAGAAAAAACAGCCCAGAGAACCACAGACTGACCCCACCTGCCAACTCCACAGACCGACCCCACCTGCCAGCCCCACAGACCAACCCCACAGACAAACCTCACAGACCGACCCCACAGACAAACCTCACAGACCGACCCCACAGACCGACCCCATAGACTAACCCCACAAACTGACCCCACAGATTAACCCCACAAACTGACCCCACACACCAACCCCACAAACCAACCACACCAGCCGGCCTCACAGACCAACCCCACCTGCTAGTCCCTCCAACATTATGTCTGATAACGCTGCCCTGTGTCAGAGTGCTTTCCGTGTCGCAGTGTTTTCTGTGGTTGCCAGAGCGGCAGCTGTCGCAGGAAGCTGGAGGGACGTGTGGAATCTGGCCCCAAAGGTAGGAAGCGGTAAATTTAGAACACAGCTGTGTGTAGAGGAAACACTCACTGCACTAAGCAGCAGGGCCCCAACGCAAACTCTCTACAACTCCCTACACACCTCCCAAACCTCACCCGCCAAACCTCCACACCTCCCAACCCCCAAACACAAAGCCTCCATACCTCCCAAACCCCAACCACCAAACCTCCAAACCTCCAAACCTCCCAACCACCAAATCGCCATACCTGCCAAACCCCAACCACCAAACCTCCACACCTCCCAACCCCCAAACACAAAGCCTCCATACCTCCCAAACCCCAACCACCAAACCTCCACACCTCCCCCAACCCCACCTGCCAAACCTCCACACCTCCCAACCCCCAAACACCAAGCCTCCATACCTCCCAAACCCCAACCACCAAACCTCCAAACCTCCAAACCTCCCAACCACCAAATCGCCATACCTGCCAAACCCCAACCACCAAACCTCCACACCTCCCAACCCCCAAACACAAAGCCTCCATACCTCCCAAACCCCAACCACCAAACCTCCATACCTCCCAAACCTCACCCGCCAAACCTCCACACCTCCCAAACCCCAACCACCAAACCTCCATACCTCCCAAACCCCAACCACCAAACCTCCAAACCTCCCAACCACCAAATCGCCATACCTGCCAAACACCAACCACCAAACCTCCACACCTCCCAACCTCAAAACCCCAAACACCAGACCTCCATACCTCCCAACCCCCACCCACCAAACCTCCACACCTCCCAACCCCCAACCACCAAACCTCCACACCTCCCAACCCCCAACACCAAACCTCCACACCTCCCAACCCCCAACCACCAAACCTCCACACCTCCCAACCACCAAACCTCCACACCTCCCAACCCCCACCCACCAAACCTCCACACCTCCCAACCCCCACCCACCAAACCTCCACACCTCCCAACCCCCACCCACCAAACCTCCACACCTCCCAACCCCCACCCACCAAACCTCCACACCTCCCAACCCCCAACCACCAAACCTCCACACCTCCCAACCCCCACCCACCAAATCGCCATACCTCCCAAACCCCAACCACCAGACCTCCATACCTCCCAACCTCTAACCTCCAACCGCCACACCTCCCAACCTACAACCTGCCAAACCTCCATACCTCCCAACTTTTTGATCTCAACTTGACCTAATCGGCAATTTTGGGGAGAGGTGAAACAAAAGAGTGGTCATGTGGGAAGTCTTTATTGGGGTCTCACACAGGTTTTACATTACATTACATTACATTTATTTGGCAGACGCTTTTATCCAAAGTGACGTACAAAAAGTGCATTTCATGGTCATAGACAACTATTAAACATAGGTTCAGTAAGGTACAATACTTATTTTGTACAGCTATTTCTAGCCAAGAACACAGTTTAGTTCACACAGTGAACACTATTCAGACCTAACCTCTGCAAAGCCAACTAGGCGGAAGAATAAGCTACAGTATTAGGACAAATACAAATTACCAAAAAGTGCTGGGATGGGGCAACATGTAACAAGTGTCATGAAAAGGGGGGGGGGGATTTAGAGTGAAATATACAGCATGGTGGTGGTTAGTCTAGGTATAGTTTGAAGAGGTGAGTCTTCAGGCCACGGCTGAAGATGGGTAGTGAGGGGGAGGTTCGGAGAGGGACGGGGAGTTCGTTCCACCACTGGGGAGCTAGGGTGGAAAAGCTCTGTGATCCCTTTGGTAGGGTGGGAGGGGTTCCAAGGCGGCCTGCTGCCGCAGAGCGGAGTGGTCGAGCAGGGACATAGGATCGAATCATGTCCTGCAAGTAGATGGGGGCTGTCCTGTTGGCTGCAGTGTAGGCAAGCGTCAAGGCTTTGAACCGGATCCTGGCAGCAACCGGTAGCCAGTGGAGTGATCGCAGCAGAGGAGTGACGTGGGAGAATTTGGGAAGGTTGTAGATGAGTTGGGCAGCGGCATTCTGAATCATCTGTAGTGGCTGTATGGCACAAGCTGGCAGGCTTGCAAGGAGAGAGTTGCAGTAATCAAGGCGAGAGGTCACCGTAGCCTGGACGAGCAGCTGGGTGGAGTACGTCGTCAGGTATGGTTGAATCCTTCTGATGTTGTACAGAAGGAATCTGCAGGACCGTGATGTTGCCTTGATGTGCTCCTTGAGGTCCAGTTGGTCATCCAGGACCACCTCCAAGCTCTTGGCAGAGTGAGAGGCAGTCACTGTGGTGCCATCAACCGTGATTGAGAGCTCAGGTAGTAAGGAGGTCTTGCATGGGAAGAAGAGCAGCTCAGTTTTGTTGAGGTTGAGCTTCAGATGGTGGCTGGCCATCCAGGTGGAGATGTCAGCCAGGCAGGAAGATATCTTATCATTGACCTGTGTGGCCAAGGGGGGAAAGAGAAGAAGAGTTGTGTGTCATCTGCATAACAATGGTAGGAGAAGCCATGTGAATTAATAACTGAACCAAGAGATCTGGTGTATAAGGAGAACAGCAGAGGACCCAGTACAAATCCCTGCGGCACTCCCGTAACAAGGGGATGAGAAGCAGAGGCAGACCCCTTCCAGGTGACCTGGTAGGACCTATCTGCAAGATAGGAAGCCAACCAAGACAGGGCAGTCCCAGCGATGCCCATCCCAGCCAAGGTGGAGAGGAGTATTTTATAGTTGACCGTGTCAAAGGCTGCAGACAGGTCAAGTAGGATCAGGACAGAGGAGAGGCGTGAGGCTCTTGCAGTGGCAAGTGCCTCCGTCACAGCCAGGAGCACAGTCTCTGTTGAGTGCCCGGATCGGAAGCCAGACTGGTGAGGGTCTAGCAGGTTGTTCTGATGGAGAAAAGAGGTTAGTTGTTCAAGAACTGCTCATTCAAGGGTTTTGGACAGAAAGGGTAGAAGCGATACGGGTCGATAATTCGTTACATCAGAGGGGTCTAAGGTGGGTTTTTTTGAGAAGTGGGGTAACACGAGCTATCTTAAAATCAGAGGGAACATGACCAGAGGAAAGAGAGGAATGCGTGTGTGTTTGTGTGTGTGTGTGAAAGTGTGTGTGTGTGTGTACTCAGGCTTTACATGGCAGACTGTTATACATCCGCTTAATGTGAAATAGTCAATGGGTCCATACAGATATTCCGTAGAACATAAGTTTGAGAGTTTTGTTATTTCCTCTCTTCTGTTCCACCCGGATCGGGCACTACTTCAGCACTACCCTCATCCGCCACAGAACCTCCAAACCTCAGAACCGCCAAACCTCAGACGCTTGTAAGATGTAAAAACAGTTAATCCCACACACCTCAGCTTCCATAGCTCTGTGCCTGTGTGTGTGCATACAGCCATATCTAATATTCACACAACAATGTCCAGTTAAGCAAGAGAGGGTTTAAAAAATCCCCCCCCCCCCAAAAAAAATCCCAAAACCAAGGGTTTCCTAAAAATCTAGTAGGACTGAGAAAAGTGTGAGTGTGTGTGTGTGCTTGGTTATAGTTATCATAATGACAGGAGGGTTATGACTGTTAGATTTGAACAAACACAAAATAATCAGAAATGCGAATGCGCAATGTGGATCTCTCGTAATAAGAATCTGCGCTCTGACCTCTGACCTCTGACCCAAGCTGGAACTTCCACACAACAGCTGTCCCCTCGATGGAGGCGGGGGTGTGGGGGGCATGACTGTCGGAAACCTATTTGGTGGAGCGTGACTTCTTCGCGGTCTGTTTTTAGGGTTTGTGAGATGGCCCTTCCTCCTGGTGAGCAGGGTGACACCCCCACTTCGGGAGACAGCTGTTGGGGCTCTCCAGACGGCAGCTGACAGATCAAAAATAAAAACTCTCATCCTCTTGTAAAAGTTATTTGTCTTTATTTTTAACGCGTGAAGGTTATTTGCCTGACAGTCTCTCTTCCTGTAATTGTTGCGGTTTTGGCGTAAGGTTTCCGGCCTTCCCAGACGTCCCAGAGCTGATGGGGTCAGAGAGAGCGCTGGACTCTCGAGAAGCAGCGTGCGGGAGAGGAAGTGACAGCAGGCCTTCCTCAAGCCTTACTCAAGCATTACTCAGCTGTTACTCAGCTGTTACAATAGCAAAGGTCAGGCCTACAGCTCCCACTGTACACCCCGCCGTGCACGTATACTCCCCTTTCTGCTGGATTTTCCCAATGGCAACCCACTCCCCATTTACTGGATTCTTCAGAACTGTGTGTGCAAGCATGTGTGTGTGTGTATGTATGTTTGTTTGTGTGTGTGCATGTGCATGTGAGTGTGAGTGTGTGTGTATGTGTGATTGTGTGTGTGAGTATGTGTGAGTGAGTGTGTGTGTGTGTGTGAGTGTGTGTGTGTGTATGTGTGTTTGTGTGTGTGTGTGTGGAGTGTGAGATACTTTTTTATTTTGGGAAAGGTGGAAAAAGACAGCTGGTAATTCCCAGCTGGTACGAATGAAACGGAAACAATGTCCTGAGACAGCCCAACCCCCCCCCACTCCCCCCCCCCCCACAAATAATGGCCTCCACATCACCACCCAAATAACGCCCATCACCCCCAATTAATTCCCCACACACCACCCTCAATTAATGCCCCACACATCACCTCAATTAATGCCCCACACATCACCTCAATTAATGCCCTCCACATCACCCCCAATTAATGCCCCACACACCACCCTCAATTAATGCCCCACACATCACCCCCAAAATGCCCCACACATCACCTCAATTAATGCCCTCCACATCACCCCCAATTAATGCCCCACACATCACCCCCAATTAATGCCCCACACATCACCTCAATTAATGCCCCACACATCACCCCCAATTAATGCCCCACACATCACCCCCAATTAATGCCCCACACATCACCTCAATTAATGCCCCACACATCACCCTCAATTAATGCCCCACACATCACCCCCAATTAATGCCTCACACATCACCCCCAATTAATGCCCCACACATCACCCCCAATTAATGCCCCACACATCACCTCAATTAATGCCCTCCACATCACCCCCAATTAATGCCCCACACATCACCCTCAATTAATGCCCCACACATCACCCTCAATTAATGCCCCACACATCACCCCCAATTAATGCCCCACACATCACCCCCAGAGGCACAGGCACTAACCCAGGCTGGGGCTTCAGCAAGGCCCTGGGCACGGAGTTACAGTGGCAGACATAGTTTTTCCCTGGTTCTCCTGGTTCAAGCTTCACACAGCCTGGAGCTCCAGATGCATCACACTGCCTCTATAAACTGCACACTACACTTCTCTTCATTTGAACTTTCTACTTTACCTGCTAGTTTATTACCTCAACTGTAATCTGCTCGACCCATTTTACTTGCTGTGATAGATGCCTTATTACATTTTTGTTATATTCATTCTACCGCTACTTTACACCCGGCTGGCCAGCGGAGGATGGGCTCCCCCCCATAGTTGGGTTCCTCCCAAGATTTCGGGATTTTGTCACCACTATTTGATGGTTTTTCTGCCTACCAGGGAGTTTTGTTTATATTTTTACCTCATTGCCTGCTATGAAGGGTTTCAGGCTTAGTTTTTGCTCTTTTTCCTGCTACTCTGTGAAGCGTCTTTGTGACACAGCAAAACAGTTAAATGGTATTCTGTTGGGTGGAATGCACATCTCAGTATTTTAAAATGAGAAAACCTGCCCTCTCAGTCCAACATTCAACACCAGAACTCAGAGGTCAAAGGTCAGAAGTCATTCAAATAGTGTCTTTCTGTCACTTGAGAAGGGGACCTTCCTTTCAGTGAACGTCCCCCTGACCCCAGGAGCCAGGTCTGGCAGTCTGGGGGTGAGGGTTCACAGTGAGCCCCAGTATAGCCCCAGTGCTGTTCCACCCTCAGGGTATTAATATAACACAGAACCTCAGCCTGTGTACTTGGCCCATCCATTGCCATCACCAAATCAGAAATTGCACAGGGATAAAACTGCCTGGCAACAGAGACCTTGAGACACGCCTTCACTGTCCATCACCCTGTACCTCTCTGTCATCCTCTTCATTTCTCTCTCCTTTTTTGCGCTCTGTTGTTTTTTTCTCCTACCCCTTTCTTTCTCAATCACCCTTTCCATCACTCTTTCTCTCTCCGACAGAAAATGGAAGGAGTCTGGTGCTTCAGTCTGGGGGATTTGAACACTGTCTTGTCTGAAGTGTTTAAATCATAAGTGTGTGCGACAGGCCCACACATGTGAAAGTTTGTGAATTACACACTTGGTTGGGTAAAGAGGGCGATCAGTCCAGAAAGGTTATTTCACATGTAATTCATATTAAAGATGTAGTATACGTGAAAGGGTAAGATGGGACTTCTCTCCTCTCGTACTGCAGAACTGGGGTTTTTGATCCCACTGGGACATGAGCATGTCCAAGGCCTTTACCATCTCTCTCTCTCTCTCTCTCTCTCTCTCTCTCAAATTCAAATTCAGAATGCTTTATTGGCATGAAATACATTTGTAGATATAGCCAAAGCATACACACAGAAACAGGAATAGGAATACAAACAACATGAAATACAAACAACATTGTGGTAACAACAACAATGAAAATGTGGTAATGGCCACAGTGAGTAGGCTATGTAATAATAATAATAATGTAGAAAAAAGAAAATGAAAAAAAAAGATAGAAATTAATTAATAATTAAAATAAATATATTTGTGGTGATCAACCAGTGTCCCTCAGATTATAGCAGGCCGAGATGTACTTTGCTGCTAGTGGAGCTGTTGGCCTTTCTCCTAGCAGGATTTGCATTTTTTTCTCATTTGTTTGGGAAAGGAAGTTCTTTATAATTAGAGAAAATTTGTTGAAGTAATGTGTCCTAATTTCTGAATATTTTTCACAATGTAGGAGAAAGTCCCATTTTGTAAAATCTTGCTCTGTGAGCGGACCCCACACTCTCTCTCTTTCTCTCCCTCCCTCTCTCTCTCTCTCTCTCTCTCTGGAAAAACAAACAGTGATATCTGCAACTCTGCAGGCTCTCTAATGCTTCAGGTTTGGTCTCCAAGGCAACAGTCTGTCCCTGAAGGAGTGTTCCTACCTGTCCCAGGTGAGGTGTGCGCGTGTGTGTCTGTGTGTGTGTGTGTGTGTGCGCGTGTGTGTGTGTCTGTTTGTCTGTATGTGTGCACAAAATCTTTAATAATGATAATAATAAAAATAATAATCCAATTTGTATAATAATGATAATAATTATAATAATAATAATTATTATTATTATTAGTAGTAGTAGTAGTAGTAGTAGTAGTAATAGTATTATATATTTTTCATATATTTTGTGTGGCATTCCCTCCATTTTGGCAATATGTGAGCATGCACTCACAGGTGAGAGATTCTGCTGTACTGCGATATTGCCTCCATTTTGGCTCAGGCTCTGATGACAGAGGGGCAGGATGTAAGCGTTGCACTCAGAGATGAAAGGCTGTCCTGTACTGCCAGAGTCCTATCAGTGTGGAGCGTGCTTGTGGCAAACACGCCTGCCACAGGCCACCGAAGTGGCTTTCCTAGGGGCCCTCCAGCACAGAGACACAGGGAGAAGATGTTCAAATAGTCCACATTTATTTACGAGGGTTTGGCAAGATGGTACAGCCAAGGAGCAGATGTAAAACACTGTCATGACAGAGAGGCTCCCTTGTGTGGGTGGGGATGGCAGATTTAACCTGTGCGCACTGATTACCTTACTACGCACAGGTGCAGCCACTCCTGTTCCTGGGTCCAATTAGCTTGGCCAATTATCTAATTCTTAACCAATTATCCAATTGGCCAGGTCTAATTAGCTTGACCCAGGGCAGGTGTGGCTGCTTAAACCAGCCATCCCCACACCACAGACAAACCTTCCCAACCCCCCCCCCCCCCCCCCTCCCCCTCCCCCTCCCCCTCCCCACCTCCCGCTGCCAGCTTCTCCTCTGCAAACCCCCCTCTCCCCAAAAAGCTCCATCATCAGCCCAGACTGTCCACTAACGGGCCCCACCCACACATTCCAACCCAACTCAGGCTCCGCCCACAGGCCTCATTAAACAGCACCTGCCCAATGGCTCCGCCCACAAGCTGTTACCATGCAGTGGGGATATGCCTGCAAATATGCCTGACTGTTCCAAATCAGGAAACGGGAAAACGTGCGGGATAAAAATCGGTTTGAGACAAAGTAAATAAATCCCTCTGTGGTTGTATTATATTTAGCTGGTGTTTCCATGCCTGCTGAAGCATTCAGGCCAGTCTCTAAACCTGGAGCTCCTGTTTCCTCCCACAGCAGGTGCAGTTAGAGTGGAGCACATGGACACTATAAGCTTCTCTCTGGAGGAAGCGCTTTTTTCCATGACATTACATTTGGCATTGTGCAGACGCACGGCAATCGCATTTTAACACCCTGTCCATTTATACAGCTGGGTGACTACTGAAGCAGCTCAGGCGGAATGCCTTTCTCAATGGCTGTGCCTCAGCCAGGAGTCAAACCTGCAAGTTCTTACATGCCCAGCTCCCTACCCATGGTGCTGCAGTAATGCACCCTATGCCCCATTCAGTGGAGGTCTCTGAGCTCAACATCGAAGAGACAGAAATGTCCCCTGAACCTGATTATTGGTCTTTAACTGTTTTCAGTCATTTTTCTTAATTAACAAGTTTGCCAAACGTCTGATTAATATGTTGACAGGGGAAATACACAACTTCTCTCATCAGGTTAGAGTGGTTAAATGATAAATTACATTTAGAAACTGGCTATATCTGATGGTATTGAATATGTGGTTTAATCACTGTATTGCCAATGAAGGAAAATAATTGAAAACAATTTCAGACCAGACCTCTTTGGCTCCAATCCATGCCTGTAACATATACCTCATACCCACAAATGTAGCACTGATGCAAACACACATGTAACATCACATCCCACGTGTCTTACCTGCGCATGCAGACGTAAGTAGTCACATGCGTGTAGCGTGGCTACATCCCATCACTTGTGTTTTTTCCAGCGTTCCATTTGCCATCATTAGAGATCTGGGGAGCCCTGCAGTGGTATGAGCTCACGGTGCCTGCTGTTTATTCATTGATTGTGAGGGCTGTGCAGGTATTAATTTCAGTCTGGAAAGGCCGCCTGTGCTTCACACTAGAGAGGGAAGTGGCCAGACGAGGGAAAAGGGAAGTCTTCATTTCCACATTTTCCTTTATCCTTTCATTTACTCTTTGTTCCGTTCCACACTTTCCTGCCACTCAGAGCTGGGCGGGAATCTTTCAGTTTTTCCATTAAGTGACTCCGCTTCTTTCCCACGCATCCTGCAGGAAAAGCGCTTTTCGTTCCAGATCTAAAAATGGGTGATCATAAACTTCCTTACTCAAACGTCTTCACTGATCACGGCAGATCCAGGAGACATTCTCAGTGAGTCGCTGTGGACAGCATCAGCCACACAAATAAATGTTGTCAGGTGCCCTAGAGGCACATAATATAAATAACAAGGCAGTCCCCTTCCCCAAAGGAGGGCTGAAATTGACGCCCCAGGTTCATGATTATGGTATTTTATAATCAGTAACTGTCCCCAACAAGTCAAACAACTGGTATCACTACAGTGATGTTATTGATATCACCAAAATCTCCATCTGAACCATAAACAATCAACATGCTCTTTGTGTAGCTAAAGTCATTATTCATTCTGCATTATTTCCATTGTGCTGAAAGTGTTTTCAGGACTACTGGAAAACCAGAATATCTATGCATTAAATTTCAAATGCGAAAAGTGCCATTTTTCTAAAAAAGCATCTTCTTTCCAGTCAAACAGAGCTGAAATTGAAGTTGAAATTATGGCTTAGCTATTCACCTGCACACCCAATTACTTTCACTTAGTGATTGCAGTAGTGATTAAGGACCCTATATTATTGTATATCGTTTATAATTTAATATTTTTTGTAATTTTCCTCCTTGTAGGCTCACTCCCTGTTGTGATCAAGAGGCTTGTGTACCTCTTTAATGCTATGAGCTACACCAGTTTGAGGAAAACTCCTGGAAGTTTTTTTTCTTTTTTCTTTCTTTTTTTTTACCACACTGGACAAGTCTAAGTTTAGAGATCAGCACAGTCAGATCAACTGGTATTGAGGAGAGCATTGCCTGCTCACATGCGCCTGTTATGGAAGGACATGAGTTCCCTCGCTTCACACTTCCGTGCGAAATTCCTGTAAAATTAAAAGTAATAGAAGGGGTGCTGGGATCATACAGCCTCAATCTGCTTATGCAGATTACAGCAGCCTACTTACTGCTTACAGGTCAGATTTACAAGCCTATCAGCTGAGTGCAGGTCACAGCACACTGCAGGCACCATTATGAACACTTTCTGAAACTCTACAAAAGGACACCATTTCAGTGAAATACAGGACTTAGTCAAAAGAGAGAATGGGGAAATAAAGAATGTTCGTTTTGTGGGGTTCCGGAGGGCACCACCCTCAGTGGAGTTGGCGTCTGGAAGGGGACTGTGGCTGGTAAAAAATACACACACAGTAGGGTAATTTGGAGATGTTTGGTGCCCTTTGAAGAAGTTTTGGGGACACTTAAGCCCAGATTTGGGTAAATACGTGTCATATTTTTCTGTCCTTCAATACATTCCATACTTTTATTCTGGAATATGACTGTCCTTCAGTACATTCCGTGCTTTTATTCTGGAATATGATTGGGAAAAGGTGATTTTTTTCCAGTATCAGAAATACATATAATCACTACAGAATGAAGACAAAACAAAACAATTTTTGTATTTCTTTGTTGCTTTTTTGTAGTGTAGGCAGTACTGTAGTGTGTTCGGACTGGAGGGGTTCTGTAGTGTGTTTGGACTGGAGGGGTTCTGTAGTGTGTTTGGACTGGAGGGGTTCTGTAGTGTGTTTGGACTGGTGGGGTTCTGTTGTGTGTGTGGACTGGAGGGGTTCTGTAGTGTGTTTGGACTGGAAGGGTTCTGTAGTGCGTTGGGACTGGAGGGGTTCTGTAGTGCGTTTGGACTGGAAGGGTTCTGGATCATCTGCATTTCTGTATCCTGTTCTTCTCGTGCTTTATGAAGAAGAAACTGTCGCCACCTCTATTCACTGGAGCCGGGGGTTGCTATAGTTACAATAGTAGTGATGTCAGATTCTCCAGTGGGACCACAGCTACCTGCCGAATTCCAGCAGCAGGTACAGATGCAGTGTTGTAGATTGGTTTGGTCAATGTGGCTAACTCCTGAAGCTGTATAAGTGCTGAAGTTCACTCCCTAGCTGCGTTGTGCGGAAGTGTAAAGTTGCAGGATTGATCTGTTTCCTGAGTGATGTGCAGGCTGGTATTTTTCATCATTGCTAGTAAAATATTTAGGCTTTGTGCTTTTAACACAGGAGCAGTTACCCAGAATGCTTCTCTCTGCAATTGAAGGTTACCTGTCTCCAGTCTACAGACCTATCACATATCCAGCTCCTGTGGTCCTCATGATCTCTATGCTCCCAAATGCAGAGGTCCTAAATGTTCTGATCAGTAACAGGAGTTTCTGATATTGTATTACCATTTCTAATTAATCATGAAGTACAGCACATTCATTGCTATGATACTTCTCTTGCACCAACTCCTTCATGAATATTCATAAGATGTCCTTGGAATGTGTGCAGCATTGTGTGTGTGTGTTGTGTATGAGTGTGTGCAAGTGTTTGTAGTGTATGAATGCAGTGTGTGTGCATGTGTTGGAATGTGTGTGAGTGCGTGTGTGTACGTGTGCACGTGGATATGCACTGTATGAGGCAATAAGCCTGTGTGTGTATCTGTGTGTATGCGTATGTGTGTGTATATGTGTGCTTATGTATGTGTGTGTGTATATGTGTGCGTGTGTGTGTGTGTGTGTGTGTGTGTTCAAAGTTAAACGTGTTGTATGGAAGAACATGTCATTCTCTACATTGTGTGATGGGGCTTCCCAGGGTAGATTTTCAGTTGGCTGTTATTTAAGCTGGAGGTCAGGCCCCTCCAGGGAAATGCAGATCTGCAGCCAAACGAACAACCAAATAACAACACGCAGGGCAGACAGAAACAAGGACAGATAGCTGAGCAAGGGGCTCAGGGAATAGGGGGCAGGGTGTGTTTTAAAATAAACATGTAATGCATCCGTCCCATCCAAAGTATGTCTGCTACATGGAGGCTGGGATCCGTCCAACAATGAGAGGAGAGTGGCTGAGCGTGAGTGTTGTCCTGAGTGTGAGTGTTGTCCTGAGTGTGGGTGTTGTCCTGAGTGTGAGTGTTATCCTGAGTGTGAGTGTTGTCCTGAGTGTGGGTGTTGTCCTGAGTGTGAGTGTTGTCCTGAGTGTGAGTGTTATCCTGAGTGTGGGTGTTGTCCTGAGTGTGAGTGTTGTCCTGAGTGTGGGTGTTGTCCTGAGTGTGAGTGTTGTCCTGAGTGTGAGTGTTGTCCTGAGTGTGGGTGTTGTCCTGAGTGTGGGTGTTGTCCTGAGTGTGAGTGTTGTCCTGAGTGTGGGTGTTGTCCTGAGCGTGAGTGTTGTCCTGAGTGTGAGTGTTGTCCTGAGTGTGGGTGTTGTCCTGAGCGTGAGTGTTGTCCTGAGTGTGAGTGTTGTCCTGAGTGTGGGTGTTGTCCTGAGTGTGAGTGTTGTCCTGAGTGTGGGTGTTATCCTGAGCGTGGGTGTTGTCCTGAGTGTGAGTGTTGTCCTGAGTGTGGGTGTTGTCCTGAGCGTGGGTGTTGTCCTGAGTGTGAGTGTTGTCCTGAGTGTGGGTGTTGTCCTGAGCGTGAGTGTTGTCCTGAGTGTGAGTGTTGTCCTGAGTGTGAGTGTTATCTTGAGTGTGAGTGTTGTCCTGAGTGTGGGTGTTGTCCTGAGTGTGAGTGTTGTCCTGAGTGTGGGTGTTGTCCTGAGTGTGAGTGTTATCTTGAGTGTGAGTGTTATCTTGAGTGTGAGTGTTGTCCTGAGTGTGGGTGTTGTCCTGAGTGTGAGTGTTATCTTGAGTGTGAGTGTTGTCCTAATTGCTGTTGTCCAGTCACAGCAGAGAGCCAGTGACAGTACCTGACAGGTTATTTGAGAGAGGGAGGCTTTTCAACTTCCTGTTTGTTGCTTCCTGTTGGAGATGGAACATTCAATCCCTTTGAAGTTCCAGGACACTGCACCCCTTGACCTCTACCTGACCTCCCCCTGACCTCTACCTGACCTCCCACTAACCGCTGCCTGATCTCTACTTGACCTCCCCTGACCTCTGCCTGACCTCCCCCTGATCTCTACTTGACCTCCCCTGACCTCTGCCTGACCTCCCCCTGATCTCTACCTGACCACCCATGACCTCTACCTGACCTCCCCCTGACCTCTGCCTGACCTGTACCTGACCTCCCCCTGACCTCTGCCTGACCTGTACCTGAACTACCCCTGACCTCTTGCCATGGAGCCCAAGCAGGGAGCTCAGGGTCCCAGTGGCATGGGCCAGGCACACACACACACACACATGCACGCACACGCACGTGCACGCACGTGCACACATGCACACGTACACGCACACGCACGCACACGCACACACACGCGCACATGCACACGCACACACACACATGTGCACACGCACACACATGCACACATACACACAGGCACATGTGCACACGCACGCACACGCACGCGTTTGCGCAAACGCACATGCACACACACACACACTGATATTTGCAGCTAGCATGTAGCATGTTTTGCAGAAGGAGCACAGTGTCGGGGCTAATGCTAATGGTTTTGCAGGTTTTGGTCCAGAAGGGGTAGAGTGTCAGGATTAATGAGTTTTATGCACTTGCGCTTTATTGTGTAAAGGGCAGAACCTCACAGTGGTGCTAACCCAGCGCTCCGCTAACAGCTCAGGAACACTGACCCCCCCCCCCCCCCCCCCTTCTCAGGAAGCTGAGTCGCACTCAGCCTTTCCTGCTCATGACTTTAAATTAATAATTCAACAAATAAAGGGGATATTAAATGGTGTGAGCGGAAAAGGAGCCTGTCTCACTCACTACTTTCCCACCAAAACCCGGCCCCTCCACCCCTCCACCCCCCCACACCCCCACTCCCAACACCCCCCCCATACCTCCTCCACACCCCTCCACCCCCCCACACCCCCACTCCCCACACCCCCCCCATACCTCCTCCACACCCCTCCACCCCCCCACACCCCCACTCCCAACACCCCCCCCATACCTCCTCCACACCCCTCCACCCCCCCACACCCCCACTCCCAACACCCCCCCATACCTCCTCCACACCCCCACTCCCAACACCCCCCCATACCTCCTCCACACCCCTCCACCCCCCCACACCCCCACTCCCAACACCCCCCCATACCTCCTCCACACCCCTCCACCCCCCCACACCCCCACTCCCAACACCCCCCCATACCTCCTCCACACCCCTCCCCCCCCCCCACACCCCCACTCCCAACACCCCCCCCATACCTCCTCCACACCCCTCCACCCCCCCACACCCCCACTCCCAACACCCCCCCATACCTCCTCCACACCCCTCCACTCCCCCACACCCCCACTCCCAACACCCCCCCCATACCTCCTCCACACCCCTCCACCCCCCCACACCCCCACTCCCCACACCCCCCCCCCATACCTCCTCCACACCCCTCCCCCCCCCCCCCCCCACACCCCCACTCCCCACACCCCACATTTTGCTCTAATGTCTACAGGAAATTTTATTTAGTTAAAAGTGAACAAGAAAACATATGTTGTGATGTAAGACCTCTGCTTTCATTTCTCTATTCTCCTCATCTTCCTCCATTCATCATTTACACATTCAATACTTGACATAAAACAGATGTGTGCTCAGACACTCTTTCACTAACATTCACACACTCTCTCTCTCTCACATACACACACACACACACACACACGCACACACACACACACACACACACACACACACACGCACACGCACACATTCCCTCTGGTCGAATAATCCCCAGTCCCCCAGTGCAGTGATGGGGACACTGTGCTGTAGGAGACGTAGTCTTTCGGATGAGACATTAAAGATCCCATGACACTCTTCGCAAAGAGCAGGGGGTTCCCCAGTGTCCTGACTAAATTCCCAACTGGCTCTCTCAACCTGTCACCTAATCATCCCGATTTAATTGGTCAAAATTTGTTCACTCCCTCTCCACCTTAGCTGATGTGCATTCAGCGTTCAGTATGACAAGTCATACTGTGAATACCAGGATTACTGGACATCAAACACACACACCATGTGTATATGTGCGTGTGTACATGCGTGAGTGTGTGTGAGTATGTGTGTGTGTGAGTGTGTGTGTGAGTATGTCTGTGTGTGAGTATATGTGCGTCCGTGCGTGTATGTGTGCGTGTGGTCAAGTGTGCGTGTGTGTGTGAGTGTGTGTGTGTGTGCATGCGGGCGTGTATGTGTGTGAGTGTGTGTGTGAGTTTGTGCGTGAGTGTGTGTATGTGTGCGTCCGTGCATGTATGTGTGCGTGTGTGTGTGCGTGTGAGTGTGAGTGTGTGTGCGTGCGTTCCTGCGTGTGTGAGTGTGTGTGTGTGTATGCGTCCGTGCGTGTATGTGTGCATGTGTGTGTGTGTGCGTGTGTGTGTGTGCGTGTGTGAGTGTGTGTGCGCGCATGTGTGTGTATGTGTGCATGTGTGCGTGTGTGTGTGTGAGTGTGTGTGTGTGTGAGTGTGAGTGTGTGCGCGTGTGCGTGCATGCGTGTGTGCGTGTGTGTGAGTGTGAATGTGTGCGCATGTGCGTGTGTGCGTGCGAGCGTGTATGTGTGCGTGTGTGAGTGTATGTGTGTGAGTGTGTGTGTGCGTCCGTGCGTGCATGCCTGTGCGTGTGTGTGAGTGTGAATGTGTGCGCATGTGCGTGTGTGCGTGCGAGCGTGTATGTGTGCGTGTGTGAGTGTATGTGTATGTGTGTGAGTGTGTGTGAGTATGTATGTGAGTGTGTGCGTGCGTCCGTGCGTGTGTGTGCGTGTGTGTGTGTGTGTGTATGTGTGCGTGTGTGTGCGTGTGTGTGTGCGTGCGCGTCCGTGCGTTTATGTGTGCGTGTATGTGTGCGTGTATGTGTGTGTGTGTGTGTGTGCGTGAGTGTGTGCGTGCGCATGCGTGCATGCCTGCATGTGTGTGTGAGAGGGACAGATCACACTGCAGCCTTAGAGACTCTCCAGACTCCGGACACTGAGGAACATTCCAGAGCTGGAAGCTCCAGGCTCTGCAGGACTTTTCCACTGCTCATTTACAGGATAATTTGAGGCTGATCCAGGCCTGCTTCATCAGATCAGTGCCAGTATGTGATTGGACAGAGATATGACCCTTGACCCCCATGGCCACTCCCATTACATATGTAACGAACACAAAAAGGGTTGGTAGAAAGTTCATCTCAGTCAGAGATTCTGTCCACATCCAAAGCACTCGCAGTCAAATTATTCAAAAGAAGTTTGTGTGTGACTGATCGGCAGACAGGTTTAGCTGCTTGTCTGTCTCTCTGACCCGAGTGTGTGTATGCCTCCATCACATGCACACCAACTCCGCATTGTTAATAATTCCTTGTTGTTTTATTGAAAAAAAAAAACAATAAAATAACACATACAATAATAATAACAATAAAAATAATAATAGTGACCATCATCATCATAATAACATTAGCAGGTGTATAAAATCTGTACGTTCCATTGTTTTGCAGTAGAACAGGAAGACGGTAGAAGGGACTAAAAGAGGTGAGGGGTTGAAAAATATTTTTATGTAAAAATGAGTCTTTCACAGAGAGAAGGTTTTTATCTGTTCATTAAATATTTCAACTTTTTCATAAAAACTATGTCTCTACTTCTATATCTATTTATTTTACATTTTTTTTAACTTGCACAAAATAAATCTCCCCTTGAGAGACAATAATACTCTTTGGCTTAAGTTTGCTTTATCTACTCATTTTTACATTGGTTTTGCTGTTGCTGTTTTATAAATTTTGCTATAGTAACCTCAGAATTGCAGTGTTGTAGCACTTTGTTTAGAGAGTGTTTTGCTGGTCTGCGTTTGACCCGGGAGGTCTGCTGTAAAGATCTGGCTGGTTCTGGGTTCTGAAACAGTCTTTCCAGCATGCCTTGGCAGCGAAGGGACTTCTGGGACTGTGTTTGGGAATATTGGATTTGGGGTGGCAAGAAGATGGCACCCACTGTTCATTCATGCTCCGCCCCTACCCCATCCAGCCATGCCCCGCCCCTACCCCATCCAGCCATGCCCCTCCCAGAACACTGCTCTTACTGGAAGGAGGGGCAAGATTTTTCAAATGTACTGAATTGACACGTTCACATTTTCCTTTAAAAATGAGTACATTGCAGTAGAATTATAAAGCAATATCCTGCTGTTTATTCATACAAGAACATGTCACAATAATAATAATACGCATAAAAACATCCGCCAAGAGACCAGCTCCTCAGCAGAGCACTTTTGACTGTTGCTATAGTAATTTGCCCCAGTTCTGGTTATCATTTTTTTTACCAATCAGACCGAACACCACACAACCTATCCTAGCCCGGCCAATCCTGGCCAAACACAGTCAAACCCAGCCAATCCTGGTCAAGCCCAACCAACCCGAGCCAAGTGCTGTTCGTAATCAGATCAGGCGATGCTAATTGTGCCATCTCTGGAACAGGAGAAGTCCCTCAGAGCTCTGTTACTAGGGCTGTAGTCTGTCTCACACACACACACACACACACACAGACTGCTCTGTTACTAGGGCTGTAGTCTGTCTCACACATACACACACACACACACAGACTGCTCCGTTACTATGGCTGTAGTCTGTCTCACACACACTCAGACAGACTGCTCTGTTACTAGGGCTGTAGTCTGTCTCACACATACACACACACACACACACAGACTGCTCCGTTACTAGGGCTGTAGTCTGTCTCACACACACACACACACACACACACACACAGACTGCTCCGTTACTAGGGCTGTAGTCTGTCTCACACACACACACACACACACACACACACACACACAGACTGCTCCGTTACTAGGGCTGTAGTCTGTCTCACACACACACACACACACAGACTGCTTTGTTACTAGGGCTGTAGTCTGTCTCATACACACACACACACACACACACACACTGCTCTGTTACTAGGGCTGTAGTCTGTCTCACACCCATACACACACAGACTGCTCTGTTACTAGGGCTGTAGTCTGTCTCACACACACACACACACACACACAGACTGCTCTGTTACTAGGGCTGTAGTCCGTCTCACACACACACACACACACAGACTGCTCTGTTACTAGGGCTGTTGTCTGTCTCACACACACACACACACACACAGACTGCTCTGTTACTAGGGCTGTAGTCTGTCTCTCTCACACACACACACACACACACAGACTGCTCTGTTACTAGGGCTGTAGTCTGTCTCACACACACACACACACACACACACACAGACTGCTCTGTTACTAGGGCTGTAGTCTGTCTCTCACACACACACACACACACACACACAGACTGCTCTGTTACTAGGGCTGTAGTCTGTCTCACACACACACACACACACACACACAGAATGCTCTGTTACTAGGGCTGTAGTCTGTCTCACACACACTCAGACAGACTGCTCTCTAGGACCAGTCCCCCTGCCCCCACAACACATCTATGTGCAAAACAGCAAATATGTCTTTGGTTTATGAGAGGAAGAGACAGAAAAAATAAAAATATATATTCATATATGTCTTTGTGACTGTGCACTTGACCTTGTAAGTGCTTTTAATGTTTTTTTGAGAAACCTTCTCTACCTTAACTGCTAAACAAAACAAAACAAAAATAATCTAGTATTTTATAGCAGCATTTAGAAACCATTTAGGCACATAAAATAAGGAAAAGGTACAAATATTGCCACTAAAACCACGCTGTTCCTGTTGCTCTTCTGGACTGGACAGATGGCAAACATGCCTGCACCATTTTCAAGTTTTGCCATTGAACCCTTACACTGCGGGTGCATGCCATCTGATTAATAAATAGTGCTGTCTGTCTGTCTGTCCTTCTATGTACACCTGTACAGCCTCATAACTTTGTGCCTGTGCGTTACAACAAAAAAAAAAGTCTTGCCCGAGAACACTTATAAAGTCAGTCCTTGATCAAAGCTTCGCCCATTTTTACAGCAGTACCATTCAGTGGGACCCCATCCTGTCTGTTCCCTCCCCCCGAGCTCTGGCCCGCCCCCTGCCCCACCCCCTCACAGCATGTGCACAGTCATATTTCAGACTCTCGCCTCAGGGGGCGGGGCTCTGAGGGGGCGGTGGCCGGCGTGTGGGCGGAGTCCGAGCCCGTGTCCGTGGTGCCGCCCTCCTGCCCCACCCCGCCTCCTCCGTCCTCCTCCGCCTGCTCCCTGCTGGCGGGCAATGCCACCTCGTTCTCGTAGCAGAAGGAGCTGGCGGTGGACAGGATGAACTTCTTCTCTGCCAGATCCCTGGCGCTGCACAGAGGCGTGCCCGGCACCTCGTAGGTCTTGTGGAAGCGGGAGTAGTCCACCTTGTAGTAGTTCTTCTCCTCGAAGAGCACGGGTTCGAAGCGGTGGCCCCACAGGACCTCGCCCGCCAGGTAGGAGCTGCGGCACTGCGTGGTCATGGCCGTGGCCTCCACCATCCCCTCCAGGATCACCACGATCTCGAACTCGGAGGTCTCCAGGTCCTGCTTGGTCATGCAGTAGAAGGGGCTGTCCTCGTCGATCTCGTGCACCACGGTGATGGGCGACACCAGGAAGATGCGGTCGATGCCGCTGTCGAAGCCCACGTCGATGTCCACCTGGTCCAGCGGGATGAACTCGCCCTCGGCCGTGGTGCGGGACTTGAGCAGCTGTGCCCGCACGTGCGCCTCCACCAGGTGGCTCTTGCGCAGGTTGCCCACGCGCCACATCAGGCACAGCTTGCCGTCGCGCATGGCGATGGTGGCGTGGTGGCTGAACACCAGCGTCTCGTTCCTCTTCTTGGGCTTGGCCATCTTGGCCATGACGGCACCGATGATGAAGGCATCGATGATGCAGCCCACGATGCTCTGGAACACCACCATGAAGACGGCCAACGGGCACTCGTCCGTCACGTAGCGGTAGCCGTAGCCGATGGTGGTCTGCGTCTCCACGGAGAAAAGGAAAGCGGCGGTGAAGCTGCTGACGTTGGAGACGCACTTGGGAGCCCCGCCCTCCAGGTCCCCGTGGAAGATGGCCACCAGCCAGAAGACGCAGCCGAAGAAGAGCCAGGACAGCAGGAAGGCCAGGCAGAAGATGAGGAACATGAAGCGCCAGCGCACGTCCACGCAGGTGGTGAAGATGTCGGCCAGGTAGCGCTGGCCCTTCTCGCTCACGTTGACGAATTGCACGTTGCAGTGGCCGTTCTTTTTGACGAAGCGGCTGTGGGCGTGGTGGCGGGTGTGCACCTTGCCGTTGCCGTAGCCGTTGGGCACGCTGGCGCTGGAGAGCTTCATCCCCTCTTCGTCGGACGACACGATGCTGTAGTGGTTAGCGGGCCGCGCGCTTCCCATCCCTTCGGCCCCCCCGGAGGCCCGCGCCGCGTCCGCTGCGGAGAACAGTCTCAGTTTCTGGAAGAAGCGTTGGAGAAACAGGTTTGAATCTCTGCGGGGGACCAGCGCACGCGGGAATCGGGCGAGTGAAGGCAGCGTGGAGGAGTGGCCACTCCCCCCTCGGCTGGGCCCAGGGGATCCCTCTGTAAGCCCTGCCTCCTGTCTGTAAGCCCCGCCTCCTCTCTGTAAGCTCCGCCGCCTCTGTGTAAGCCCCGCCTCCTGTCTGTAAGCTCCGCCTCCTCCCCGTCAGCTCCGCCTCTTCTCTGTCAGCCCCGCCTCCTGTCGGTAAGCTCCGCCTCTTCTTTGTCAGCTCCGCCTCCCCTGTAGCCAGGGCCTCATCCGAGCAGCAGGCTGTGGGGAAAGAGACACAGGCTCATTAGTGCAGCAGTGTGAGGTGTCTATGCTGAACATTCAGCAGATTCATCCCTTATATTCACCGCTGGATGTAAAAATTACGCTTTTGTTTATTAAACAATAATATGAAATACTTCACATAAGAATTATAGAGAAGTGAGTAGATGCTTTCACTAAAGTAATACATTAACCCTTTAAAGGGCAGCTCCTCGTCGATGATGACTGGTCTTCACACACCTGCTGTGGTGAAGCTCATCTGGTACAGTGAATGACACACAGGTGAATGACTGAGAATATTTACACAAACAGTCCAGGTGTTGGTGGACTGGACCATTGTTCCCAGCATAGGAAATGTTCAGGGAATTAAATAGTCACTTCCTTTTGGAAAATATTTAGGCCTTTGGCATGGCTGGCTACGATTATCCACAAACAAACACTAACGAAACAAAAGTAGATCAAGCTTCCAAAATATAAAGAACTAAATCACTAAAGCACAAGTTCACTATCGTACTAACATCTTTGTTTAACAAAGGTTCGCTCGCATATTCCTACCAACAATGATGGGGTCTTACCAAATAGGCCACTGACTCACAAGGTTTGGCCTGAGAAACCCACAGCACAGTCATTAACCCTGCCCTGCCTTCCCAGTATTACTGAGAGGTCAACGTGTAATTGAGGAGAGGTCCAGCCCAACAGCCATTCTCAAAGAGGATTTATTTTTCTTGGGTCTTGACGCCAGAGAAGACCATTTTGTGCTTGATTGGGAGGTAGTGTGGTCACTTGGATCCCATGGAACTTTTACGTTGGGTGTCAGTTCCCATGCTACCCCTGACATCAATGTATAATAGTGGTCAGAATACTACGCCCCCTTTGTGACATCAGCACTGTGCAGCAGTAAGAACATGGGAGGCCCCTTTGTGACATCATTAGTGTACAGGTAAGAACACCACGCCCCATTTATGACATAAGCACTATCCAGCAGTAAGAATATTGGAGGCTTTATTGTGACTTTATGGGACTTGTCACAAATTAAGCAAAAGGTTAAGAAAAGAGTGTACTTTGTAGTAGTTTGAGGCTGCAGTAGAAAGTGTAGTTTGATGCTGCAGTTTGAGGCTGTGTCACGACAAATTTCATCCCCCCTACAAATATCATCCCCCTATTCACTCCCAGGGTTACGTTTCCAGATACGTTCCCTTAATTCGTAAGTTAGTGTCAACTTGACTACCTTGCATGCGTGGTTTCCAAGCGTTCTCTGCTGGTTGCTAACGACAGAGAGCGATCGCTAGGTTGCTGGCTAGCTAGGAAGAGAAGCTTTTATAAAAGTCTAAGAGAAGCTCTTCCAGCTAGCTAGCTAGTGATCCGTCTCACTGGCGATCTATTTATTTCTCGTGGTAGCTAGCTAGCGATCTATGAATCTTGCTAGAGAGAGAGATTTTTAAAATATTAATTATTGTACTCACTGTTTCACCTAATTTACGCACACCATTACACAAGCTAAGATACAGAAATACCACACACATACACACACACATTTATATTCTGTTCATATGCTTATTGTACTCATATTTTATATACACGTCATGCCAATAAAGCTTATTTGAATTTGAATCTTCGGACAGAGAGATCTGACCAATCAATGTAATGTAACAGCACAACGTAACCCTGGAAGTAAATGGGGGGGGGGTGAAATTTGTAAAGGGGATGAAATTTGTTGTGACAGCTGCAGTAGAGAGTTTAGTTTGAGGCAGCAGAAGAGAGTGTAGTTTGTAGTTTAAGCTGCAGTAGAGAGTGTAGTTTGTGGTTTAAGCTGCAGTAGAGAGTGTAGTTTGTGGTTTAAGCTGCAGGTGAGAGTGTAGTTTGTGGTTTAAGCTGTAGTAGAGAGTGTAGTTTGTAGTTTAAGCTGCAGTAGAGAGTGTAGTTTGTAGTTTAAGCTGCAGGTCAGAGTGTAGTTTGTAGTTTAAGCTGCAGTAGAGAGTGTAGTTTGTAGTTTAAGCTGTAGTAGAGAGTGTAGTTTGTAGTTTAAGCTGCAGTAGAGAGTGTAGTTTGAGGTTGCAGTAGAGAGTGTAGTTTGTAGTTTGAAGTTGCAGTAGGGAGTATAGTTTGTAGTTCAAGCTACAGGTGAGAGTGTAGTTTGTAGTTTAAGCTGCAGTAGAGAGTGTAGTTTGTAGTATAAGCTGCAGGTCAGAGTGTAGTTTGTAGTTTAAGCTGCAGTAGAGAGTGTAGTTTGTAGTTTAAGCTGCAGGTCAGAGTGTAGTTTGTAGTTTAAGCTGCAGTAGAGAGTGTAGTTTGTAGTTTAAGCTGCAGGTGAGAGTGTAGTTTGTAGTTAAAGCTGCAGTAGAGAGTGTAGTTTGTAGTTTAAGCTGCAGTAGAGAGTGTAGTTTGAGGTTGCAGTAAAGAGTGTAGTTTGTGGTTTAAGCTGCAGGTGAGAGTAGTTTGTAGTTTAAGCTGCAGTAGAGAGTGTAGTTTGAGGTTGCAGTAAAGAGTGTAGTTTGTGGTTTAAGCTGCAGGTGAGAGTAGTTTGTAGTTTAAGCTGCAGTAGAGAGTGTAGTTTGTGGTTTAAGCTGCAGTAGAGAGTATAGTTTGTAGTTTAAGCTGCAGGTGAGAGTGTAGTTTGAGGTTGCAGTAAAGAGTGTAGTTTGTGGTTTAAGCTGCAGGTGAGAGTGTAGTTTGTAGTTTAAGCTGCAGTAGAGAGTGTAGTTTGTAGTTTAAGCTGCAGTAGAGAGTAGTTTGTAGTTTAAGCTGCAGGTGAGAGTGTAGTTTGTAGTTTAAGCTGCAGTAGAGAGTGTAGTTTGTGGTTTAAGCTGCAGTAGAGAGTGTAGTTTGTAGTTTAAGCTGCAGTAGAGAGTAGTTTGTAGTTTAAGCTGCAGGTGAGAGTGTAGTTTGTAGTTAAAGCTGCAGTAGAGAGTGTAGTTTGTAGTTTAAGCTGCAGTAGAGAGTGTAGTTTGAGGTTGCAGTAAAGAGTGTAGTTTGTAGTTTAAGCTGCAGTAGAGAGTGTAGTTTGTAGTTTAAGCTGCAGTAGAGAGTAGTTTGTAGTTTAAGCTGCAGGTGAGAGTGTAGTTTGTAGTTTAAGCTGCAGGTGAGAGTGTAGTTTGTAGTTTAAGCTGCAGGTGAGAGTGTAGTTTGTAGTTTGAGGCTGCAGTAGAGAGTGTAGTTTGCAGTTTAAGCTGCAGGTGAGATCTCTGGCTCTGAAGCTTGTTGACTAGGAGTCCCTCTCCCCACTGGGACCGAGACTTATCACAACAGCATAATGGCAGTTCCCCAGGGCCCCCCAGGGCCCCTATGGGCCAAACTGGCTCATTAAAGCCCTTACACGTGCAGCCCCTGCTGCCCTAGCAACCAGCACAGCGGCTTCTAGCAGCATCTCTCTCTCTTTTCAACATCCAGGCCTCAGTTATAGTCACAAGCTATTCTGTCTATTCAGCGGGTGATTATTAATTATGAAACATGGTCTGGGGGCTGGATGTGGGACAGGGCTCAGTTTGGGGTGTGAGTGTTGTGCAGGTGTGAGTCTTGCACAAGTGTCAGTATTCCACAGGTGTCAGTGTGGAATACAGGTATTAGTGTTGCGTAGCTGTGAGTGTGGCACAGGTGTCAGTGTCGTGCAGCTGTGAGTGTTGCACAGGCGTCAGTGTTGCGTAAGTGTCAGTGTTGCACAGGTGTCAGTGTTGCACAGCTGTAAGTGTTGCACAGGTGTCAGTGTTGCACAGGTGTCAGTGTCGTGCAGCTGTGAGTGTTGCACAGCTGTAAGTGTTGCACAGGTGTCAGTGTTGCACAGGTGTCAGTGTCGTGCAGCTGTGAGTGTTGCACAGGTGTCAGTGTCGTGCAGCTGTGAGTGTTGCACAGGTTTCAGTGTTGCACAGGTGTCAGTGTTGCGTAGCTGTAAGTGTTGTACAGGTCTCAGTGTTGCGCAGCTGTAAGTGTTGCACAGGCGTCAGTGTTGCGTAGGTGTCAGTGTTGCACAGGTGTCAGTGTTGCGCAGCTGTAAGTGTTGCACAGGTGTCAGTGTTGCGGGGGTGTCAGGGTTGCGCAGAGTGTTGCATCGGTGTCAGTGTTGCAGGGGTGTTGCGTAGGTGTCAGTGTTGCGCAGGTGTCAGTGTTGCACAGATATTAGTGGTGCGCAGGTGTCAGTGTTGTGCAGCTGTGAGCGTTGCACAGGTTTCAGTGTTGCGCAGGTGTCAGTGTTGCACAGATATTAGTGGTGCGCAGGTTTCAGTGTTGCGCAGGTGTCAGTGTTGCACAGGTGTCAGTGTTGCGTAGCTGTAAATGTTGCACAGGTGTCAGTGTTGCGTAGGTGTCAGTGTTGCACAGGTGTCAGTGTTGCGCAGCTGTAAGTGTTGCACAGGTGTCAGTGTTGCGCAGCTGTAAGTGTTGCACAGGTGTCAGTGTTGCGTAGCTGTAAATGTTGCACAGGTGTCAGTGTTGCGTAGGTGTCAGTGTTGCACAGGTGTCAGTGTTGCGCAGCTGTAAGTGTTGCACAGGTGTCAGTGTTGCGCAGCTGTAAGTGTTGCACAGGTGTCAGTGTTGCACAGGTGTCAGTGTTGCGGGGGTGTCAGTGTTGCAGGGGTGTCAGTGTTGCACAGGTGTCAGTGGTGCGTAGGTGTCAGTGTTGCTTAGCTGTAAGTGTTGCACAGGTGTCAGTGTTATGCAGGTGTCAGTGTTGCACAGGTGTCAGTGTTGCGTAGGTGTCAGTGTCATGGTTTGGTATACAGGACATGTGCCTGTATCCACCTCATCTTAGAGAGATGGATTAAGCACTACATGCATGTTGTGAAGGGGGTGTTTCTGGGCACAGGGAGATGGAGTAATCATCGGCTAGCCCCCTACCCCAGTCTGTGCCTGTTCACCTCTCTTTCTCTCTCTCTCTCTCTCTCCTGTTCTTTCCATCACTGCACCAGTGGACTACGATAGAGCAGTTCTTTGCTTTATTTATTTTGCCTCTGACAGAGTTTGTATGAGTGAATTGTGACTGAATGTACTGATGCTATTATAGTTATAAGCTCTCCCATACATGATTTAAACTGACAGTTTACGAGTACAATAGCGATCACATTTAAGAGTCCAATAGCGATCACATTTAAGAGTCCAATCACATTTAAGAGTCCAATAGCGATCACATTTAAGAGTCCAATCACATTTAAGAGTCCAATAGTGATCACATTTAAGAGTCCAATAAGCGATCACATTTAAGAGTCCAATCACATTTAAGAGTCCAATAGTGATCACATTTAAGAGTCCAATAGTGATCACATTTAAGAGTCCAATAGTGATCACATTTAAGAGTCCAATAGTGATCACATTTAAGAGTCCAATCACATTTAAGAGTCCAATAGCGATCACATTTAAGAGTCCAATAGTGATCACATTTAAGAGTCCAATAGCGATCACATTTAAGAGTCCAATCACATTTAAGAGTCAAATAGTGATCACATTTAAGAGTCCAATAGCGATCACATTTAAGAGTCCAATAGCGATCACATTTAAGAGTCCAATAGTGATCACATCTACTATATTATAATTACAAGAACTCTACCAAAGTTTATGTTACATTCAACATTGTGTTCTAGGAGGCAAATATAAGAATTTCTCATCTAGATGTTCTGCTCTCTTCTGACTGTCTTGTTGCCTGAATTTAATGTAAATATGCAAGTTTATGTCCGTTGCTGTCTTGGCCAGAGCACACTTGTGAAAGAGATATAAATGTTAGCGTGACTTCCCTGGAAAAATAAAGGATTGATAAAAAGATACAGGTGGGATATTTTAAATCTAGTAAATGTGCATCCAGGGTTGTTGTTGTTGTTATGTGAGAACCTTTGATGGAACAGTGTCACCTATAACAGGCCATCAGGAAGATGAGGTCACCCTAACTGATGACCCCTGCTTAGGTCTCTCTCTTTTTGGTTATAAAATGGTATTTTAGAAAAGCTAAATTATTTATCAAGGCATTTCAACGATGTGTAAAGAAAATGTTAATCTAAATTGAAGTTCTTAACGGGGAAAAACATGGCGGGATGAATTTTGTAGAAACATTTTTCAAAGACCAGAACATCAAGTCTCCTGTAAACTGGCAAGATCGAATACATTAAAAAATCCAGTCGCGCGTCTGCCCGACTGGATTTAAAAAAAAGATTTAAATTAGTTCCTTGTTAGTTATTAGTGCACACCACTGGGACGAACGCGACGTGACTCTGAGGAAACTTCGTCCGGCATGTCTGATCGTGATCAGCGGCCTCTCTCGCCAACTGTTTTTTTTTTTTTTGTCTAAAGACAAGTGCCGCAAGCTCGAGGGAATTCAGAACAGCCGCGCGGCGCAGGCAGCTCGGCACAGTCAGTTCAGTGACTGGACACGCGCCGTGCTTTCCTACCAACTGGAGCTCCGCTCGTGCGTAGCAGCATTGCTCGAGCACAGGCAAGACGAACAGGTGCAAGAGTGGGACAGACACATTCACCCATTCACACATTCACCCGAGGTATATTTACACATTTAAACATATGGATTCATAAAAAACATTTTCCCCAGCAATCAAGCGCAAGTTTATTGTACTTTCCATATGCTACTCAAGTCCGTCCAGTGCTACTGTGTAGGATGCAAGTTTAGACATCGATTAACATTTCAAGAGATTCATTTCCATGAACACACCAAAGTGCTTTTCTTTAAGCCGCAGTGTTAGGGAAGAACACCGTTTTGATAAGAGCGCGTGATAAAGATTAGGCTATTAGTCAAGTGTTAAAAAGTTAAAAACACATTGTTTCCATAACTGCCGTTTTTAACTGTATAGTAATTTATAAAACTAAAAAAAAAAAATTGTTACACAGAAAATGTTAGGCATGGGCTACGTTTTCTACGCATTATTATTATTATTATTATTATTATTATTATTATTATTATTATTATTGCTAAAGTAGGCTCCGTTACCTTAGCGCTATACATTAAAACTCCCAGAAGATCATATCAACGTGGAAGTTTCGATTTATTTCCTTTCCAGATTACAACTGCGGCGCGGGAGAAAAGCGTTCGCTTCACAGTTGTCTTCAAGTGTCGTTCATAAGAAACGGAAACGTGTAAGTGAATGTTGTACTTTCGTGCTAAGCAGACTAGTATTTATTACAATTGTTCGACCATGGTGGCGATTGCTGAGAAATGAACATTACTTAAGTAATACGTTTTTGTAGCTGCTACTACGGAATTAAGAAACCCCATACATGTAATAGGAGAGCTTACCTGTTGATCATTGAGGCAGAATCTGTGGCTGTGTTACATTCCAGGGTTAGTCCGCTTGGATATCCACAGTCTGTTACGGACTTTCTTTCACCTGAATGTTTTACTTGAAAGAAGGAGAGCCGAAACGCCGTGTGCTGAGTACAGTACTCTGCTTTTTCCGCAGGTCGCCCAATGCGTTTTAACGCGCCGGCTTTCTCCGCCCCGTGTCGTTAATCAACCAATTGAATCGCAGGACACGCGCAGCGGTTTTCTTCTGTACGGTGAACCTAGCAGTCCCTTTTCGCGTGCAGGCGAACTGAGAAGACATCGCCAGCGCTTAATTCGGGTGCATATCCAATGAGAGCTCTATTTTGAGAACAGTCTGGCGGGGACGAAGCTGAGTCTGACCGTGATTTTTACTATTGTCATATTAGCGCTTCCTCATCAGAGTAATTTTGTACACACACACACGCATACACACACACACCACACACGCACACACACAAACAGACATACGCACACACACACACACACACACATATATCTAGTTAAAGAGGTAAAATAAGAGTTTGGAAATTGGACATCTGAGTTTTGATTGTGTTTGAACGTGTTCATGGTTTGGAGCACTTTGACTCTTCATTCGTGTTCCGTTGTTCCTGAAAGGAGAGGTGTGCGGTCTTTCTCCTAGTCCTTAGCCCAAGCACAGCCGCAAGCACAGCCGCAAACAGCAAAAGTGTCCGCACAGTGTAAACTGCAATAAGTGCATCCCATCCATATGCGGCTCAGTAATGTGTCTTTTCAATTAAGTTCTCACACATACTGCATATATACCTACAAGCAAACAGAGGTGCCACCAGGGACTTTGGGCCCCATGTAAAGATCTCATATTGGGCCTCATCACCCCAGAAAACCAGATGCTCTAGTCTTTGAGGGCCCCTGTCAGTCAGGGTCCTTGGAATCATCCGAACTTCCTGCCCACCCTCCCAAGCTGTGGTGCCCCTGCAAGCAATATTTAAATCTGAGAACTGGGTGGGCTCAGAGTACAGTTTCCATTGGCTACAACAGGGATTCCATTAAAGCATGGAGCATGTGACTTTCGTTGACTTGGTTCTCTGTAGCCAAAGTTTGGAATTCCTGACGTACATTTGCATAATGCTGTGCTGTTATGCACTGCTAAATGGAAATGTTATGATTATCTGTGGCTTCTGCCAATGTTGTTATCTAACTATGTTATGCTTCATGTGTTTTTCTTCTGTTCGGAAAAATAGCTTAAATATTTGTGGGAAATGTAAGAGGGAAGTTTAATGAATGACAAAATGAAACATCGATGAAGGAGAGCGATTAAATTTCTGTAAATTGTATTTGAAAAATAGGGAAGTTGATTGCAAGCTGGGAAATACAAATTTTCCAAATTTTAAACGAGGGGAGTTGATTTGCTCCTGCGACTTCACCGAGATAAATTCCAACTCACATTTTGTCACTTGTTCATTATTTCGGCTGAACAGCCTGACAAGTATAAGCAAACAAACCTAACAAACCTAAAATATAGGCGTAACATTTGACTTAACAAACCTGCATTTTAGCTGCTCTGATTTGTCTGATTTGTCCTACTGCGCTCTGTAAGGTTGAAATTATTTCAGAACCTAAAAGTATTTTTATCACTTTCGCTCTCGGGCTTCAGAAAGCGTGACCTGACAGCACGTGTGCCGGGCTTTATCTCAAGACGAGAGGCGCGTGCTCAGGTCGCTAACGACGCGAAGTAGCTCGTGCACCTCTTTCCCTTTCTTGTCTCTTTTTGTAAAAAAAAAAAGGATTATTTTCTTTTTACCGTTTAGGCTGGGCTATAAATAAAGGCTGATTACTCTTCACCCAGGCACGCCGTGTGATTCGTTCATCTCATCGAGACCTGTGTTTAGATTTAACGGCCAATTAAAAGCTACACAGAGCGCGGCAGTGGTGCCGCTTTGGGCCACAAGGTGGAGCACTCGAGACCCATTTCATCGAGCGAGTTCACGATGGCTTTGCTGTTTGTGACTTTAACGTGCGAGTGACGCACGCTCCCGATACTCCCTGAACGCCGCGATCTGTCTGCGCTCGCGACTGCCTGTCTGCGTGCCCGGCAGCGCCACCTGCTGAATATGACAGGCACTGCATGAACGCTTTCTTTGAAAAACCAGACTGCGTTGGCAACATCCCGTGTAATTCAAGCTTCTATTGCAGAACACGGTTGTGCTGTCTGTAAAGAGGCCCTACCCTACCCTACTCATCCCACGGCTGGCGTCCTATCACATCTGTTGTCAGAAGAAGCAACACAGACACCTAAAAATAAAAGAATGCTTTTTTTGCACCATAGAGAAGAGCCTGACCTTCTGCCCGTGGCTGTGTGGCAGCAGACGGCTTTGGGTGTCTGGCGATAGACGGGCATTTTGTTCCGAACGCTCGGCTCAGTCTCACCCGAGTGCATCATTATTCACTGCCTCTAATGGAGAGACAGATAATCTTTTAACATCCACGTTCATGAAAGGGATAAAAAGGCTGCTCTCTCTGAAGCAGCACAGTAGATTCAGTGTCACCTGTGAGAGGGAGGGTCACCTGTGAGAGCGGGGGTCACCTGTGAGAGGGAGGGTCACCTGTGAGAGCGGGGGTCACCTGTGAGAGGGAGGGTCACCTGTGACCCTCTTTGCTTTAATTAAGATTAGTCACGCCAGCATGCCACTTCTGCTTAAAAATAAGTAGATGCCCAAACATATAGTAAAGAACACACTGAAAGGTTAGATGACGGATAGTGTTTAATAAGAACGGAGTATTAATAAAAGGGTTTTAATATGCACAATCATAGGAAAATGAGACAGAGTCTGTGGTAAATGTTCCCTAGGCTGAGGAAGCGGAGAGGGAGAAGGGGTCAGGCAGAAGTAGGTTGTCTACCCTAATAGAGAGTTTAAATATGTTAGAGTCTCACGCCAGTTTGCAAACCGGAATCCCAAGCCACCGCTGCTATGACTTTCCTGTGTTTCTATGTCCAATACAAGAAGAAGATTAAACAGGCTTTATCCAGTCCCAGGTATGAGATGTGTGTGTGTGAGTGTGTGTGTGTGTGAGCGTGTGTGGTGTGTGTGTGTGTGTGTGTGAGCGTGTGTGTGTGAGTGTGAGTGCGTGTGGTGTGTGTGTGTGTGTGTGTGAGCGTGTGTGTGTGAGTGTGAGTGTGTGTGGTGTGTGTGTGTGTGTGTGTGCTGTTTTTGCAGTGCTCAGAGCGCCTATGGGGTTGCATGGGTGGGGCTGGCATTGGGTGGTGCTTGGCCATTGGTCAGGGCGGGGGTGGTGGCGGGGTCGTCCGGCTTGCAGCGGTCCTGGTCCTGGGCGCTGCGGGCGTGGAACTGGACCGGGACGGTCTCATGGAACAGGGTGTAGTCAGCCCTGTAGCTCGGCCCATTCACCAGCAGGACGTCCTTGAAGCGCGCGCCCCAGCGGATCTGGGCGGGCCGGTAGGAGGAGCGGGTCTGGTGCAGGATGCCGGTGGAGTCGCCCGTGTAGGTGAAGGACACCACCAGCTCAAAGTCCTCCCGGTACAAGTCCAGCATGCTCAGGCCGTACAGCGGGCTGCCGAGCACGATCGGGTGGGTCACGGTGGTGGGCGTGGCCAGGAGGATGTCGCTCTGCTGGAGGGGGAGGTCCTGGTAGGCCACGCCCACCTCGCCGGAGGTCCGCTGCTGGAGCCGGACGATCTGGGCCGTGGCCACGCCCTCCACCATGTGGTTCTTACGGAAGTCGCCCAGGCGCCAGGACAGGCACATGTGGCCGTCGCGGCGGTTGATCACCGCGCAGCTGCTGAAGCCCACCGTCTGCGCTCGCTTGCGCGCGGACGCCATCTTGGCCACCACGATGCCGATGACCACGGTGTCGATGAAGCAGCTGAGAACGTCCTGCACGGTCACCAGGGCGATGGCCACCGCGCAGTTCTCCGTCATCCCGCGGAAGCCGTAGCCGATGGTGGTCTGCGTCTCCAGGGAGAAGAGGAAGGCGGCGGTGAAGCTGCGCACGTTGTCCACGCACGGCCCGTCGGACAGGCCGACCAGGTCCCCGTGCGCCAGCGCGATGATCCAGAAGAGCAGGCCGAAGAACAGCCAGGACAGGATGTAGGACAGCGAGAAGAGCAGGAACATCACCCGCCAGCGGATCTCCACCAGCGTGGTGAAGATGTCTGTCACGTACAGCCCCAGGTGCCCCGGGACGTGCTCCAGGGCCAGCCTGCAGCTGCCGTCTCTCTGGATGTAGCGCGGCTTCCTGTCCGCCTGCCCAGGCCCCATCCCCACGCTCAGAGTCACGGGCCGGTCCGAGGACTGCACCGTGGTGTACTGCACGCCAGTGGAGCTCATCCTGCTAAAGCACCAACACCACACTGTCTGAGAGAGAGGAGAGGAGAGGGGGAGAGGGGGAGAGAGGGGGGGAAAGGGGGGGGGAAGAGAGGGAGAGGGAGAGGGGGGGAGAGAGAGGAGGAGAGGGGGAGAGAGGGAGAGAGAGGGGGGGAGAGGAGGAGAGGGGGAGAGAAAGAACAGGTTGTTGTAGATCTTACACACCAATGCAAAGAATATTTTTTAAAACTTATTTTTGCCCTGCTTTTCCAGTAGCATCAGATACCCATGGCTGGACTGTGGGTGGATGAATGTTGACTGAACGGTAGATTGTATTTCATTCTGTCTTAGTAGCAGCTGTCTCACACACACACACACTGGACCCATCACAGGTAATGATCTGTTCCTTTCTGAACGTCTTTAGCCAGTGGAGCAGTGGATGGGGACTGCTGTTAAACTCTGGGACACAGAAAACTCACCAGCAAAATCAAAACCAAGATTTTCTTTGCTGATTCTTTTCTTCATTGTTTTTAAAAACTAATTTCATTCATGTGTGTTTCCGTATTAACCCCTCTTTCTTTTGTTCTCTTTCTTTTTCTCTCTCTCAAGCTGATGCACTCTATTCGATCCCTTGCTCTATTTTAAGCCCAATCTGGGAATGTTTAACATTTATGATTCTTTCCTGTCTACGGCATGTCAGTACAGTTTATGGTAATGAGCCGTTGCCCGGCAATGCTCATTACAGCAGACCCTTCCTCACCCCAGAATTTAGCAGTGTCCATAACAGTCTGGAGCTCAACTTCTGTACCACTCAAAATCACCACCCTGCACCTCCCAACACCACCACCCTGCACCACCCCCACTACCACCACCCTGCACCCCCACTACTACCACCCTGCACCACCCTACACCCCCACTACTACCACTCTACACCACAAACACCACCCTGCACTATATATAATTTAAAATATATTAGTATATAAATAAAATTAATTAGGAAAAGCAAAGACCTTTGTAAATACTAGATGCCCATGGCCATAGGTGTCTGTACACTCTGTAGTCATGACCCAGTCTTTTGGAAACCCCAAACCAGTCAGCAGAGAATCAGAAACACACACGCAGGTAGCCTACACATATGCGCACATACTCAAAATCTACACACTCAGATACACACATATGCGCATTCACCTTCCCGCACGTTTGGTAAATCCATAAAGATGTACTGAAATATGACTGGCAGCTTCCCAAATAATAACAGTCCTGTCCATTTTCAGTCTATTTATTCCACCAGCCACTGTACTTGCTCAGCCAATCAGATAAGAGGCTGAAAAATGCTGTTAACTTGAGTCACAGGCGGGAGAAACTCATCGCTCGAGCGAAACAGAGTGAGTGGTCTGAGCAGGAGCGGCAGGTAATTTAATGAGCTACATACAGTATAAGAAGCTAATTTCTAGCGGTTAAAATTGGCAATAATGGCCACTTACGGACACTGTACAAAATTAACTGAAGTAAAATGTTTGCTATGCTTGCTAGCTCACAATGACTACGCACAGCTTGGCTAACTTAGCTAGCTAGCTAGTTAACTTGCTGTAGCAGTTAGTTAGCTTACCCGAGCTAGCGAGCCCCCCTACCAGCTTCTCGTCCAAGAGCAAACCAATGTCAGTCATACTTCTAGCTTGTTAGAAAGCTAATGTTCTTGTGTTAAGAGTGAAAGAATAGCTCGTCAAAACGTTTGCAGAAATGTGTATAAATTCAGATGACAGTACAATTTTAGTTTCGGTTAAAATAGCTGCGAGATCAGGTAGCTCCCGTTGCTGCGCGCTAGCTTTTCAAAGGAAGTCCAGTAAATTCGCTTATGAAAACGCAGGCCTGATATTTTAAAAATCCATCCGGTGGTCGCTGTCGAAGGGCTGGTTTAAAGTACGTTTTTTTCTGTTTTAATAGTCCAGTAAAAGAGCAGGGGCAAACGAGAAAGCTGACGTTATTTCTGAGGCTAAAATGGAATATTCAGCTTTAATGACGCACAGGGAGCTTGAATTCGCGTATCTTAGGTATCAAGAGAACAATTACTTTTTAAAACATTGTTTTAAATACAAGTATAACATTAATGATACACACTTGAGAAATGTTTTAGTCTGTTAGAACATTACATTTTTGTTTAATTCATTCTGCTGACAGGTTTAACAGTCAATCTAGCATTCACTCAGTATTTTGTAGAGATAGGATATTGCAGAATACATCATACCAACAAACTATTTTTAGCGTAGATGGGTGATCTGTACCATTTTATCACTGGTTTTTAGGGTTGCCCCCTTCTCAAATAATGGCATGATTGTGGATGAGGAGGTACTGGTGGTGAATGGCCTGGTGGAGCATTACCTCAACCAATTCCACTCACTTCCCCCTCCCACAGGAACTGCTCCTGCTCTCCAAAATATAGAGCTCAAAAATATAGAATTTGCATATTTTTACGAAGAGGGGAAAATCTGGGTATAATTCTTACACTGTGAGTAAAAAAACAAACAAGAAAAAAGCCATGAGAACCATAATATTTATGCGACTGTCATTTGTACAGTCAATAAAGTCATGAAAACTTCTGAGGTAGTCCAGCACTTTGAGCAGAGATGTATTAGATAACCGTTTGCGTCAAACAAGAAGTTTACGAGTCGCTGCAGGCTGCAAACAAGAATGCGGGTGAGTGGGACGACAGGAAGTGGATGCATTTCCCTTTACCTGCGACATCCTGTTTTCGCCTGTTGTCTTTGTGCCTTTGTTTGTCTCATTCTCTGGGAAGTTTTCCGAGTTTTACTGAGTGTCTGATTCACTCCTTTAAAGAAGTCTTCCCATCCTCAGTATGGGAACACTTTAAACACCTAATTCAGCCAGAATAATAATAATGATATTGAGTTATCAGTGAGGCGTTCTTCCCCACAGATGGGACTGTAAGAGGCGCCTTAGTGTAGAGCTGAAGGACCTGCCCCTCATGTTCTCTGCTAAATTAAAGGAGCAAATCACTTTGTGTTCTTAAAATGCCTGACCACTCGATTGTCAGCACCAAAAAGAAATAAAATAATTAGTAAAATGTGATGACAGTAAAATGTCATCACATTTTACTTTTAGTGACAGAAAAAGAATAATGAAATTATCCGATATTTCTTTTTGGTGCTGACAATCGAGTGGTCAGGCATTTTAAGAACACAAATAATACTCCAGCAGGAGCGGGGGGAAGTGCTGGAGATACCAATCTTAATAACTGGAGATACCAATCTTCATGACTGGAGATACCAATCTTCATGACTGGAGATACCAATTTTAATAACTGGAGATACCAATCTTAATAACTGGAGATACCAATCTTCATGACTGGAGATACCAATCTTCATGACTGGAGATACCAATCTTCATGACTGGAGATACCAATTTTAATAACTGGAGATACCAATCTTCATGACTGGAGATACCAATCTTAATGACTGGAGATACCAATCTGTACAACTGGAGATAATCTGTATTGTCTATATATCAGTTTAAACCTTATGGAATCTTTTTTGTTTAAACTTGACTTGCATTTTTATCTATAAATAATGAAGTGTAATGAAGCTCTGCTCTCTGGTGGAAGTGCTTCTAGCTCTCGAAAGCGGCCAATCATGTCCCAATACACACGTGCGCTTCTCTTGCTGCGTTCCAGACACGGGAATTTCCCAATTCCAACTAGAAAAAATGCACTGGAACGCGCTTGCAATTCGGAAATTCCAAGTCGGGAACTGGGGAACATTTTTAAGCCCCGAGATTATGACATACTGTCATTTGACGTCACATCCAACATGGCTGCCTACACAGTAAATGGTAAATAAAGTAACTATAACATGTTTTGAAGCTTTTGAGCACCGTTTTAAGTTGCTTTTCTGCAAGAAATGTATTTAGATTAATTAGCATAGGCATCCGGTGGTGGGTTAAAATTGAAAGGTAAAGTTATTCTATGCTATAGCCACACAACACAGTAGCATTGCAAAACAAAGTTTACTGCAGGCGTCCATGTTTTCCCGACATTCACCATTGGAACGCGCTGACGTTATACTAACGAGTTCCCAACATGGAATTACGTCATCACCGGGGTTGTCTGGAATGCGGCATCTGTCCTGCACTCATATAGACAGCTATTTTCAGGTCAAGTGGTAGAAGCTCCTGATTGGTGTGTGGCCCTCTGCTTCCATGGCAATGCAGGCACTGAGTTTAAACTTGGCCAGCGAAGGCTGTCCTCACTGACTTCCAGGGTTTTTCAGGTCATGAGGTCAAAGGTACTGTCTTTAACTGGATGTAGATGTATAAACACCGTTCTTCCGCAGTTATATTTCTCTATAATATTTATAGATAACAACCCTGTTTGTATTGCTTTGGTTGAAGTCCTCTGCTCATTAGATGTCTGTTTGAATGTAGTTAATTTTGCAGAACACCTCGGAAAGTGGCACAGTCTGGTTGCTTTTCAGGTAAGCCTTCTCAATGTATCGACATATCCTAGCTGCCAAACTCACACATCCTGACAACCCTCTCCATTTCTGTGTCTTGTGTTTAAATATATTTTCAATTGAGTTACTAATTTGTTTTTTCAGTAATATTTAAGGAAATTGGTACATCAGTGCATTATTAAATTAGCAGATTTTTATGTTTGGAATATGTAAAGTGTACATGTGTTGTAATTATTTTGTTTGTGTTTGAAAGGTGGCCAGCTCAGCCACAAGGCGTCACCTTTTCCTGAACAGGTGAACTCTCATTCCCTCCTTTCCGCTTTGGTGCTACCTAAACAGGTAAACACTCTCTGTCTCCCTCCCTCCCTCTCTGGTGCAGAGCTGAAGCTCTGCCTGGGCCTTGTTTGTGAAGAGAGCGCTGACCTGTATATGATTTGGTCGGCTTTATGAAAATGCTAAAAACCTTTTTTGCAGTTGTTAGCGGCTGGGGAAAATGGCTCTAGTGACATAATGTCCGTTGATTTCATAGTTCCTGGAGTAAAGAAGGTGGCAATCACACTCAAACAGCGCCCCCTGGTGGCACTCAAACCTGCAGACTGAGATTACAAGCTTATACCCCCTAAAACTGTACAAATGGGTGGATGGTAAATGGACTGCATTTATATAGTGCTTTTATCCAAAGCGCTTTACAATTGATGCCTCTCATTCACACACTCACACACCAATGGTGAAAGGCTGCCATGCAAGGTACCAATCAGCTTGTTGGGAGCAATTAGGGGTTAGGTGTTTTTCTCAGGGACACTTCGACACGCCCAGGGCGGGGGATCGAACCGGCGGGAGGGGGGGCTTAGAGTGCGATGGTGTGTGTGTGGGGCTTACATTTTCATGTGACTCTGGGAGACAGTGTTGAGAACTGGTCTTTTGGCTCTGGGTGACTCTCTGTGACAGTGTTGAGGACTGGGCTGTTGGCTGTGGGTGACTGGGTGACAGTGTTGAGGAGTGGGTTGTTGATTCTGGGTGACTGGGTGACAGTGTTGAGGAGTTGGCTGTTGGCTCTGGGTGACAGTGTCGAGTAGGCTGTTGGGTCTGGGTGACTGGGTGACAGTGTTGAGTGGGCTGTTAACTCTGGGTGACAGTGTTGAGTGGGCTGTTGGGTCTGGGTGACAGTATTGAGGAGTGTGCTGTTGGCTCTGGGTGACTCTGGGTGACAGTGTTGAGGAGCGGGCTGTTGGCTCTGGGTGACAGTATTGAGGAGTGTGCTGTTGGCTCTGTGTGACTCTGGGTGACAGTGTTGAGGAGTGTGCTGTTGGCTCTGTGTGACTCTGGGTGACAGTGTTGAGGAGCGGGCTGTTGGCTTTGGGTGACAGTATTGAGGAGTGTGCTGTTGGCTCTGTGTGACTCTGGGTGACAGTGTTGAGGAGTGGGCTGTTGGGTCTGGGTGACAGTGTTGAGGAGTGTGCTGTTGGCTCTGTGTGACTCTGGGTGACAGTGTTGAGGAGTGTGCTGTTGGCTCTGTGTGACTCTGGGTGACAGTGTTGAGGAGTGGGCTGTTGGCTCTGGGTGACTCTGGGTGACAGTGTTGAGTGGGCTGTTGGCTTTGGGTGACAGTATTGAGGAGTGTGCTGTTGGCTCTGTGTGACTCTGGGTGACAGTGTTGAGTGGGCTGTTGGCTTTGGGTGACTCTGGGTGACAGTGTTGAGTGGGCTTTTGGCTTTGGGTGACAGTAATGAGGAGCGGGCTGTTGGCTCTGTGTGACTGGGTGACAGTGTTGAGTGGGCTGTTGGGTCTGGGTGACTGGGTGACAGTGTTGAGGAGTGGGCTGTTGGCTCTGGGTGACTCTGGGTGACAGTGTTGAGGAGTAGGCTGTTGGCTCTGGGTGACAGTGTTGAGGAGTGGGCTGTTGGCTCTGGGTGACTCTGGGTGACAGTGTTGAGTGGGCTGTTGGCTCTGGCTGGCTGTGGGTGATATTGTTAAGGAGCAGGCTGTTGGCTCTCAGTGACTCTGGGTCACATTGTTTCCACTCTGCCGCAGGTCCTGACCAGCATATTACACGCCTGTTACACGCCTGTTAACACGCAAATAACGTTCTGCCAGCCTCTCTGTTTGGTGGAGCGAGACCTGCCCCCTCTCCCTGGCATACGGCCTTTCCGCTGACCTTTATCCGATCCCAGTTCCGTATGGAGGCTCCGCCAGGCTAATATTTAACCTGCAGCAGTAATCACTGGGCCGGACCGGAACACGGCTGTAATGAGCCCTGTCACCGCTGTCCTGCTGCAGTAATCAAGCATAACGACTAATGTCACTGAGAGGGAGGGAGGGGGGGGGGGGAGGGAGAGAGGGGGGGGAGGGAGCAAGAGAGAAGGGGGCTGGCAGGCAGAGCGAGAGGGAGGGGGTGACTGTGTGTGAGAATGCATGTGTATCTTTGAGAGCGAATTGATGTATATATGTGTGGGAGAGAGAATGTGTGTGTGTGTGTGTGTGTGTGTGTGTGTGTGTGTGTGTGAGAGAGGGAGACAGAATGTGTGAGTATGTGTATGAGAGAAAGTGTGTGTGTCACTGTGTGTGAGGGAGTGTGAGTGATTGTGTGTGAGAGTGAGGGAGTGGGTGAGCGTGTGTGTGTGTTAGTATGAATGTATGTGTGTGTGTGTGTGTGTGTGTGTTTGCGTGAGAGAGACAGAGCAGGCTTGTTATTCTAACGGTGTTAAAGAGAAGAACTATGAGCAGAGCTGGTAAAGCACGGTAAACGGTAAATGGACTGCATTTATATAGCGCTTTTATCCAAATCGCTTTACAATTGATGCCTCTCATTCGCCAGAGCAGTTAGGGGTTAGGTGTCTTGCTCAAGGACACTTCGACACGCCCAGGGCGGGGTTTGAACCGGCAACCCTCCGACTAAGGGGGGGGGGGGGTAAAGTGCTGGGGCAGGAAGTGGCTGCCTGTTTTATTCTTCAGGCTCCAGGTAGAGAAATATATTCCAGGTAAAGTGCTTTGATCAGCCTAGCATTACAGCCTGTAAACTCGTGGTTCGTGACACTGCCCTGCAGGTGTATTTTTAGAGCTATGCCCTTGTAGCCCTGTAACAGCAGCTGGGGAGGCAGTGTGTTTGAAAGATCAGTACACTGGTATTTATAAAACACAGGCTTTACTGCTCTGTCTGCTGCTATGTGGGCCTGTGTATATGTGAGTGTGAGTGTGTGCGTGCTCCTGTGGGTGCGTGTGTACGTGTCTGCTGTGTGTGGGTGAGTGTGTGTGAGTGCAAGTGTGAGTGAGTATGCGTGCGCCTTTGAGTGTGTGTGTGCGTGTCTGCTGTGTGTGAGTGCAGCATGTGTGTGTATGCGTGTGTGCTTGTGTGTGGGAGCAGAGTTTGAGCATTAGCCTGATAGTGATACAGTGTTGCAGTTTGGTGCTAGCGTAGCTGCATGTTAGAGCATTAGCCCGATAATGATACAGTCTTGCAGTTTGGTGCTAGCGTAGCTGCATGTTAGAGGGTTAGTCTGATAACGATACAGTGCTGCAGTTTGATGCTAGCGTAGCTTCATGTTGGTGCATTAGCCTGATAGCGATACAGTGCTGCAGTTTGGTGTTAGCATAGCTGCATGTTAGAGCATAAGCCTGATAGTGATACACTGCTACAGTTTGGTGCTAGCATAGCTGCATGTTAGAGGGTTAGCCTGATAATACAGTGATGCAGTTTGGTGCTAGCGTAGCTGCATTTTAGAGCATTAGCCTGATAGTGATACAGTGCTACAGTTTGGTGCTAGCGTAGCTGCATGTTAGAGGGTTAGCCTGATAATGATACAGTGATGCAGTTTGGTGCTAGCGTAGCTGCATGATAGAGCATTAGCCTGATAGTGATACAGTGCTACAGTTTGGTGCTAGCATAGCTGCATGTTGGAGGGTTAGCCTGATAATGATACAGTGATGCAGTTTGGTGCTAGCGTAGCTGCATGATAGAGCATTAGCCTCTATAGTGATACAGTGCTACAGTTTGGTGCTAGCGTAGCTGCATGTTAGAGGGTTAGCCTGATAATGATACAGTGATGCAGTTTGGTGCTAGCGTAGCTGCATGTTAGAGCATTAGCCTGATAGCGATACAGTGATGCAGTTTGGTGCTAGCGTAGCTGCATGTTAGAGCATTAGCCCGATAATGATACAGTCTTGCAGTTTGGTGCTAGCGTAGCTGCATGTTAGAGGGTTAGTCTGATAACGATACAGTGCTGCAGTTTGATGCTAGCATAGCTTCATGTTAGTGCATTAGCCTGATAGCGATACAGTGCTGCAGTTTGGTGTTAGCATAGCTGCATGTTAGAGCATAAGCCTGATAGTGATACACTGCTACAGTTTGGTGCTAGCGTAGCTGCATGTTAGAGGGTTAGCCTGATAATGATACAGTGATGCAGTTTGGTGCTAGCGTAGCTGCATTTTAGAGCATTAGCCTGATAGTGATACAGTGCTGCAGTTTGGTGCTAGCGTAGCTGCATGTTAGAGGGTTAGCCTGATAGTGATACAGTGCTACAGTTTGGTGCTAGCGTAGCTGCATGTTAGAGGGTTAGCCTGCTAATTATATGGTGCTGCAGTTTGGTGCTAGCGTAGTTAGAGGTATAGTTTTGAAGCAAGGCTGTGTGGCAGTGGTGGCTGGAAGTGTAGCAGGTGGTCAGAGCTTAGTTGTGTGATAGGCTCAGTGATAGCGAGGTTGCCTGACGGAGTAATGGAGTCCTAGCCTGTGGCGTGTTAGCATTGTAACAGGGTAGGAAATTAGTGTGGTGTGATAATAGCACGATAGCGTGGTTGCGTAAGGGAGTTGTAGCGAGGTAGCGCGTTAGCGTGTCTGTGAGGGGTACCCTCTGTGCACAGCAGGGGTCTGTTCCCCCCGAGAGGCCCTCAGTACCATTGTGTGGCCTTAGCAGCTCACGTCACAGGTAACAGAACCCTGTCATTGTTCAGGTGTTTGGCTCAACGCAGGTGAGCTCCCTAGCAGCAGGGCTCAGTAAAGCCCTTTCCATCCTGCTGCTCTGTAATTACAGATCTGGGGCACTGGCCCTGTATTCTTCACCATACAAAACCTGTCAGGTCTTCTGTGTTTTTCCTATGCACACATGTACACACACACATAGGCACATACACACACACTCACACACATATATACACACACACACACAGACAGACACACATACATACACACACACACACACACACACATTACATACACGCACATACACACACTCACACACACATGCACACACACACACACATACATACATACACACACTCACGCACACACACACATGCACGCACACACACACACACACACAGATAGACACACATATTTGGGCATACATGTGGACACACATACGAACAGGTATGCACACACATACAAAGGTATGGGGAAATTAACACACATACTCAGTCTCATATTAAATCTGTAGTTATGGCAATGTTTTTGTACTTTGCCATAAAGCAACATTCTGCAAATGGATCTGAATGTCCATTACACAATAACAGCCCTGTATTTGAATATTGTACATTAAAGACAATGCACGTCAATATAACCCATTTAGCAATAAAACAATCTTTCTTATCAGCATTACACATCCCAGTGTGCGAGGAGCAGAAAGAGAGAGTCACACGGGAGCTGAGCCTTACCTGGGCACGTCTCTGTTCCCCACACCTGTACAGGTGCACTGACAGTGAGGAAGGGTCTGTCTGTCTGTGTGTCTGCAGGACAGAGGCAGTGGTGACACTGAGACTGAAGTTGCCCGGCTAGAATCGCAGGTACATACTAGCACCAAGCTCAGAATCAGGAAGTAGAGGAGGAGGAGTGTGTGCGTGTGTGTTTGTGTGTGTGTGTGAGAGAGAGAGAGAAAGAAAGAGAGCGAGTATGTTTGACCATAAACTCAGTCCTTTTCACAATAAACATGGTCTTTACAGTTTTTTGTTGACAGGAATACGGAGTTCTGTCTGTCCAGTGTTTCCATAGCGACCTCAGTACACCTGGGTTGGCATGTCCTGAATACTGTTGGACTCTGGTGCTCATGACATCACCTTACAGTGCGCTGTGACTGGAATTCAATCAGCATTCGTCCCTAAATATCAATAATTAAAAGCATGTTTTAAAAAAAGAACAAAAAAAACTTTCAAGTAAATGCAAGCATTAATAAGAAATAAAGGAAATATGACAGTGTTTGAATTGTTAGTCAAAGTTAAAGAGTAATTGCCCTAAGTGCCCACGCTCAGGGTGGGGTGGGGTTTGGGGGGGCAGCCCAGTCATGCCATTCCTAGAAGAGGCTGACTGACACCAGTGCTTTGTTCACATATTCAGAACAGAAGAATGAGAGAGGATATACACCTCTCCATTCTCTCATTCTCTTTTTCTCCCTTGTTTTCTTCCCTGAATGTTCATTCAGCGGGAGGGAGAGGCAGCTTTCTCAGCGGGGGGGCGTGGAGGGGGGGGTGGAGGGTCATGTCTCCTCTTTCCTCTCTGGCTTTCTCCTCCCCTCCTGCCTGTTGTTTGTCAATGTGGAGCATTTTTATAGAGGAAAAAACCCTCTATAAAAAAAAATAAAAAAATAAAAAAAACCGGCCCAGGTGAACCTGGCCTGTGTCTACCTGCGTCACTAGGTGGGCCTGGAATGGTGCAAGAGAACGTTCTGGAACAGCTCGATGTGACCTTCCCTATGTCAACCCCTCAGGAAAACACGGAGACAAATCAACAAATCCTTTCGTCCAGAGAGAGAGAGCGAGAGAGAGAAAAATGTGGGAATTATCAACATGTTCAGCCAGCGTGAGTTTTCAGTGTGGCTCTGGGGCTCTGTGGATTCTCAGAGCTGTCTGGCAAGTTGAGGGGTCTGTAATATTTAAACCGGTGACACAGGGACTAAGGGAGGATAAACTGGTGACAGGATTTGTTAAACCACAAAAAAAAGTCGCTGGAGCTACTGTATGCCGTTACAGACTCTGGACCGATCAATGTATTTTTCGGTGCACAGGAGAGAGTTTCAATTGGTTCAGAGAATGATTGACAGTTAATTGTAGCGCCGTCCATTAAGTGGTGGATGAAACCCTTCTCTCTCTTCCTGCTGCACAAGTTAAACTCATCTACCTCTGTACTACCTAATGCCTAACCCTTAACCCCTAACCTCTAAACCCTTAACCCCTAACCCCTAACCCTAACTCTGCCTTTCTGCTCAGTGCCGTGGCATCGGCTGTGCTTCTCTGCTCTGGTTCAGGTACATTCACTCCATCACATTTCAGTCTCATAACAGTCTGTGACCCAGAGATGAACGAGCCTGTAAATCCAGCCCTTCCCTGTTACTGTCTCAGGTACAGTGCCTACAGAAACACACAAAGTTCACATGTTGCCCCGTTACACCTTAAAATTTTAACACTTTAAATATTTTTTGTGCCTTTCAACACGTTAATGAGGCAAAAAAACTTTTAAAAAACAACGACTTGCATTTCTCAATTTCAGAAGTTTTCACACCCTCCCCCAGGATGAGCGCTTTGTAGATAAGCCTTTGGCAGCAATGACAGCTCTGAGTCTTCTCAGGTATGTCGTATGAGGTTTACATATTTAGATTTTGGAATTTATTCCCATTCCTCCATGAAAAGTTGCTCCAGACTTTCCTAGAATTTAGGTAGGATTTCAGTCTGAGATTTGCCTGGGCCATTCCGGAATACTGACCTTGTTTTGAAGTCATTGCTTTGTATTTTTTGGCTTTGTGCTTTGGGTCATTGTCCTATTGGAACATGAATCTCTGTCTAAAACACAGACCTCTTGTGGACTGAAACAGATTCTCCCAAAGGGTTTGCCTGCGTTTGGCTCTGTCCCTCTGGCCCTCAGTGGCCCTTCCTGCTGAAAGCAGCCCTGCAGCATGATGCTGCTGCCACCAGCCATGATGGAGGGGATGGTGCTGCCTGGGAGATGGGCTGTGTTTGGTTTACTCACAGACAGAATGCTCAACTTTAGTCTCATCAGACCAAAAATGTTCTTCCAAAAGATCTCTTAATCTGTCACATGGCTTCTGGAACACTCCAGGCATGACTGGACGTTGGCCTTGCTCAGAGTCGCCGCTGTCCCACAGTGCCGAATCGGAGAAGTGCTGAATAGTGTGCTGATCTCTCGACAGCTGTAGGCAGCTAGTGTGTCAGTGTTGTTAATGGCCTCTTGGTCTCTGTTCTGATTGCCTTTCTAATCTGTTGGGTAGGATGGCCTGATCTTGATCTTTCTCCAGCTCTTAGCCTCCTAGCAGCTAAATACCGGAGTTTCACTGGCAACCGTGTGGCTGACCTCATCTGCTGTTTCAGGTGAAACCTCACACTGTCAGTGATGATTATTCTGAAAACAGATGGATTTGAAATCTAAATAGGGGGCTCTGGGTAATATATTTTGTGTTGTTGATACCCTGGGGGTTGAATATGTATCAATTTATGTTTATATTATGTGTATATCCATGATTTTCTTTTCAGCTTTTCATTTTTTAAATAATTCTGAAGACATCAAAATACTTTATTTAATTCTGACATTATAGTTATTTATATTGGAGTAAAAAATCCTGTTGAAATGTGTTTTCATTTGTCTTTGCAATGTAGGAACAGAAGAAATAATCCGTGGGGGGTGAACACTTTCTGAGGGCACTGTTGCTGTATTAGAATGTTCCGTGCTTCATGTAACTATTAGCATTTAGCATGCTGTATCCATTTTTATTGGAATGTATCATGCTGCATCTATTTGTATTAGCATGTAGCTCGCTGCATATATTTGTATTAGCATGTAGCATGCTGCATTTGGCTTTATTAGCACGTGGAAGGGCTGAAATCCAGCGAAATGAATTGAGTAGGTCTTTGGTAATTGACATGATATTGCGATGAGTCTGTGTGTGCCCTTGGTGATGTGCTGTGCAGTGGTCAGTGCTGTGAGTTTTCAGGTCTCAGACCTGTCCAAACCTGTATGCATAGCCTTACACAAAGCAGAAAGCACAGGTCACACACCAGCAGAATCTGGCTTAGGGCAGGCACTGGCTGCTTTCTCATCTGCAGGCCTGTCTAATGTGAACCTGCCCTTTGTCTTTTGTCTTTGCCCTTTGGGTTATGAGATTACATTCTGTTTCATGAGTGTGTGTGTTTGTGTGCGTGTGTGTGTGTGTATGCGCGTGTGTGAGTGTGAGTGAGTGAAAGTGAATGTGTGTGTGGGTGTGTGTGTGTGTAAGTGAAAGTGAGTGTGTGCGTGTGTGAGTGAAAGTGAGTGTGTGTGTGTGCGCGTGTGTGAAAGTGTATGTGTGCATGCGTGTGTGGGCGTTTGTATGTGTGTGTGTGTGTGTGTGTACGTGCCGGCGTGCGTGTGTTTGTGTGTGTTTGTGAGTGCGAGTAAGTGAATGAGTGTGTGTTTGTGAGTGTGTGTGAGAGAGTGTGTGAGTGAGTGACAGTGAGTGTGTGTGTGTGTGTGTGAGTGAGTGTGAGTGAAAGTGAATGTGTGTGTGGGTGTGTGTGTGTGTAAGTGAAAGTGAGTGTGTGCGTGTGTGAGTGAAAGTGAGTGTGTGTGTGTGCGCGTGTGTGAAAGTGTATGTGTGCATGCGTGTGTGGGCGTTTGTATGTGTGTGTGTGTGTGTACGTGCCGGCGTGCGTGTGTTTGTGTGTGTTTGAGTGTGCGAGTAAGTGAATGAGTGTGTGTTTGTGAGTGTGTGTGAGAGAGTGTGTGAGTGTGTGTGTGTGTGTGTGTGCGTGTGTGCGTGTGTGCGTGCGTGCGTGCGTGCGTGCGTGCGTGCGTGCGTGCGTGCGTGCGTGGAGGATGCATGCACATGGAGGATGCATGTGGGTTGCACCTAGAGACCAGGTGACTGATTCAGCAAATACCACCTGAAAGCTAAGCAAGCAAAACGTTTGACCTGCAAACTGTACTTGGCGTATGTTCACTGTGTTTACCTGATGTTCCTGGCTATGCATAACTTATTCTTAATGAGAATTGTACCAGACGTTTTGTAGTTGTTCCAATGACTAGTTGATGGGTGCATCACTGTAAATAATTACCTACATAAATAACATTCCCTTTGCCAACATCTTCCACTATGAGCTGCTTGATTACCTCGTAAGTCCTTCCTTTGAATAATCTTAGACCTGAACCGTGTTACCCTGTAACTTTCGCCATGTATGCGCTCAGATTACTGAGTGTCATGCCAGAGTTTGCTGTGCAAACAAACAAAAAAAAAACATTTTATTAGACTCTTGAAGTAATTGTGTTCTAATGACATGTTTTCAGGCTTTTAAAAAGTTTGTAAACTCTCTCTTTTGTGGTGAAGCACCCTGCAGTTGAAGTCAATAAAACCCAAGTACCTGACAGTCTCTCAACGTGAGGTAGCTTGATAGGTCTATTAGCGCCCTTCGCCTACTGTACCATGGGGTACACAAATTTTCAGCAGGCTAAATTAGCGCCGTTAGCCTACTGTAGCATGGGGTACACAACCTTACAGCAGGCTAAATTAGCACCGTTAGCCTACTGTACCATGGGGTACACAACCTTACAGCAGGCTAAATTAGCGCCGTTAGCCTACTGTAGCATGGGGTACACAACCTTACAGCAGGCTAAATTAGCACCGTTAGCCTACTGTACCATGGGGTACACAACCTTACAGCAGGCTAAATTAGCGTCCTTAGCCTACTGTACCATGGGGTACACAACCTTACAGCAGGCTAAATTAGCGCCCTTAGCCTACTGTAGCATGGGGTACACAACCTTTTTGCAGGCTAAATTAGCGTCCTTAGCCTACTGTACCATGGGGTACACAACCTTTTAGCAGGCTAAATTAGCGTCCTTAGCCTACTGTACCATGGGGTACACAACCTTACAGCAGGCTAAATTAGCGCCCTTAGCCTACTGTAGCATGGGGTACACAACCTTTTTGCAGGCTAAATTAGCGTCCTTAGCCTACTGTACCATTGGGTACACAACCTTTTAGCAGGGTAAATTAGCGTCCTTAGCCTACTGTACCATGGGGTACACAACCTTACAGCAGGCTAAATTAGCGCCCTTAGGCTACTGTACCATGGGGTACACAACCTTTTAGCAGGCTAAATTAGCGCCCTTCGCCTACTGTACCATGGGGTACACAACCTTACAGCAGGCTAAATTAGCGCCCTTAGCCTACTGTACCATGGGGTACACAACCTTTTAGCAGGCTAAATTAGCGCCCTTCGCCTACTGTACCATGGGGTACACAACCTTACAGCAGGCTAAATTAGCACCCTTCGCCTACATTACCATGGAGTACATGACATATCAACAGGCTGTATTAGGACTGTATTAGCAATGCTAAAGCTGCAGGCTTCACCCCTGTGCTGTGCAGCCCAATACCCTCACTCCCCGCGCCCCCTGCCCCCAGTGCTTCTCCTTCCTGCCCCAGATCTGCCTCCCCCAGGTCACTCTGTCCTTGACTGACCTTCCGAAAAAACTGCACAGAAATGTTCGGATGTAAATGATGTGGCCACAGATGCTCTTGGTGTCCCTGTGGTTTGGTTGTTATTCACTTGGACGGGGCTAGCTGGACAGTCTGTACAATTGAGTTTGCACACAAAAGAGGGGGGCGTTGGGGGTGGCGGCTACAACAGAGTCCGAGGTACCAAAATGGTCAGCAGTTCCAAAAGCATTACTGAGGAGTCAAGTGCACCAAAATCTGTACAGCAGTTAGGGGTCCCAAAATCTCTACAGTGGAATCAGGGGTCCCAAAATAGCTACAGCAGAGTCAGGGGTCCCAAAATCTCTACATCAGGGGTCAGGGGTCCTAAAATCTCTACAGCAGGGGTCCCAAAATCTCTACACCTGGGGTCAGGGGTCCCAAAATCTCTACACCTGGGGTCAGGGGTCCAAAAATCTCTACACCGGGGGTGAGGGGTCCTAAAATCTTGACAGCAGAGTCAGGTATATCAAAATCTCTACAGCAAAGACACCGGTACCGAAATCTGTACAACAGAGACAGGAGTCCCAAAATCTCTACACCAGAATCAGGGGTCCCCAAAGCTTCTGAGGAGGCAGTCAGACACCCCTCTTTGTACAGGTCCACATAGTCACTTTCAAAACTGGTTTTCAGAAGGACACAGAAGGGAAGAAACCGAACAGCTTTGTGCATGTGCTCAGTCATTCACCACTCTCCCTTCCCATAACACGGAAAATGAAACGAGTACGCGCTCAACACGACGCCAGCGCCGTGAATGCACAAGTACACATGGAACGCAAACACACTGGATAAACCTTCACACTGAACACAGACCTGCACACTGAACACACAGTACACACTGAACACACAGGTACTATCCACTGAAAAGACACCTATGCCCTGAACAGGTTAAACATTCTTACTATCAGCTGCTGCCTGCTGGCCCGTCACGTCCCCACTGAGTCCGTCCTGCTTTTTGATGCGTCTGCTTTCATCTTCTCTTTTCTCACGTTCCCCTTCTTTCTGGCTTTCCTTCCCTAACCTGCACTCCTTTTTACAAGTGATTTTTTATCTTTTCCTGCCTACAGGAACCCTGCTGTTAAACAGTTTTTAAATTGAGTTGGCCCCAAGTTAATTTGTATCTTTGTGTACTTTTTAACATGCCTGCACATGATACCCTCAAACAGAGTTCAAACCAGCACAAACTAAACTGTTAGAACAAGAATCTATTAATTTTGGCACTTTTTGAGCTCAAAGAAAGGGGCATGCGAGATCGATCCATGCACAGCAACAGTGAAAGGGTGACAGCGTCTCTGAATTCTCTTGTGAAGTAATTTCACTTGATGATACTGCAGTGGTGAAATGGGGACACTGAAACACTTACTTTGCCCAGTCCTGCTCGATGGTTGGTGTTGCATGGGGGTGGGTGGTAGCTCCAGGCCGGTGTGCAGGTGTGCAGGTTTGACGGCCACTAAGGCAGCTGTTAGTGTTTGCATGTGATTTTATATACCCCCCGTAGGCACAGATCCAGTGAGAGCAAAGTCTAACCAATCTCTACACTTTATAACTGCACAAATCTGTGTTGTCTAACTGTGCACAAATATCTGTGCTCTCTAACTACACTCTTCTCTCTGCTCTCTTAACTGCGCACCAATCTCTGCTCTCTTAACCGCGCGCCAATCTCTCTGCCCTCTTAACTGCGTACCAATCTCTGCTCTCTTAACTGCGCACCAATCTCTGTGCCCTCTTAACTGCGCACTAATCTCTATGCCCTCTTAACTGCGCACCAATCTCTGCTCTCTTAACTGCGCACCAATCTCTGTGCCCTCTTAACTGCGCACCAATCTCTGTGCCCTCTTAACTGCGCACTAATCTGTGCCCTCTTAACTGCGCACCAATCTCTGTGCCCTGTAACTACACATTAATCTCTGTGCTCTCTAACTACACACTAATCCTCCCCCCCTCCCCACACACACACACATACACGCACGCACACACACACATACACGCACGCACACACACACGCACACACACACACACACACACAACACCACCTGTCATAATAATACCATCACAGCCTCCTCCTGCCTTCTGACATCACCTCCTGTTTTTAACGGGACTATCTCAGGGACAGCAGCCCTCCAGGCCTCAACCCGTACACCCCCGACCCCCCTCCCCTCAGTCACACACCCCCCTTTGCACCACTGAACTGTCTTTACCAAATCAACGCATTCTCTTCCTATGTTATGTGCATGGGGCCTGTATGTTCATCTCTTTCTTTATTAAATTCTAAAGTTCTTGAGTGCCTGCTTACGGCATGACGTCAGTGTTAATATGTGAGTGGCTGCTGTGTGTAACTATTTCTGAAATGAAGTGTGTTCCTTTATGCTTCATGTTTCTGTGAAAGTTAACTGCGCTCACTGTCCTGGTATTGTGCTTGAAGTAACACAGCATCCTGTGCGAATACAGACTGACCTTCTTACTTTAACTGTGCACTCACAGCATCCTGTGCGATCAGGGACTGACCTTCTTACTTTAACTGTGTGCTCACAGCATCCTGTGTGATTAGGGACTGACCTTACTTTAACTGTGTGCTCACAGCATCCTGTGTGATTAGGGACTGACCTTCTTACTTTAACTGTGTGCTCACAGCATCCTGTGCGATTAGGGACTGACCTTCTTACTTTAACTGTGTGCTCACAGCATCCTGTGCGATTAGGGACTGACCTTCTTACTTTAACTGTGTGCTCACAGCATCCTGTGCGATTAGGGACTGACCTTCTTACTTTAACTGTGTGCTCACAGCATCCTGTGTGATTAGGGACTGACCTTCTTACTTTAACTGTGTGCTCACAGCATCCTGTGTGATTAGGGACTGACCTTCTTACTTTAACTGTGTGCTCTGCTCTGCCCCCCCCCCAATCTTGAAATGCTGGCGGCATTTCAGACCCGTTTATTAATCTTGTGGAGCTCATTTTTTCCTGGTTCTCATATCCTTGTCTTGAAGTCATACCAGCTCATTTAGTTGTTGGATCGACTGCATAATTTGTGATTGTGTTTGTGTGTGTGTGCGTGCGTGCGTGCGTGCGTGCGTGCGTGCGTGCTTCTGTAGCCGTATTTCCATAAATGTATTTTGATGCGCATTTTGCGCATTTCGCTATTTATGGAAACAGCAAAATGCGCAAGAAATTCGCAAAAAAGTTTTTACGCTCGCTTGAGGTGGTTTTTGCCTTTTTCGAAAACTAGTTAATGCGCAAAATGAGAAATGGAAACAGTTTTTTCAAATAAGCTCTGACGTAGCGAACATTTAAGTCACATGACTGATCAGCTGTTTCCGTTGTCGTATGGCCCTTGCTGCGTGCATTAGAATCATTGCATTTCTTTCTCTTCGTCTCTGGACAGCATGAAACATGGCAAATACTAGCTGACATGAAATAACAATTACAACTTGCCCAACTGAAAGTAATTCCTGAAGAACTCTCTCCACAGAGCTCTGTGACTCTGAGCAGGTTAGAGCTCTGTGACTCTGAGCAGGTTAGAGCTCTGTGACTCTGAGCAGGTTAGAGCTCTGTGACTCTGAGCAGGTTAGAGCTCTGACCCTGAGCAGGTTAGAGCTCTGTGACCCTGAGCAGGTTAGAGCTTTGGGACTCTGAGCAGGTTAGAGCTCTGTGACCCTGAGCAGGTTAGAGCTTTGGGACTCTGAGCAGGTTAGAGCTCTGTGACCCTGAGCAGGTTAGAGCTTTGGGACTCTGAGCAGGTTAGAGCTCTGTGACTCTGAGCAGGTTAGAGCTCTGACCCTGAGCAGGTTAGAGCTCTGTGACCCTGAGCAGGTTAGAGCTTTGGGACTCTGAGCAGGTTAGAGCTCTGTGACTCTGAGCAGGTTAGAGCTCTGTGACCCTGAGCAGGTTAGAGCTCTGAGCAGATTAGAGCTTTGTGACTCTGAGCAGGTTAGAGCTCTGAGACTGAGCAGGTTAGAGCTCTGTGACTCTGAGCAGGTTAGAGCTCTGAGACTGAGCAGGTTAGAGCTCTGTGACTCTGAGCAGGTTAGAGCTCTGAGACTGAGCAGGTTAGAGCTCTGTGACTCTGAGCAGGTTAGAGCTCTGTGACTCTGAGCAGGTTAGAGCTCTGAGACTGAGCAGGTTAGAGCTCTGTGACTCTGAGCAGGTTTGAGCTCTGTGACTCTGAGCAGGTTAGAGCTTTGGGACTCTGAGCAGGTTAGAGCTCTGAGACTGAGCAGGTTAGAGCTCTGAGACTGAGCAGGTTAGAGCTCTGAGACTCTGAGCAGGTTAGAGCTGGGAGACTCTGAGCAGGTTAGAGCTCTGAGACTGAGCAGGTTAGAGCTCTGTGACTGAGCAGGTTAGAGCTTTGGGACTCTGAGCAGGTTAGAGCTCTGTGACCCTGAGCAGGTTAGAGCTTTGGGACTCTGAGCAGGTTAGAGCTCTGTGACTCTGAGCAGGTTAGAGCTCTGTGACCCTGAGCAGGTTAGAGCTCTGTGACCCTGAGCAGGTTAGAGCTTTGGGACTCTGAGCAGGTTAGAGCTCTGTGACTCTGAGCAGGTTAGAGCTCTGTGACCCTGAGCAGGTTAGAGCTCTGAGCAGATTAGAGCTTTGTGACTCTGAGCAGGTTAGAGCTCTGAGACTGAGCAGGTTAGAGCTCTGTGACTCTGAGCAGGTTAGAGCTCTGAGACTGAGCAGGTTAGAGCTCTGTGACTCTGAGCAGGTTAGAGCTCTGAGACTGAGCAGGTTAGAGCTCTGGGACTCTGAGCAGGTTAGAGCTCTGTGACTCTGAGCAGGTTAGAGCTCTGAGACTGAGCAGGTTAGAGCTCTGTGACTCTGAGCAGGTTTGAGCTCTGTGACTCTGAGCAGGTTAGAGCTTTGGGACTCTGAGCAGGTTAGAGCTCTGAGACTGAGCAGGTTAGAGCTCTGAGACTGAGCAGGTTAGAGCTCTGTGACTCTGAGCAGGTTAGAGCTGGGAGACTCTGAGCAGGTTAGAGCTCTGTGACTCTGAGCAGGTTAGAGGTGCTGAGATGCCCCACACAAGCGGTAGCGTTCATGAATCATTTCTTATATAGTTACATATTTATCCTCAACAGTGATATATTACAGCTGCAGGTCATTACTTGTGTGTCTGGTCCATTACCCCCCCCCCCCCCACCCCCATCTCTCTCTTTGGACAGTACTGACCCAACAGATGTGGTGTTGTGGCTATTGGATATGTTTCCTGACAAGTTTTAGACTTAAAATAGAATCAACTTACTGTTTGTTAGTCTACACAATTTTGAAAGTGTATGTAGGAGTGCTTATGTTCAGTAAACGAAGGAAAATTGGTTATTGACATTTGAGACTTTTTCAGTCTGCTTTTTATCTTGTTGTTTTTTCTTCTATTTTTTCTTGTTTGTGTTTTGTTTGGTTCTGGGTGTGGATACAGTTGCAGAAGAAAACTACAGAAATTATGCATTGAACTGATTATGAAATAAAACAGGGTTTCAAGAGCCAGTGCCCTCTATTTTCTCTCCATTTCTCTCCCTCTCCTTCTGACTCCTCTTTTCTTCTTTCTCTTTGTCCATCGCTCCTTCTGCTTCTTATACAGACCTCACAGCCTACTCCGCTGCCAGGACGATTCCCATCATCGCTGCCTGACCTCCTCACTTCTTTCTGATCGATCGATCAGTGATGAGCCCCCAGACTGTGGGCTGCTGGTGTTGGGCTGAGTCTGCAGCACGTGCTCTCAATGACTGCCTGCTCATTAGGGAAAGGGCTGTGCGTGTGTGTGTCTGTGTCTGTGTGTGGAAAAAGAGAGGGACAGAGAGAGAGAGAGAGAGAGAGAAAAGGGTGTAGAGACCTTTTTTGCTGGAAGTTTTGTCAAGTTCAGATGCATTAGTTATAAAATTACAATGTCAATTTGGTTCCAACTCTACCTGTAATATTTTCCATTTAGCTAATATTTTCCATGATATTTTCCCACCATTACTAAATGACTCCAAAGTGTTATTTGAAAAGGCTCTATCGCTAGACTGTTCACAATGAGCTTGCGCAATATTTATTGTAACTTTTGGAATGTGAGTCAGTTGAGTTGGTTGAGTCAGTTTGTTTTTGAACAAGCATTTTGCTTCTGTGCTTCTCATCTCTACATTTGATGAAAATACTGATTAAATAAAGTAAATAAATTTAAACAGGTAGGCGTGGGGATAGGTGAGAACCAGTGTGTTCAGAGTCTTTAATTAAGCTTCTGGCCAGTGTAATTTATTCAATTTCTTCCGTTTTGGCAAAGTAAAACTGATCTGTGATGATGACTTTTACATTGTATAAATCACTCTCTCACAGAAGACTGGAATCAGTTATTGGACAGGATTGGCTTTCTGTCTCGAGTCTGAATCACCAGTCTGACTCGCAGAGTTCAGTTGTGCTGGTATTCTGATGGTGCGTGGCTGCTCGCTGCTAAGCATTCTTTTGAAATGAATACTGGCTGTTTCTTATTTAATGAAAGCTCTCTGCCATTTTATTCTGTATTTCTTGGCAAAGAAAGAACCTACCGGCAAATACTTAAACTGTAGAGTCACCACAACCTGAAGGGCCTGGAGGATAATGAGAATATTTCTGCTTGTATTAATAGACCTGAGGGGTCAGCTGCACTCCAACACATCCGTCACGTGTGCCACGCATATTACATACTCAAACACATCTGTCACGTGTGCCACGCATGTTACATACTCAAACACATCCGTCACGTGTGCCACGCATGTTACATACTCAAACACATCCGTCACGTGTGCCAAGCACGTTACATACTCAAACACATCCGTCACATGTGCCAAGCATGTTACATACTTAAACACATCCGTCACGTGTGCCAAGCACGTTACATACTCAAACACATCTGTCACGTGTGCCACGCATGTTACTCAGACACATCCGTCACGTGTGCCAAGCACGTTACATACTCAAACACATCTGTCACGTGTGCCACGCATGTTACTCAGACACATCCGTCACGTGTGCCAAGCATGTTACTCAGACACATCCGTCACGTGTGCCAAGCATGTTACATACTCAAACACATCCGTCACGTCCTCAAACATATCCACTGTGTATCCCCAACACGTTACGTACTCAAACACATCCACCATGTGTGCCAAGCATGTTACATTCTGAAACACATCCACTGTGTGTGCCAAACACGTTACATACTCAAACACATCTTTCACGTGTGCCACGCATGTTACATACTCAAACACATCTTTCCACCAGATGTGGTTGAGATGTAGCTGCAGGTGTGGTTGAGGGACAGCTGCAGGTGTGGCTGAGGTTTAGCTGCAGGTGTGTTAGAGATTTAGCTGTAGATGTGATTGAGGCGTACCTGCAGATGTGTTTGAGGTGTAGCTGTAGATGTGGTTGAGGCGCGGCTGTTGATGTGGTTGAGGCGCGGCTGTAGATGTGGTTGAGGCGTACTTGCCTGCATCTGGACCAAGGTTTTGTGATCTGTGCTCATGTGGAGTGACCTGGCTCCTACCAAACAGGGACTGCAGCCCTCAGTGCCAGATCCAGGCCATCCGGCCAAGAAACTGCACTATGCTCTCAGTCTGTGGGGGATGGGGGGGACGGGGGGGAACAACGGTGGTGAGACAAGGGGGGGGACTCTTCATTCCCAGCTTAAAGTGAAGTGAAGTGAAGAAAAGGTGTAGGTATTTAGAGAGGAGAAGAAAACCAAACTCAGGGGCATTTTTGTGCTTTGTGTGTGTGTTGGTTTTGTGTGTGCGCGTGTTTGTTTTGTGCTTGTGTTTTGGGAGACAGATTGAGGTTAAAGGTCAGGTACATGTAGAACATAGCTTTTTATTCAGCTCTGTTTCTCATTTCCCATAATCCCTGGCGTCAGTGGTGTGTACTGTAAACGTGCTCTCACTGCAGGTCCGCTGACACTCTGGCCTCCTGGGATGTGTGGAATGCGCATAGTTTCCATTCACTTTTTTACTCCTCTTATAAAAATAATTAAATAGGATGTGACCAGATTCAACAATCTGTATGCCCCCTCGGCAGAAACCCCTCACACACACACACACACACTCAAACGCGCACAGACTCAAACACACGCACACACTCACACATGCACACTCAAATAAACAAACTCAAATACGTGCTCTGCTCATGTATTGCAAAATCAGCTATATGTTTGTTGTACATATCCACTATTTTATCTTGAGGTTGTCAGGACAGTGAGAATTGAGTAAAATGTTTTTATGTTCTGAATCCAGGGGTTTTAACAACTAACACCCATGTTTGACATCTGGCACTCATTAGCGTGCATAAACAGTTAAAACTTCTCATAGTCCCAAGAAAACCAAGATCAAAATGCAAAAACTAAAAGACAGCAGAATATTCCAAAACGTTAGGGATGAAAATGTAAAAATTCAGGATGGCTTGTAAGAAAAAAAAAAGTAAGACCATCCAAACAAATGGATGGTAATGGTAAATGGACTGCATTTATATAGCGCTTTTATCCAAAGCGCTTTACAATTGATGCCTCTCATTCGCCAGAGCAGTTAGGGGTTAGGTGTCTTGCTCAAGGACACTTCGACATGCCCAGGGCGGGGTTTGAACCAGCAACCCTCCGACTGCCAGACAATCGGTCTTACCTCCTGAGCTATGTCGCCCCAAACACCAAGCAACACAAGGCCCAGATGCAAGGTTAAGATTCCTCAGATGGCAATGGCAGATACCAACCCCCCCAAATGTCCACCACAACAGATCTTAAGTGACTGAAGTTAAGTACTCAGAAATTTTAATAATGTATAGAAAAATGTCCACATTTTATGGTGTCGCAAGAGAGGGGAAGAAAGAAGCATAGCATGGTTCCTCTGATTTGGGTGGAGGTGTGGAAGGTTGGAGGTGTGTGTGGGAGATGGGTCAGGCAAAGACTGTTTTATCTGAAAGCTGACAAATGTATATATTGAAGTAGCCTTATGTTGTTGGAAGCAGGGCTAAGCACCATGATATCAAAAGATTAATTGTCTTACATGAATATGTTAGGTGGTCTGAACTGTGAACTTCCTCTGAAAAAAACATGGAGGTTTATTTCTGCTTCCAACAACAGAGGTGACTGTTGCCAACAAATGACTGTTAAAGCCAGCAGGTTATAATCTCCACGTTCAAGCAAAATAATTTCCATGTAACAAAACCAAATCGCACTGCGTTGGTTCCCATTTGAAACCGGAACCGCTCCTGAAAAATGTAGATTTCAGTTGCCTGGCCTCAACAACCAGTATCTATAGAGACATTAACATTTTCAATCTGTGATCTCAATTAAATGTCGCAGATTGCATTCAAATTTAGGAAGGAAAAATGCAAGATGATGTTTTGTGCATTCTTTAGCCACATGGGGTCTCTGAGTTTATAGTTTGAGTGTCCTGTGTCTTCAATAATAAAGTAATAATACTTTCAAAAGAGTGATATCTCTAGGACACCCCAGGTTTGTATACATTTAGACGACCTTCCGGTGACCCTAATTGTCCAAGGATGTTGCCAAGGATGTTTGTGGAGGGGAAAGGAGACAGAGGGAAGTCAGATACATTCCAATGGTGACACAAAATTATTTTGTCTGTTTCTCAAAGGTGGTGATCTAAAAACTGGATATCTGACAAGATTTTACTTCTACAGTCTGTGGATATAGATGTGATTGCACCTGCCCTTTTTCAACAGAAACAGGTTGTTCAGTTGTAAAGTTGTATGCAGCATCATGTACTCACGTCACCACACTTGTTTTGAAGAAATGCCACTGTGTTCCATCCCACCTTCCCTGTGCCCGCAGGAGAGTTATTAACCCACATGCTAATCTGTGTATGCCTGGCACAGCAGCTCATCTTCTGTGGGACAGCCAGGTAGGTCACTCTGGTGTTAACCTGCTGAATTATAGATACATCAATCCCTCCCGCTTTTGCCAGGTAATCAATCATTTCTAACCAGTCAGATCAGCTCGACCCAATGATTCAACTGAATGGTGAAGCTAAGCAGGACTGTTCATGGTTAGTACTGAAGGTAAGCACAGTTGGGCTTGGTTACCACTGAAGGGATAAGACATTTTTCATGCTGTCACATGCTGCTTCTCTGTCTCTTACTCATGGGGGAAGGGGAGATGTGGGTATGGGGAAATGTGTGCAGTGGGTATGGGAAGATGTGTGCTGTGGGGAAGGAGATGTGGGTATGGGGAGGTGTGCAGTGGGAAAGGGGGGATGTGTACAGTGGGAAAGGGGATGTGTGCAGTGGGAAAGGGGGGATGTGTGCAGTGGGGAATGGGAAATGTGTGCAGTGGGAAAGGGGGGATGTGTGCAGTGGGGAAGGGGAGATGTGTGCAGTGGGGAATGGGAGATGTGTGCAGTGGGGAAGGGGATATGTTTGCAGTGTAAATGTTCTCATTGTGGAGGTGCGTACTGGGAATTGACCCCAGCATGCAGAATGCCTGCTAATCAGATCCAGATGTCCCATATGCAACACAAACACACAATATTATATACTTACAACCTTTCAGCACAGACTGTAAATATTTGGACGGTTCCACAATTTTTGTTGTTTTGGGTCTGTACTGCAGCACATAGGATTTAAATAAAACAATGAATATGATGTTATGGTACAGACTGAACTTTGGTTTGCTGGTATGTATATCCATACAGGGTGAACTACATAGTTAACACAACCATTTTTACATAGTTCCCTCATTTCTGAGGGACCAAAAGTAACTGGACAATTCACACAGAATCTTGTATCTTATCTTATACAAAAACACCTACACATACACACTCATACACTCACACAAACACTACACACACGCCTTACACGCACACATACAAACACACACACACTCATACACAAATACCTACACACACACTTACACAAACGCACTCATACACAAATACCTACACACACACACACTTATACAAACACACTCTCTCACACACACGCGCACGCACGCACACACGCGCACACGCACACACACACTAGCAGGTCTGGTTTTTCCATCACAGCCCTGGGCTGTCCAGAGGGTGCATGCCGGAGTGCTCCAGACCTGCAGGGTTTCAGGGGTACCCTGCTGCTCCCAAACAGCTCTGGGGCACACAAACACCGGCCCTGCTTCAGAGTCTGGATCAAACCGGTCCCATTACATGGGTTTCCCAGAGCCTGAGCCAGATTGCTTCTGCATCCACCACACTTACACAAAGAATCTGAGTGTACTTACACACAGGCTCTCAGTGCACTTACACACAGACTCTTAGTCCACTTACACACAGACTCTTAGTCCACTTACACAAAGAATCTGAGTGTACTTACACACAGACTCTTAGTCCACTTACACAAAGAATCTGAGTGTACTTACACACAGGCTCTCAGTGCACTTACACACAGGCTCTTAGTCCACTTACACACAGACACTTAGAGCACTTACACACTGGTTCTCAGTTCACTTACACACAGGCTCTTAGAGCACTTACACACTGGCTCTTAGAGCACTTACACACTGGTTCTCAGTGCACTTACACACAGACTCTTAGAGCACTTACACACTGGTTCTCAGTGCACTTACACACTGGCTCTTAGAGCACTTACACACAGGCTCTTAGTCCACTTACACACAGACACTTAGAGCACTTACACACTGGTTCTCAGTTCACTTACACACAGGCTCTTAGAGCACTTACACACTGGCTCTTAGAGCACTTACACACTGGTTCTCAGTGCACTTACACACAGACTCTTAGAGCACTTACACACTGGTTCTCAGTGCACTTACACACTGGCTCTTAGAGCACTTGTACTCAGGTGGTTGGGGGGCTGGGGGGTCATGACTCACATTCCCACACATACGCAGTAAAGGCTCTCACCATGAGCAGTCACTGGCTCTTCTGCTGTGCTGTGTGTGGCCTGTAGGGTGTAAAATATTCACTGTCCTTGGGGGCTTAGAACTGTTGGTTTTCCACCCTCCCTTTATCTGGGAGTCAGGTGTGAAGGTCTGGCCAAACAGTAGCACTAATTGTTCAGTTTATTACCTGGGATAAAAGAAAATCAAGGCCAGATTTGGATTTGAGGGCTAGATTTAGGTATCTATTGTCTAGGGGTTGAAAGTCGGAGTTGAGGACGGAGTGTGGCACAGTGGGTAAGGAACTGCGCTTGTAACCGAAAGGTTGCAGGTTCGATTCCCGGGTAAGGACACTGCCGTTGTACCCTTGAGCAAGGTACTTAACCTGCATTGCTTCAGTATATATCCAGCTGTATGAATGGATACAATGTAAAAAAAAATGCTGTGTAAAAGTTGTGTAAGTCGCTCTGGATAAGAGCGTCTGCTAAATGCCTGTAATGTCATGTAATGTAATGAAAGTGAGAGCAAGAAAGAGACAGAACTATAAAAATGGAATGACTTCATTCCCATCTCTCCTCTAAAAAAAAGATATTGCTGAAATGATACCATTTCCAACTGAAAAAACGAAGCTTCACAGAATTTGCCAGAATTCTCATCTTCCAAAAATTGCACTCTATTTAGATTTCCTCTGTCCAAATAAGTCCAACTGCAGGACAGAGGAAGGAATGGTGGGGACCTCAGACTGCATGCTGAGACTCCGTGCCCTCAGGGCCCACGTGCAAGCAGGACTCTTTCTCCTCCATCTGCAGTAATGCTGCCTCAGCTGAAACCAGCCACAGAGGGAGCTGTGACACAGAATCTGCATGTTCACCACATACTGCACACACAGGACAGAGCTTAGACACTGCACACACAGGACAGAGCTTAGACACTGCACACACACAGGACAGAGCTTAGACACACTGCACACAGGACAGAGCTTAGACACGCTGCACACACAGGACAGAGCTTAGACACTGCACACACAAGACAGAGCTTAGACACACTGCACACACAGGACAGAGCTTACACACTGCACACACAGGACAGAGCTTAGACACACTGCACACACAGGACAGAGCTTAGACACACTGCACACACAGGACCGAGCTTACACACACTGCACACACAGGGCAGATCTTAGACACTGCACACACAAGACAGAGCTTACACAATGCACACACAGGACAGAGCTTAGACACTACACACAGGACAGAGCTTAGACACACAGGACAGAGCTTAGACACACTGCACACACAGGACCGAGCTTAGACACACTGCACACACAAGACAGAGCTTACACACACTGCACACACAGGACAGAGCTTAGACACACTGCACACACAGGACAGAGCTTAGACACTGCACACACAGGACAGAGCTTAGACACACTGCACACACAGGACAGAGCTTAGACACACAGGACAGCTTACACACACTGCACACAGGACAGAGCTTACACACACTGCAAACACAGGACAGAGCTTAGACACACAGGACAGCTTACACACACTGCACACACAGGACAGAGCTTGCACACACAAGACAGAGCTTAGACACACTGCACACACAGGACAGAGCTTAGACACACAGGACAGCTTACACACACTGCACACACAGGACAGAGCTTACACACACTGCACACACAGGACAGAGCTTACACACTGCACACACAAGACAGCTTAGACACACTGCACACACAGGACAGAGCTTAGACACACAGGACAGCTTACACACGCTGCACACACAGGACAGAGCTTACACACACTGCACACACAAGACAGAGCTTAGACACACAGGACAGCTTACACACACTGCACACACAGGACAGAGCTTACACACACTGCACACACAGGACAGAGCTTACACACACTGCACACACAGGACAGAGCTTACACACACTGCACACACAGGACAGAGCTTACACTGCACACACAGGACAGAGCTTAGACACTGCACACACAGGACAGAGCTTAGACACTGCACACACAGGACAGAGCTTAGACACTGCACACACAGGACAGAGCTTACACACACTACACACATAGGACAGAGCTTACACACTGCACACACAGGACAGAGCTTACACATGCTGCACACACAGGACAGAGCTTAGACACTGCACACACAGGACAGAGCTTAGACACTGCACACACAGGACAGAGCTTACACACACTACACACACAGGACAGAGCTTAGACACTGCACACACAGGACAGAGCTTAGACACTGCGCACACAGGACAGAGCTTACACACACTGCACACACAGGACAGAGCTTACACACACAGGACAGAACTTAAACACACAGGACAGAGTTTAGACACTGCTCACACAGGACATAGCTTACACACACACTGCACACACAGGACAGATCTTACACACACACTGCACACACAGGACAGATCTTACACACACACTGCACACACAGGACAGATCTTACACACATTGCACACACAGGACAGAGCTTAGACACACTGAGCTGTCCCTCTGTCTTTCTACCTCTGTCCATCTGTCCTCATCCTTCTGTTCTTCTCCCTCTGTCCCCCTGTCTCTCTGTCCCTCTGTCCCTGCCATTCCCTAATTGTCTGTCCATATTCTTCCTATGCTATGAATTCCCAGCTAATCTTCTGAGCCTTTGCCAGCTGCCTGACCTTATTTGCTAGAGTTCTTTTCTTCAGATTGTTGGACAAATAATTTAAATTGCAGTCATATCTATTTTCAGTGCATGTGCAATAGGCTGGGGTGTTTAATTATACGTAACATTATATTCTTGCATTTTTGGATTTTGAAAACTATTAGAAAATTGTCATACAGATAAAATATAAGTATGTATGTCTTGCACAACAGAATTAATACAGTTTAAAAACAAGGAGCCAAAAAACCAATTTGCCCATGCACTCATTTGGTGTGTGCTCTTTTTTCTCAACAAAGATTAGATGATCTTGCATCATTAATTCTTTATTGAAACTACTATACAATATTTTATTCTGCATAAAGAGGAATAAGCTCTTACTGAATAAACAAAGAAAGAAATTCTGGCTATTCACCATGGCAGGTTGGCCTATTTGGATAGTAGATGGTTTTGTAGAAGATGCATTAATTGGCTTTTGCCTGCAGAGCTGAACAACACATTTAACGATTTAACCAACAAAACAACCATTTTCTGATCAGGTCAAGATCACCGTTAGGTCTGTTTAAATTCATCAACCTCATACAGACCCAAACCCAAGTAAAGATATACAAATACTGTCTTCATAAAAACAACACAAGCACAGGGCTTCCAAATGCTTTAGATCACAGCTCACACAAGCACTTATGAAAGATTTATGGACCGAAGACTATATTTCCACATATTAGAGTAACCACAAGAGGAAACATTTATGATTAAAAATAATAATAAAACAAAATGAAAACCCAAATTATACCCAGCTGGAATGCTCTGGCCTTCTGCACAGACTGTGGTTACAGTTACTGAAGAAATTACTGATCATCCTGTTCCTCTCTCTCTCTCTCTTCATCTCTCCCTCTCTCATTCATTCTCTCTCATTTTCTCCCTCTCTCTCTTCCTCTCATGCATTCTCTTTCACTCTCTCTCTTCCCCTCTCCCCCTCACTCATTCATTCTCCCTCTCTCTTCACCTCTCCTCTCTCATTCACTAGCTATGTCTCTCTTGCATTCTCTCTCTTCCTCTCCCCCTCATTCACTCTCACTCCCTCTCTCTTCCCCTCTCCTCTCTCATTCACTCACTGTCTCTCTATCATTTTCTCTCTCTTCCCCACCGTCTCTCATTCACTAGCTATGTCTCTCTTGCATTCTCTCTCTCCTTCCCACACTGGCTTTCTCTTTCTGTTCCTCATTCTCTCTCTCTCTATTATTGGCATGACCACACAGGTATAGAATTGCAAAGCAATAATTTACTTAAAATCTCACTGCCTCTCTGTCTCCCTCTTTATCTCTCCCTTTCGGTCCAATATTTCTCCTGTTTCTCTTTCTCTCTTTCATACTCAAATCAACTTCTTTGACAAAGTAAACATTTAGTCACTTTGCAAAATCAGCAATAATCGACTAGGAAAAGAAGAAACTGAAGCCTTGTCCTAACTCCTAGCATCTTAATCCATGTCTCACCCCAACACTAATCTTAGTATTTTATCCATGTCTCACCCTAATCCTGATCCCAGCAGCATGATACATGCCTCACCCTAACCCTAATCCCAGCATTTTAATCCGTATCTAACCCTAATCTCAGCATCTTAATCCGTGTCTCACCCTAACCTCAGCATCTTAATCCATGTCTCACCCTAATCCTGATCCCAGCAGCATGATGCGTGTCTCACCCTAACCCCAGAATCTTAATCCGTATCTCACCCTAACCTTAATCCAAGCATCTTAATCTGTATCTCACCCTAACCCTAATCTCAACATCTTAATCCATGTCTCACCCTAACCCCAGCATCTTAATCCATGTCTTACTCTAACCCTAATCTCAGCATCTTAATCCATATCTCACTCCAACCCTAATCCCAGCATCTTAATCCCTATCTAACCCTAATCTCAGCATTTTAATCCATGCCTCACTCCAACCCTAATCTCAGCATCTTAATCCATGTCTCACCCTAACCCTAATCCCAGCATCTTAATCCGTATCTCACCCTAACCCTAATCCCAGCATCTTAATCCCTGTCTCACCCTAACCCTAATCCCAGCATCTTAATCCGTATCTCACCCTAACCCTAATCTCAGTATCTTAATCCGTGTCTCACTCTAATCCTGATCCCAGCAGCATGATAAATGTCTCACCCTAACACTAATCTCAGCATCTTAATCCATAGCTCACCTTAACCCTAATCTCATCATATTAATCCATATCTCACCCTAACACTAATCCCAGCATCTTAATCCGTATCTCACCCTAACCCTAATCCCAGCATCTTAATCCGTATCTCACCCTAACCCTAATCCCAGCATCTTAATCCCTGTCTCACCCTAACCCTAATCTCAGCATCTTAATCCGTGTCTCACTCTAATCCTGATCCCAGCAGCATGATACGTGTCTCACCCTAACACTAATCTCAGCATCTTAATCCGTAGCTCACCTTAACCCTAATCTCATCATATTAATCCATATCTCACCCTAGCACTAATCCCAGCATCTTAATCCGTATCTCACCCTAACCCTAATCTCAGCATATTAATCCATATCTCACCCTAACACTAATCTCAGCATCTTGATCCATGTTTTTGTGCAGTTTTTCTGATAAGGACACAGCAGTAATCTGAATTTTCCTCTGATCCTCTGAATTCTGTGTGTGGAAATCTCACACCAAGCAGAAGGGATAGGAAATGTAAAAGTTATTTGAATCTTTTTCATGCTATCCATTTAAATAAATGTTTCCCCCATATCTGTATATTACTGTTTAACTCAACCCTAACTGTTGGCATCTTCCTCTGTACCAGGGTTCTTCCCACCCGGATATTTTTGTATTATTATTCTCACTTTCAGAATTTTTGGGGATTTCAGGCTCAGGCTACTTTTTCATATTTCCTGTTTCTGAGAAAAGCATCTTTGAAGCAGTGCTGTGTTTTCAGTCAGTTAGCGAAGCAAGAGAGATTCATATCTCTCTTGTAATCTGGGAGAGATTGTAATCTGTGATTCTCACATTATGCACCTGGCTGATTGCATCATAAAGCATTTAGTGTTGCCCCATTGTGACATCACTGAGGGCGGCGGCCATAAAGGCTTTAAATGGGCGGCAGTGAGAGAGGTGTTTTTTTTTGTGATAGTATTTACCGGGCCATGCATGGCCCCGATGGTTATCAAGAGCAGGAAACCACTCTATGACTGTTAGGAAGCAGGGGGCAGGGCCCAGTGCAATTCCCTTGCATTAGATTGGTCTGTTGAGGTCTGGGCTGGTTTTATTTACTGAGGCCATTGAATGGTTGTTCCTGAAAACCATGACCTCATTGCTACTGGGGTTGGGGTGGGGGGGTTGCCCAGGCAGAATGGGGGTTTTATTAAAGTCTGTGGTTTGTGGTATCAAATGTACGGCAGCTTTACAAACCACGGAAACGTGCTACTGCAGCCCCTCCTGTACCTCTCCCTCCTGCCGTCTCCTCCCTGCTGCTCTGCTGGTGCGTGTGAGTGTGTGTGTGGCACTCCCACATGACACGGAAATGAGCAAGGCCACCGGTGTGTGGGCACATGGGTGTGCAATGACTGCAGCAGCACCTTCCAGTGGGATGTGTGTGGGGTCTACTGTGGGGTCTACTGATCTTCTGAAGATATAACAGATCGGTCCCTTCAGCTGCCTGATCGGCTAGCACCAATGTTTGAATGTGATGAGTAGGTGGTGAGGAAAGGGCGGATTATACAGGGAGAATCCCCACACCCAGTGAGGTGCCATGGTGTTCTCAGAGGGGAACAGTCATTTTCCAGCACCGCTCCAGATTCCTGGCAGCGGAGGAGGGGTGTAACTGCAGTGCCAGCTAGGGTCAGTGGAAGGCCAAGCAGGGTGGAGGTCTCATTGGGAAATACAGAGTATCAGTTTCAACCAAGCTGAACTTCAGGTGATAGTTTGCCCTCCAATTTGAGCGGTCTTGTAGGCAAGCTGAGATACTTGCTGAGCTGCGTGCTGAGCTGTGTGCTGAGATGCGTGCTGAGCTGCGTGCTAAGATGTGTGATGTGTGCTGAGATGTGTGCTGAGCTGCGTGCTGAGCTGTGTGATGTGTGCTGAGATGTGTGCTGAGATGCGTGCTGATCTGCGTGCTAAGATGTGTGATGTGTGCTGAGATGTGTGCTGAGCTGCGTGATGCGTGCTGAGCTGTGTGCTGAGATGTGTGCTGAGCTGTGAGCTGTGTGCTGAGCTGTGTGCTAAGATGTGTCCTGAGCTGCGTGCTGAGCTGCATGCTGAGCTGTGTGATGTGTGCTGAGCTGCGTGCTGAGATGTGTGCTGAGCTGTGTGTGATGTGTGTGCTGAGCTGCGTGCTGAGGTGTGGTGATATGTGTGCTGAGCTGTGTGATGAGATGTGTGATGTGTGCTGAGCTGTGTGCTGAGCTGCGTGCTGAGCTGTGAGATGTGTGCTGAGCTGTGAGCTGCGTGCTGAGCTGTGTGCTGAGATGCGTGCTGAGCTGTGTGCTAAGATGTGTCCTGAGCTGCGTGCTGAGCTGCATGCTGAGCTGTGTGTGATGTGTGTGCTGAGCTGCGTGCTGAGGTGTGGTGATATGTGTGCTGAGCTGCGTGCTGAGCTGTGAGATGTGTGCTGAGCTGTGAGCTGCGTGCTGAGCTGTGTGCTGAGATGCGTGCTGAGCTGTGTGCTAAGATGTGTCCTGAGCTGCGTGCTGAGCTGCATGCTGAGCTGTGTGCTGAGATGTGTGCTGAGCTGCGTGCTGAGATGTGTGCTGAGCTGCGTGCTGAGGTGTGGTGATATGTGTGATGAGATGTGTGATGTGTGCTGAGCTGTGTGGTGAGATGTGTGCTGAGCTGTGTGGTGAGATGTGTGCTTAGCTGCGTGCTGAGATGCACGCTGAGCTGTGTGATGTGTGCTGAGCTGCATGCTGAGATGTGTGCTGAGCTGTGTGATGTGATGTGTGCTGAGCTGTGTGATGTGTGCTGAGCTGCGTGCTGAGATGTGTGTGAGATGTGTGCTGAGCTGCGTGCAGAGATGTGTGCTGAGCTGTGTGTGAGATGTGTGCTGAGCTGTGTGTGAGATGTGTGCTGAGCTGCGTGTGAGATGTGTGCTGAGCTGAGATGTGTGCTGAGCTGTGTGCCGAGTTGTGTGCTGAGCTGCGTGCTGAGCTGTGTGCTGAGATGTGTGATGTGTGCTGAGCTGCATGCTGCAGAAAAAACAAACAAAAAAAACTATGTTGATGTGATTTTGTCGTTTACTATATTAGGCATATTAAGCACAAATGGTTTACCTGGATACAAAGTCTGGAGAAGCTGCTTACAAAATGGAGCATATGTTATAGCTTTGGAAATCTTGTGCTGCCACTGCAAAATAAACTTTCGGTTATAGTTTTGCTTTTTAAAAATATATGCTATATGGCAGCGATATGAGTTCATGTTACATTTGTAATATAAAGGAGTAACATGGTGGTTTTCACACTTTCTCGGTTTTACATGCTATTTGCACAAGAGGCATTGAAGAAACACGATGAGTAAATGATTAAATATGTCCGTTCTTTATTTTTGGAGAAATATGCATTTTAAATTTATCGTCTGATTTTCAGCCGGTTGAGAATGTTATCGACTTAGTACGTCACAAGTACAGTAACCACTCCCCTTTCCACGCCCCGTAAAGAAATCTGACCGGACACACCGCCCTGCTACAAGTGTGCTGTGAAGTTTAGGTAGCAAACAACAAGGCTGAATCCTTCTGACATAATTTACATAGAAATTATACGCTCAGATCGTCTAGTTTCACTCACTGTGGCCAAACGGAACCGATAATGTTTCAGAAAATATATAACTTTAAAAGGTTTCATTCAATCTTCTGGGACTGTTGCCGTTTATTGAGGGTGTGAAAAAATTTTGGTGCCACTGACTATAATCGAATGTTTTTCAGATTTACTGTTCGATTGAGCAAGTATCATTCAAAGTACATTTTTATGGGTCAGTGCTGTCCGATTGTGCTAGCCACTTAACATTAACCTTGTACGGTGATCAGTAAAGGCTAACAGCACAGCACCACTTAATTATTTTCACTTCTATCACCACTGTAATGAACTAAAAAAAGGCGACAAAATACCTTTTCTGTGAGAAATGTATTGGCGAGCTCACGCGCATACACTGGTGGAGACATTCTAAAGCTCCGTTTTGCCCTCCCTACTGTCATTCAGATTGCTGTGATAGCTCATTCTAAATCATATTTCGGGACCCATGGATAACTCGTGACCCATAGTTATTATATTTGACTAACGTTAGGTTCACTTATTAGAGTGCCTTTTAAGGACTACTAGACTATCTGGTTGGTTATATTCAATTATAGCTAGCTAGCTAACGTTAGCTAGCTATGTAGTTTGCTTTCATAATGTAATGTTATCGATAACGTTAGTTAGCTAGTTTGCTTTCATAAGGACGTTATAGTTGTGGTTTTATCTTAACTTGGCTAACTAGCTAGCAAAAATTATTATTGGATGTAAGTCAACGTCCTTAGCTATCGATACTTGATATACTAAGTTAGCTAGCTTGTAAAAATTCAGTCTCCCAAGATGAGCGCGTATCATGGAGGTAGCTACGGTAATGGGTCACGGTCTGTCAATCATAGCTAACTGACGGTTCTCATTACCACGCCCAGACTGTTCGGGTGAATTTTTATAGTGGGAAATTTAGGCTTAGAAAAATACGTTTTAAAATACATTTGAATCACTGAATAATAAAAAAAAAATTATGCACATTTGTTTTGTTGTTGCCTAAAGACAACTGGCAGGTGTCACATTCAACCACCATGTTACTCCTTTAAGTAAATACGAAACCTGTGTTGAGGCTTTTTTTTTCATTCAACATTTTTATGTGAGCCCTGTATCAGGATACAAAGCTTATTGTTGGCAGAGTGTATTGTCAGATTTATATATATTTATAGGGGGCGACATAGCTCAGGAGGTAAGACTGATTGTCTGGCAGTCGGAGGGTTGCCGGTTCAAACCCCGCCCTGGGCGTGTCGAAGTGTCCTTGAGCAAGACACCTAACCCCTAACTGCTCTGGCGAATGAGAGGCATCAATTGTAAAGCGCTTTGGATAAAAGCGCTATATAAATGTAGTCCATTTACCATTTATAGTGTAAGCCTATCTACAGTAGGAGGATTACGGACATTTAATGAGACGCAAACTCCAGCTCCCCGCCACCACCCCCCCCCCCACCCCCCCCCCCCCCCCATGCGGTGCTGTCTCTTGTGAGAACGCTCTGATTAAGTGGATGGAAAGCTTTTGAAGATGAAGAGGCTGTCGCCCATCATGTGGATTTGCTTAGATCTTCATTCAGGAGGAGCAGCGGATGAAAACACTCAGTGATTTATGTGAAACATTTTAGCAGCATTTGTTTTTTGTGTTTTTCCACAATGCTGTTTTTAATAAATCTGAAAGGGAAATATTTTACTGTATTGAATCACTCCCATGATTCATGGAGCTGAGCACGCGACTTATGGAAAAATCTGCACCAATTTTCCACTCAGACGAAAGAAAATGGATTTACCATCATCGATGATGAAGAGGAAAGCGAAAAAGACAGAGAGGGGCTTGTAGTGGCGACTGTGTTGGATTGGGATTCCCTCTTTAGTGGCGACTCTGCTGGATTGAGTAAGATTCGCTCTTTAGTGGTGACTCTGTACTGGATTGAGTAAGATTCACTCTGTAGTGGCGACTCTGCTGGATTGAGTAAGATTCGCTCTGTAGTGGTGACTCTGTACTGGATTGGGATTCGCTCTGTAGTGGTGACTCTGTACTGGATTGGGATTCGCTCTGTAGTGGTGACTCTGTGCTGGATTGGGATTCGCTCTGTAGTGGTGACTCTGTGCTGGATTGGGATTCGCTCTGTAGTGGTGACTCTGTGCTGGATTGGGATTCGCTCTGTAGTGGTGACTCAGTGCTGGATTGGGATTCGCTCTGTAGTGGTGACTCTGTACTGGATTGAGTAAGATTCACTCTGTAGTGGTGACTCAGTGCTGGATTGAGATTCGCTCTGTAGTGGTGACTCTGTACTGGATTGAGTGAGATTCGCTCTGTAGTGGCGACTGTACTGGATTGAGTGAGATTCGCTCTGTAGTGGCGACTCTGCTGGATTGAGTGAGATTTGCTCTGTAGTGACTCAGTGCTGGATTGAGATTTGCTCTTTAGTGGCGACTGCTGGATTGAGTGAGATATAGAATGTAACAGTAGTAATGTTCATAGTGTTATAGAATGAAACAGTAGTAATGTTCATAGTGTTATAGAATGGAACAGTAGTAATGTTCATAGTGTTATAGTATGAAACAGTAATAATGTTCATAGTGTTATAGAATGGAACAGTAATAGTGTTCATAGTGTTATAGAATGGAACAGTAGTAATGTCATAGTGTTATAGAATGGAACAGTAGTAATGCTTATAGTGTTATAGAATGGAATAGTAATTGTGTTCAAGGTGTTATAGAATGGAACAGTAATAGTTTTCATAGTGTTATAGAATGGAACAGTAGTTATGTCATAGTGTTACAGAATGGAACAGTAATAATGTTCATAGTGTTATAGAATAGAACAGTAATAATGTTCATAGTGTTATAGAATGGAATAGTAATTGTGTTCAAGGTGTTATAGAATGGAACAGTAGTTATGTCATAGTGTTACAGAATGGAACAGTAATAATGTTCATAGTGTTATAGAATAGAACAGTAATAATGTTCATAGTGTTATAGAATGGAATAGTAATTGTGTTCAAGGTGTTATAGAATGGAACAGTAGTTATGTCATAGTGTTACAGAATGGAACAGTAATAGTGTTCATAGTGTTACAGAATGGAACAGTAATAATGTTCATAGTGTTATAGAATGGAACAGTAGTAATGTCATAGTGTTATAGAATGGAACAGTAATAATGGTCATAGTGTTCGTAGTGTTTATAGTGTTAGAGCAGCCTCCCTCCCCAGTGAGTAGCCGTACAGGATGAGTTCAGGCCTCCGGGATGTTATGAGTGTGGCGCTCTCTCCGCTGGACGCTTTTCGTGAGGATTCCTGTGCCGTCTATGGGCCCCACTCAGGCCGTCTGTGGGCCCCACCCAGCGCATCAGCCCACTCAGCGCGTCTGTGGGCCCCACCCAGCGCGTCTGTGGGCCCCACCCAGCGCGTCTGTGGGCCCCTCCCAGCGTGTCTGTGGGCCCCCTGCAACCCGCCCTTCGTCTCCCGCCCCCTGCCCCCTGCCCCCTGCCCTCTGCCCTCTGCCCCCCACCGCTCATTACCCGCCCCAGGGAGATGGATTTAGAGGCCAGTCGTTGGGGGTGAAGGTGGGCCGCTGGGTGTGGAGCGCTGTGGAGAGAGAACCACATGCCTTACCCTTGCTTCACCTCGGAGTGCAGAGTTAACCTTGAGTAAAGCAGCACAGGCGCTTCACCTCGGAGTGCAGAGTTAACCTTGAGTAAAGCAGCACAGGCGCTTCACCTCAGAGTGCAGAGTTAACCTTGAGTAAAGCAGCACAGGCGCTTCACCTCGGAGTGCAGAGTTAACCTTGAGTAAAGCAAAACAGGAAAGGCTCAGGAAGTGACCCTTTTCCAACTGGAAATATGCAGAATTCCTCTGCAAAACCATAAAAAAACCATCTTGAATTTGATCTGACTTTCAAAGCAGATCTTAAATGAGTGGGTGATTCATGTTTTCCAAAAGGAGAGGAGGAGGAGGAAATGTATCTCTCTCATTACAGAGGGGAAAAATAAAAGTCAGGGTGGTCTGGCTTTCTCTGTCATCTACAAAATAGACATTTATCAATGTGATGTGCCTGTGAGGGAAGACAGGTGGAGGTGTGATAGTCAGACAGGTAGAGGTGAGCTGGGAGGCGATGTAATGGGTCAGGTGGAGATTAACTGGGTGGAGGTTTAATGGGACAGTTGGAGGTGAGCTGGGTGGAGGTTTGGGGACAGGTGGAGGTATGCTGGGTGGAGGTTTGATGGTACAGGTGGAGGTATGGTGGGTGGAGGTCTGATGGGACAGGTGGAGGTGAGCTGGTTTGAGGTTTGATGGGACAGGTGGAGATCAGCTGGGTGGAGGTTTGATGGGACAGGTGGAGATGAACTGGGTGGAGGTTTGATGGGACAGTTGGAGGTATGCTGGGTGGAGGTTTGATGGGACAGGTGGAGGTGAGCTGGGTGGAGGTTTGATGGGACAGGTGGAGGTGAGCTGGGTGGAGGTTTGATGGGACAGTTGGAGGTATGCTGGGTGGAGGTTTGGGTGAAGGTGTGCTGGGTCGAGGTTTGATGGATCAGGTGGAGGAGACTCTGCCCTGTGCGAGCCGGTCAGGCTGCCGTGGTCTCAAAGCAGGTTTACCCAGCAGCCTCTCTGCCCTGTGCGGGCCGGTCAGGCTGCTGTGGTGTGAGAGCAGGTTTACCCAGCAGCCTCTCTGCCCTGTGCGGGCCGGTCAGGCTGCTGTGGTGTGAGAGCAGGTTTACCCAGCAGCCTCTCTGCCCTGTGCGGGCCGGTCAGGCCGCTGTGGTGTGAGAGCAGGTTTACCCAGCAGCCTCTCTGCCCTGTGCGGGCCGGTCAGGCTGCTGTGGTGTGAGAGCAGGTTTACCCAGCAGCCTCTCTGCCCTGTGCGGGCCGGTCAGGCTGCTGTGGTGTGAGAGCAGGTTTACCCAGCAGCCTCTCTGCCCTGTGCGGGCCGGTCAGGCTGCTGTGGTGTGAGAGCAGGTTTACCCAGCAGCCTCTCTGCCCTGTGCGGGCCGGTCAGGCTGCTGTGGTGTGAGAGCAGGTTTACCCAGCAGCCTCTCTGCCCTGTGTGGGCCGGTTAGACTGCTGTGGTGTGAGAGCAGCGATGTGTCACTGAATGTGCTGTTTATAGCGCGCTAACACATGCGTGCTAACCAACGCACAAACACTCTGGCATGTGCAAGCGGGAGCCTGAGTCCAGCGCCGGCGCCCCTCCCCCGCCCCCCGCCCCCCTCCCCCGCCCGCGGCTCGTTATGCAAGCCCAGAATCATCTGGCATGTAGCACAGCGCACTTCACATTTCTCCGTTTCCTGGAAAGGACTGTGTTTGGTGCGGGACGGGGTGTGTGTGAGTGCAGTTTGGTGCGGGACGGGGTGTGTGAGTGCAGTTTGGTGCGGGACGGGGTGTGTGAGTGCAGTTTGGTGCGGGACGGGGTGTGTGAGTGCAGTTTGGTGCGGGACGGGGTGTGTGAGTGCAGTTTGGTGCGGGACGGGGTGTGTTAGTGCAGTTTGGTGCGGGACAGGGTGTGTGAGTGCAGTTTGGTGCGGGACGGGGTGTGTGAGTGCAGTTTGGTGCAGGACGGGGTGTGTTAGTGCAGTTTGGTGCGGGACGGGGTGTGTGAGTGCTGTTTACATTACATTACATTACATTACAGGCATTTAGCAGATGCTCTTATCCAGAGCGACTTACACAACTTTTTACATAGCACTTTACATTGTATCCATTTATACAGCAGGATATATACTGAAGCAATGCAGGTTAAGTACCTTGCTCAAGGGTACAACGGCAGTGTCCTTACCCGGGAATTGAACCTGCGACCTTTCGGTTACAAGCGCAGTTCCTTACCCACTGTGCCACACTCCGTCCCAACGGGGTGTTAGTGCAGTTTGGGGGGTGTGTGAGTGCTGTTTGGTGCGGGACGGGGTGTGTGTGTCTGCTGTTTGGTGCGGGACGGTGTGTGTGAGTGCTGTTTGGTGCGGGACGGGGTGTGTGAGTGCTGTTTGGTGCGGGACGGGGTGTGTGTGTGTGTCTGCTGTTTGGTGCGGGACGGGGTGTGTGTGTCTGCTGTTTGGTGCGGGACGGGGTGTGTGAGTGCTGTTTGGTGCGGGACGGGGTGTGTGTGAGTGCTGTTTGGTGCGGGACGGGGTGTGTGTGTCTGCTGTTTGGTGCGGGACGGGGTGTGTGTGTCTGCTGTTTGGTGCGGGACGGGGTGTGTGTGAGTGCAGTTTGGTGCGGGACGGGGTGTGTGTGAGTGCTGTTTGGTGCGGGACGGGGTGTGTGAGTGCAGTTTGGTGCGGGACGGGGTGTGTGTGAGTGCTGTTTGGTGCGGGACGGGGTGTGTGAGTGCTGTTTGGTGCGGGACGGGGTGTGTGAGTGCAGTTTGGTGCGGGACGGGGTGTGTGAGTGCAGTTTGGTGCGGGACGGGGTGTGTGAGTGCAGTTTGGTGCGGGACGGGGTGTGTGTGAGTGCAGTTTGGTGCGGGACGGGGTGTGTGAGTGCAGTTTGGTGCGGGACGGGGTGTGTGTGAGTGCAGTTTGGTGCGGGACGGGGTGTGTGAGTGCAGTTTGGTGCAGGACGGGGTGTTAGTGCAGTTTGGTGCGGGACGGGGTGTGTGTGAGTGCAGTTTGGTGCGGGACGGGGTGTGTGAGTGCAGTTTGGTGCAGGACGGGGTGTGCGTGAGTGCTGTTTGGTGCGGGACGGGGTGTGTGAGTGCTGTTTGGTGCGGGACGGGGTGTTAGTGCAGTTTGGTGCGGGACGGGGTGTTAGTGCTGTTTGGTGCGGGACGGGGTGTGTGAGTGCAGTTTGGTGCAGGACGGGGTGTTAGTGCTGTTTGGTGCGGGACGGGGTGTGTGAGTGCAGTTTGGTGCAGGACGGGGTGTGTGTGAGTGCTGTTTGGTGCGGGACGGGGTGTGTGTGAGTGCAGTTTGGTGCGGGACGGGGTGTGTGAGTGCAGTTTGGTGCAGGACGGGGTGTTAGTGCAGTTTGGTGCGGGACGGGGTGTGTGTGAGTGCAGTTTGGTGCGGGACGGGGTGTGTGAGTGCAGTTTGGTGCAGGACGGGGTGTTAGTGCAGTTTGGTGCGGGACGGGGTGTGTGTGAGTGCTGTTTGGTGCGGGACGGGGTGTGTGTGAGTGCTGTTTGGTGCGGGACGGGGTGTGTGAGTGCAGTTTGGTGCGGGACGGGGTGTGTGAGTGCAGTTTGGTGCGGGACGGGGTGTGTGAGTGCTGTTTGGTGCGGGACGGGGTGTGTGAGTGCAGTTTGGTGCGGGACGGGGTGTGTGAGTGCTGTTTGGTGCAGGACGGGGTGTTAGTGCAGTTTGGTGCAGGACGGGGTGTGTGTGAGTGCTGTTTGGTGCGGGACGGGGTGTGTGTGAGTGCTGTTTGGTGCGGGACGGGGTGTGTGTGTGCAGTTTGGTGCAGGACGGGGTGTGTGAGTGCAGTTTGGTGCAGGACGGGGTGTGTGAGTGCTGTTTGGTGCGGGACGGGGTGTGTGAGTGCAGTTTGGTGCGGGACGGGGTGTGAGTGCAGTTTGGTGCGGGACGGGGTGTGTGAGTGCAGTTTGGTGCGGGACGGGGTGTGTGTGAGTGCATTTTGGTGCGGGACGGGGTGTGTGTGCGTGCTGTTTGGTACGGGACGGGGTGTGTGGGAATGCTGTTTGGTGCGGGACGGGGTGTGTGGGAGTGCTGTTTGGTGCGGGACGGGGTGTGTGGGAGTGCTGTTTGGTGCGGGACCTGGTGTGTGAGTGCAGTTTGGTGCAGGACGGGGTGTGTGTGAGTGCAGTTTGGTGCAGGACGGGGTGTGTGTGAGTGCAGTTTGGTGCAGGACGGGGTGTGTGTGAGTGCTGTTTGGTGCGGGACGGGGTGTGTGTGAGTGCTGTTTGGTGCGGGACGGGGTGTGCGAGTGCTTTTTGGTGCGGGACCTGGTGTGCGAGTGCAGTTTGGTGCGGGACGGGGTGTGTGTGAGTGCAGTTTGGTGCGGGACGGGGTGTGTGTGAGTGCTGTTTGGTGCGGGACGGGGTGTGCGAGTGCTTTTTGGTGCGGGACCTGGTGTGCGAGTGCAGTTTGGTGCGGGACCTGGTGTGCGAGTGCAGTTTGGTGCGGGACGGGGTGTGCGAGTGCTTTTTGGTGCGGGACCTGGTGTGCGAGTGCTTTTTGGTGCGGGACCTGGTGTGCGAGTGCAGTTTGGTGCGGGACGGGGTGTGTGTGAGTGCAGTTTGGTGCGGGACGGGGTGTGTGTGAGTGTTGTTTGGTGCGGGACGGGGTGTGTGAGTGCAGTTTGGTGCGGGACGGGGTGTGCGAGTGCTTTTTGGTGCGGGACCTGGTGTGCGAGTGCAGTTTGGTGCGGGACGGGGTGTGCGAGTGCTTTTTGGTGCGGGACCTGGTGTGTGAGTGCAGTTTGGTGCAGGACGGGGTGTGAGTGCAGTTTGGTGCAGGACGGGGTGTGTGAGTGCTGTTTGGTGCGGGACGGGGTGTGTAAGTGCAGTTTGGTGCGGGACGGGGTGTGAGTGCAGTTTGGTGCAGGACGGGGTGTTAGTGCAGTTTGGTGCGGGACGGGGTGTGTGAGTGCTGTTTGGTGCGGGACGGGGTGTGTGAGTGCTGTTTGGTGCGGGACGGGGTGTGTAAGTGCAGTTTGGTGCGGGACGGGGTGTTAGTGCAGTTTGGTGCAGGACGGGGTGTGTGAGTCTGCTTTTTGCTGCGGGACGGGGTGTGAATGAAGATAAATATCCACTTATTATTAAACAATTAACCACACACACACACTCACACACACATACACACTCACTCATACACACACACACACACACACACACATACTCACACACACATACACACACTCACACACACACATACACACTCACACACTCACTCATACACATACTCACACACACACTCACTCATACACACACACACACACTCACTCATACACACACACACACTGTGTTTGCTGTATTTGTTGTACTCGCTGACATTAGTTAATGGGTAAATGAGCGCATCAATGCCCCTTGCGTTTGGCCGGTTGCCGTGGTGACTCAGCCTCACCAGCTGGGGCGCAGTCAGGTAGCAGAGAAGTCAGCCATGGTGGAACCAGACTGGAGGTTTTTTCTCTTTCTTTCTAAGAACAATGTCTGTCCAAAGCAGCTCCAGGGCCTGGGCCAGAACAAACACTTTGTAATGCTTAGCAAAATCATAACGCAAAAAAAGCTGTCCAAGTGCTTTGGAGACAAAAAAAGAAAAGAATCAATTAGAGAAATAAGTGAGGTGTTTGAGATGGTTGTGGTTTGGGTGAAAATGAGCTCAGGGTGAGAGGCTGGAATAGGCCTCTAAAAGGTAATGCGCTCTAGGGCAGCAGGTGCTAATTGAATTTCCCTGATTCACTGAGGTGCAGGATTGGGTGTGCTATGCCTAGAGCCGTGTTAGTACCAAGAACGTGCACAATCAAGGCTTACACACGTCACTATAAATACATATATACATATATAATACACAGTACTCCTTCCACAGAGCTCCTGTTCCAGTGTTTCCACAGAGGTCCGGTTCCACAGTCAGACCTTTGCAGGGCATCAAACTGAGGGATGTGCCTGACATGGGTTTATATAAGGTCTGAGGGATGTGTTGAGCATGGGGTTATGAGGTCATCCTGAGGGATGTGTGGAGTATGGGGTTATGAGGTCATCCTGAGGGATGTGTGGAGCATGGGGTTATGAGGTCATCCTGAGGGATGTGTGGAGTATGGGGTTATGAGGTCATCCTGAGGGATGTGTGGAGTATGGGGTTATGAGGTCATCCTGAGGGATGTGTGGAGCATGGGGTTATGAGGTCATCCTGAGGGATGTGTGGAGTATGGGGTTATGAGGTCATCCTGAGGGATGTGTGGAGTATGGGGTTATGAGGTCATCCTGAGGGATGTGTGGAGCATGGGGTTATGAGGTCTATCTGAGGGATGTGTTGGGCATGGGGTTATGAGATCATTCTGAGTGATGTGTGGAGCATGGGGTTATGAGGTCATTCTGAGGGATGTGTGGAGCATGGGGTTATGAGGTCATCCTGAGTGATGTGTGGAGCATGGGGTTATGAGGTCATTCTGAGGGATGTGTGGAGCATGGGGTTATGAGGTCATCCTGAGTGATGTGTGGAGCATGGGGTTATGAGGTCATCCTGAGGGATGTGTGGAGCATGGGGTTATGAGGTCATTCTGAGGGATGTGTGGAGCATGGGGTTATGAGGTCATTCTGAGTGATGTGTGGAGCATGGGGTTATGAGGTCATCCTGAGGGATGTGTGGAGCATGGGGTTATGAGGTCATTCTGAGGGATGTGTTGGGCATGGGGTTATGAGATCATTCTGAGTGATGTGTGGAGCATGGGGTTATGAGGTCATTCTGAGGGATGTGTGGAGCATGGGGTTATGAGGTCATCCTGAGGGATGTGTGGAGCATGGGGTTATGAGGTCATTCTGAGGGATGTGTTGGGCATGGGGTTATGAGGTCATTCTGAGTGATGTGTGGAGCATGGGGTTATGAGGTCATTCTGAGGGATGTGTTGGGCATGGGGTTATATGAGGTCATTCTGAGGGATGTGTGGAGCATGGGGTTATGAGGTCATTCTGAGGGATGTGTGGAGCATGGGGTTATGAGGTCATTCTGAGGGATGTGTGGAGCATGGGGTTATGAGGTCATTCTGAGGGATGTGTTGGGCATGGGGTTATATGAGGTCATTCTGAGGGATGTGTGGAGCATGGGGTTATGAGGTCATTCTGAGGGATGTGTTGGGCATGGGGTTATATGAGGTCATGATTAGAGTCATGGTTACCCTTAGCTAGATTATGTGTCTGGTAGATTCTGACTTCATGTTTGGGATAGTGCATGGTTTACCTGATCTGCACAGATAATGGACTGTAGACTTCTCAACGGCTGTAAGTCCACAGCCCTGTTTGTGTGTGTGTGAGTGCGTGTGTGTGCGTGTGTTTGTGTGAGGTGGGTGTGTGTCTGTATGTGTGTTTGTGTATGGATGTGTATGTGTGTGTGTTGCTTAAGAGAGCATTTTGAGGAGCCTGACACAGTGTTCCCGTTACATTTTGGTGGTGGGGCACACACTATGGGGAGTGATGGAAGAGATGTGATGGGAAGGGGAGGGCTTTTTGGGGGGGGGGGGGGATTTTTGGGGGGTCCTAAGAGGCAGCAACATGTCACAGACACTGACACCTGCTCTCCTATGGGACTCGGACACAGCAGCGAGCCCCCCACTCTGTCCAGCGGCACCCCCAAAATGACCTCATGCTCCACCCTGTCCTGCAGACCCCCTGCACCCCCAAAATGACCTTATGCTCCACCCTGTCCTGCAGACCCCCTGCACCCCCAAAATGACCTTATGCTCCACCCTGTCCTGCAGACCCCCTGCACCCCCAAAATGACCTTATGCTCCACCCTGTCCTGCAGACCCCCTGCACCCCCAAAATGACCTCATGCTCCACCCTGTCCTGCAGACCCCCTGCACCCCCAAAATGACCTTATGCTCCACCCTGTCCTGCAGACCCCCTGCACCCCCAAAATGACCTTATGCTCCACCCTGTCCTGCAGACCCCCTGCACCCCCAAAATGACCTCATGCTCCACCCTGTCCTGCAGACCCCCTGCACCCCCAAAATTACCTCATGGTCAACCCTGTCCTGCAGGCTCCCTGCACCCCCAAAATGAGCTCACCCTGTCCTGCAGGCTCCCTGCACCCCCAAAATGAGCTCACCCTCTGCCTGGTCCTGCAGGCTCCCTGCACCCCCAAAATGAGCTCACCCTGTCCTGCAGACCCCCCTGCACCCCCAAAATGAGCTCACCCTGTCCTGCAGGCTCCCTGCACCCCCAAAATGAGCTCACCCTCTGCCTGGTCCTGCAGGCTCCCTGCACCCCCAAAATGAGCTCACCCTCTGCCTGGTCCAGCAGGCCCCGTGGTACGCTCACTGCTCAAAATCAGAAACAAACCAAAAAAAAATGAACACGGCTGAAAGAAATCATTAAAAATTACTATGAAATCATTTCATACTATAAAAATATGGCCCATTTGTTTCAGATTATCTCTATTAAAAATTACATGGGGCCTTGGAGAACAAGAAACCAAAAGAAAGTAAGAACAAGGAGAAAACGTGATACTTTGAGAGTCATGTTTATTTTTGGATATTGTGAGAACCGGAGGTCTGTCTGTCCGAGGTCAACAGGAAATATGCTGGTGCCACTTCCTGTCTGTGTGGTATGGGCATGCATGGAAACAAAGCCCCTTATATAATCATCATCCTGTCTGGTTGCAATGCAGTGGATATGTGTGCACAGGTGTGATGGGGATGTGGCGTGCGTGTGTGTGCGCAGGTATGATGAGGATGTGGTTTGTGTGTGTACATGTGTGTAGCGTGTGTGTGCGTGCGTGTGCGTGCCTGTAGTGTGTGTGTGTGTGTATAGTGTGTGTGTAGTGAGTGTGTACGTGTGTGTGTGTGTGCGCATGCCTGTAGTGTGTGTGTGCGTGCGTGCATGCGTGTGTGTGTACAGGTGATGGGGGCTGTCAGTAGAGCTCAGAACATGCGCTCCTGTTCCAGTGCAGTTGTGTCTGTTTGAGGGTGAATGTGAGCGTGTGGCTGTTTGAGGGTGAATGTGAGCCTGTGTCTGTTTGAGGGTGAATGTGAGTGTGTGACTGTTTGAGGGTGAATGTGAGCATGTGGCTGTTTGAGGGGAATGTGAGCATGTGGCTGTTTGAGGGGAATGTGAGCATGTGGCTGTTTGAGGGGAATGTGAGTGTGTGACTGTTTGAGGGTGAATGTGAGCGTGTGGCTGTTTGAGGGTGAATGTGAGCATGTGGCTGTTTGAGGGTGAATGTGAGCATGTGGCTGTTTGAAGGTGAATGTGAGCCTGTGTCTGTTTGAGGGTGAATGTGAGCGTGTGACTGTTTGAGGGTGAATGTGAGCGTGTGGCTGTTTGAGGGTGAATGTGAGCCTGTGTCTGTTTGAGGGTGAATGTGAGCCTGTGTCTGTTTGAGAGTGAATGTGAGCGTGTGACTGTTTGAGGGTGAATGTGAGCGTGTGGTTGTTTGAGGGTGAATGTGAGCCTGTGTCTGTTTGAGGGTGAATGTGAGCATGTGCCTGAGGGTGAATGTGAGCATGTGTCTGTTTGAGGGTGAATGTGAGTATGTGTCTTTTTGAGGGTGAATGTGAGCGTGTGGCTGTTTGAGGGTGAATGTGAGCCTGTGTCTGTTTGAGGGTGAATGTGAGCATGTGTCTGTTTGCGGGTGAATGTGAGTATGTGTCTTTTTGAGGGTGAATGTGAGCATGTGTCTGTTTGAGGGTGAATGTGAGCATGTGTCTTTTTGAGGGTGAATGTGAGTATGTGTCTTTTTGAGGGTGAATGTGAGCATGTGTCTGTTTGAGGGTGAATGTGAGCCTGTGTCTGTTTGAGGGTGAATGTGAGCATGTGTCTGTTTGCGGGTGAATGTGAGTGTGTCTTTTTGAGGGTGAATGTGAGTATGTGTCTTTTTGAGGGTGAATGTGAGTATGTGTCTTTTTGAGGGTGAATGTGAGCGTGTGGCTGTTTGGGGGTGAATGTGAGTTATGTGTCTTTTTGAGGGTGAATGTGAGCGTGTGGTTGTTTGAGGGTGAATGTGAGCATGTGTGTTTGAGGGTGAATGTGAGCGTGTGGCTGTTTGAGGGTGAATGTGAGTATGTGTCTTTTTGAGGGTGAATGTGAGCCTGTGTCTGTTTGAGGGTGAATGTGAGCATGTGTTTGTTTGCGGGTGAATGTGAGTATGTGTCTTTTTGAGGGTGAATGTGAGCGTGTGGCTGTTTGAGGGTGAATGTGAGCATGTGTCTGTTTGAGGGTGAATGTGAGCATGTGTCTGTGGAATTAAAGCAGAGAGGAGCTGAGTGCTGGGAATCAGGGCTTTCCGTAATAGCACAAATATTTGTTTCTTTGGCACTTGTGCCGTGTTGGGCTTCTTCGTCCTCATACCTCATCTTGCGGAAACGCAAATAGCACGCTCCGTCTGTGATTGCAGCAGGTCTGTGTGCCGCAGATGTGTGTGCGTGCTGGGCGTCGCATGCGAAGTGACATAACGCTGCTCCAGCTCTCACGCCGACCTCAACACATGACTTTCAGCTCCCACACTGATCTTAACACGACTTTCAGCTCCCACACTAACCTCAACACATGACTTTCAGCTCCCACACTGACCTTAACAGATGACTTTCAGCTCCCACACTGACCTTAACACATGACTTTCAGCTCCCACACTGATCTTAACACATGACTTTCAGCTCCCACACTGATCTTAACACATGACTTTCAGCTCCCACACTGATCTTAACACTCTTACAGCAACTACGCATCTGACCGCAATGTGATTCTTTTAGGGATACCTGCAGGGTGTACCTGTGTGTCTGTGTCGGGGCGACATAGCTCAGGAGGTAAGAGCGGTTGTCTGGCAGTCGTAGGGTTGCTGGTTCGATCCCTGCACTGGGCGTGTGAAAGACAGTGTACCTGTAGGGTGTACCTGTGAAAGACTGTTCCTGTAGGGTGTACCTGTGCGCGACAGTGTACCTTCAGGGTGTACCTGTGAGAGACAGTGTACCTGTGAAAGACTGTTTCTGTAGGGTGTACCTGTGAGAGACAGTGTACCTGTAAGGTGTACCTGTGAAAGACGGTGTACCTGCAGGGTGTACCTGTGAAAGATGCACTGTTTCACATACCACCCCTTCATCACATCGCATTCCTACTAGCAGGACTCTGGTTTACGTCTAAATTGCTTCACTTCCTTTTTCAATATTGTGGCGAGAGAAAGGCTAATTATCCAGCCAGACTGTTTGTGAAGAAACCAAACAAACTTTCACATTTATTTGTCAGTTGAAGGGACTGAATGAGCTGCAGTTTTCAGGGTTTGGATGAATGGAGGAATGAGCCAGGCTACAGCATTTACCAGGAATTTATCATGTGATCATCATTGGCCAGGCAAGCAGGAAGTGATACCTCTTGAGGCACTGTGTCCCCAGCACACATTAGTCCCAACGGGCCCACCAGCTGTGACTCCTGCTGCTGTTACTCCTGCTGCTGTTACTCCTCCTGCTGCTGCTACTCCTCCTGCTGCTGTTACTGCTGCTGCTGTCACTCCTGCTACTGCTGCTGTTACTCCTGCTATTGCTGCTACTCCTGCTGCTGCTGTTACTCCTGGTGCTATTACTCCTGCTGCTGCTGTTACTGCTGCTGCTGTCACTCCTGCTACTGCTGCTGTTACTCCTGCTATTGCTGCTACTCCTGCTGCTGCTGTTACTCCTGGTGCTATTACTCCTGCTGCTGCTGCTCCTCCTGCTGCTGTTACTCCTGCTATTGTTACTCCTCCTGCTGCTGCTACTCCTGCTGCTATTACTCCTGCTGCTGCTGTTACTCCTGGTGCTATTACTCCTGCTGCTGTTACTCCTCCTGTTACTCCTGCTACTGCTGCTACTCCTGGTGCTATTACTCCTGCTGCTGCTCCTCCTGGTGCTGTCACTCCTGCTGCTTCTCCTCCTGGTGCTGTTACTGCTGCTGCTTCTCCTCCTGGTGCTGTTACTGCTGCTGCTGCTGTTACTACTGCTGCTGCTGTTACTACTGCTGCTACTGTTACTCCTGGTACTGCTGTAACTCCTCCTGCTGCTTCTACTCCTGCTGCTGCTGTTACTCCTCCTGCTGCTTCTACTCCTGCTGCTGTTGTTACTCCTGCTGCTGCTACTACAGCTACTGCTCTTAGTGCTGCTGCTGCTACTCCTGCTGCTGCTCTTACTACTGCTGTTACTCCTGCTGCTGCTGTTACTCCTCCTGCTGTTACTCGTTCTACTGCTGTTACTCCTGCTACTGGTACTCCTGCTGCTACTGCTGTTACTCCTCCTGCTGTTACTCCTGCTACTGTTACTCCTCCTGTTGTTACTCCTCCTGCTGCTGTTACTCCTGCTGCTGCTACTGCTGTTACTCCTGCTGCTGCTGTTACTCCTCCTGCTGCTCTTACTCCTGCTGCTGCTCTTACTTCTGTCACGCGCACATGAGAGGTGAGTGGCAGAGAAAGCTGTGCTCTCCTCTCTTCAGTCACAAAGTGTCTTCCCGCCAATACCTCCCCTCATGGAGAGAGAGGGAGTGTGTGTGTGTGTATGTGTGTTAAAGAGGGTGTGTGTGAGAGAGAGAGAAACAGAGACTGTGTGTGCGTGTGTGAGAGAGTATGTGTGTGTGTGAGTGAGTGTGAGAGAGAGAGAAAGAGACAGTGTGTGTGTTTGTGTGCACAAAAGAGAGAGAGACAGAGTGTGTGTGTGTGTGTGTGAGTAACTGAGGGTGAAGGTCATGGGGAGTTTCATGGTGAGGTCAGTGCAGGCCTGGGGAATGGATGCTTGTATTACAGGTTGTGTGGCAGACAGCCATGTGACTTGTCTACAGTCTGCTGAAGCGTGCTAACACACCTACACACACACACACACACACTCACACACACACACACACACACATACTCACACACACACATACACACAAACACCCTCTGTCTCTCACACATACACACTCACTCACTCACACTCACATACGGACACACACACAAACACACACTCACCCTCACACACACACAAACACACGATCACCCTCACACACACACAAACACACATACACACAGACACACGCTCACCCTCACACACACACACACAAACACACATGCACTCACTCTCACACACACACACACACACACACACACTCACAGAAACATACATTCACACACACACACACTCACTCACACACCCTCTGTCTCTTTCATTCTCTCACACTCACACACAGACACACACACACTCACAAACACATACACACGTTCACACACACACACACATACACACTCATTCACACACACACCCTCAGTCTCTCTCTCTCACACTCACACGAACACACACACTCACACACACACCCTCTGTCTCTCTCTCTCATACTCACACACTCACACACACACCCTCTGTCTCTCTCTCCCTCTCTCTCTCACACACACACACACAGGCCACTGAGTGATACAGGTCCACTGGTCTTCTGACTCCACCACAGCCAGATCTCTCTGCTCCTCCAGGCGACTTTCCCCTCCCCGTGTGGTTCATTTTGGTGTGGGAATGTTGCTCGTCTGGTCCAGTGTTGAGTTGAGCGGGGGAATGTCCTGTATTGGGATAAGTGGGATTAATCCCTGCATTGGGATGAGTGAGATAAATCTCTGTATTGGGATAAGTGAGATAAATCCCTGCATTAGGATGACTGGGATAAATCTCGGTATTGGGATGATGGATCATTCCCTGTTTTGGGATAAGTGGGCTAAATCCCTGCATTTGGATGAGTGGGATAAATCACTGTATTGGGATGACTGGGATAATTCCCTGTATTGAGATAAGTGGGATAAATCCCTGTATTGGGATGAATGGGATAAATCATTGTATTAGGATGAGTGGGATAAATCCCTGTATTGGGATGAGTAGGGATTAATACCACAGTGAGGGGCTGCTGCTTCCTTTTGGAAATGTGCTACCTGTGACTTAGTGTCTTCATATCACTTTCTCCAAAAACGTCCTGGAGGTCCTGAGACACATGGCCTGGGCCCCTGGAGCCTGTGTAGGGGGGCAGCCCTCAGCTGGCTGGGAGGCTTTAGGTTAGCATGAACATTAGCATTATCTTTAGTGTAGCATTAGCGTAGCATAGTGCAGCGTTACTGTGGCATGTAGGAGCACAGTGGAGGATTAGCAACAGGCCTGGGGTCTCTGTGTCTCTGACTGTGTTGAGCAGGCCTGGGGTCTCTGTGTCTCTGACTGTGTTGAGCAGGCCTGGGGTCTCTGTGTCTCTGACTGTGTTGAGCAGGTCTGGGGTCTCTGTGTCTCTGACTGTGTTGAGCAGGTCTGGGGTCTCTGTGTCTCTGACTGTGTTGAGCAGGTCTGGGGTCTCTGTGTCTCTGACCTGTTGAGCAGGTCTGGGGTCTCTGTGTCTCTGACTGTGTTGAGCAGGTCTGGGGTCTCTGTGTCTCTGACTGTGTTGAGCAGGTCTGGGGTCTCTGTGTCTCTGACTGTGTTGAGCAGGTCTGGGGTCTCTGTGTCTCTGACTGTGTTGAGCAGGTCTGTTGTCTCTGTGTCTCTGACTGTGTTGAGCAGGCCTGGGGTCTCTGTGTCTCTGACTGTGTTGAGCAGGCCTGGGGTCTCTGTGTCTCTGACTGTGTTGAGCAGGTCTGGGGTCTCTGTGTCTCTGACTGTGTTGAGCAGGTCTGGGGTCTCTGTGTCTCTGACTGTGTTGAGCAGGTCTGGGGTCTCTGTGTCTCTGACCTGTTGAGCAGGTCTGGGGTCTCTGTGTCTCTGACTGTGTTGAGCAGGTCTGGGGTCTCTGTGTCTCTGACTGTGTTGAGCAGGTCTGGGGTCTCTGTGTCTCTGACCTGTTGAGCAGGTCTGGGGTCTCTGTGTCTCTGACTGTGTTGAGCAGGTCTGGGGTCTCTGTGTCTCTGACTGTGTTGAGCAGGTCTTGGGTCTCTGTGTCTCTGACTGTGTTGAGCAGGTCTTGGGTCTCTGTGTCTCTGACTGTGTTGAGCAGGTCTGGGGTCTCTGTGTCTCTGACTGTGTTGAGCAGGTCTGGGGTCTCTGTGTCTCTGACTGTGTTGAGCAGGTCTGGGGTCTCTGTGTCTCTGACCTGTTGAGCAGGTCTGGGGTCTCTGTGTCTCTGACTGTGTTGAGGAGGTCTGGGGTCTCTGTGTCTCTGACTGTTTTGAGCAGGTCTTGGGTCTCTGTGTCTCTGATTGTTGAGCAGGTCTGGGGTCTATGTGACTCTGAGTATGATGAGCAGGTCTGGGGTCTCTGTGTCTCTGACTGTGTTGAGCAGGTCTGGGGTCTCTGTGTCTCTGACTGTGTTGAGCATGTCTGGGGTCTCATTGTCTCTGACTGTGTTGAGCAGGTCTGGGGTCTCTGTGTCTCTGACTGTGTTGAGCAGGTCTGGGGACTCTGTGTCTCTCTGACTGTGTTGAGCAGGTCTGGGTCTCTGTGTTTCTAACTGTGTTGAGCAGGTCTGGGGTCTCTGTGTCTCTCTGACTGTGTTGAGCAGGTCTGGGGTCTCTTTGTCTCTGACTGTGTTGAGCAGGTCTGGGGTCTCTTTGTCTCTGACTGTGTTGAGCAGGTCTGGGGTCTCTGTCTCTGACTGTGTTGAGCGGGTCTGGGGTCTCTGTGTCTCTCTGACTGTGTTGAGCAGGTCTGGGGTCTCTGTGTCTCTGACTGTGTTGAGCAGGTCTGGGGTCTCTGTGTCTCTGACTGTTTTGAGCAGGTCTTGGGTCTCTGTGTCTCTGATTGTTGAGCAGGTCTGGGGTCTATGTGACTGAGTGTGATGAGCAGGTCTGGGGTCTCTGTGTCTCTGATGATGCTGAACCGCACAGCACCTGCTTTTGGGCGTGATTACAGGGTCAGATGGTTCCAGTCCCCCCTCCCCAGCCCTGGGGCATGCTGGGTAATGAGCGAGGCTTCCTGTCGTGCAAACAGGTCTTTGTGGATCTCAGACATGCTGGTGATTCCGGATCCGTGCCAGCGGGGTGGGGGAGGGGAGTTAAAAGCAGCGGTGTTCGGCTGGGACAGGGAACCTCAGTCATCCTGAAAGCAGACCCTGCCCTTCTCAACTCCTGCAGAAACGCAGCTAGACAGAGCCCCCTACAGGCCTGTGTGCTCCACAGCATTGCGATGTTCACCAGTCCTGTCTGCACAGACACAGCCCCTAAGATGCGTCACAGGAAAGGACAACCTTGCCTGAACCCCCAAAATAACACTGAGGTAAAAACAATCACCCTGGTGGGAAGATATTTGGGAAGCAGCCCGACATTAGAGGGGGAGCCCATCCTCCGCTGGCTGGCCGTGTTCTCAGCAGAGCAGTGTTGTGGTGTGGACTCGAACCCGGAGCCCCCGGGAAGAGGACAGAGCTGGAAACGGGCCGGCACTGCCCATACCGGCCTGAGCGCAACACGGCCCTTCAGAGGTCACACAGAGGTCAGGAAGCATGCCGGGTGCCTTCCTGCCAATCAGAGAGGTGCACTGTGGTAGAGCGCGTGTTCCAGCGGCCGCAGAGAGACGGAGCTGCAAAGCGTGGGCTCTTTCCGGAGCTTTCCAGAACAGGGAGAGAACCGCAGCCGAGGAGCAGCATGTGTGTCTCCGGCTCCTCTGAGTAAATGAGCCCTCCTCGGGCCCTCCTCCCAAAGCCACGGCCTCGTCGTGCAGCCCTTTATTCAAACCATTTGTGTGCGGGTGGGGGGGGGGACCGGATAGCCCTGGGAGAAAGTCCGGGACGCGCAGAGTGAGAGGTATTGGCAGGGAGCAGCCAAACCACACGCAGATTTGCGTGATTACTGCTTTCCTGTAAGCTTAACCTAAGCTAACCCCCCCACCTCCCTCTCCCCAGCTCCCCAAAGCACCTGCACACAGGAGAGGGGGGGAGAGGGAGGACAGAGAGAGGGGGGGAGGGCAGGGAGGATAGGGAGGGGGGTAAAGAGATGGTGAGAGGGAGGGGGAGAGAGGGTGAGAGGGAGGACAGAGAGAGGGGGAGAGTGGGGTAAAGAGGGTGAAAGGGAGGAGGGTAGAGATAGGGAGAGAAGGAGGGCAGGGAGGGGGGAAAGAGGGAGGACAGAGAGGGGGAGGGCAGGGAGGATAGGGAGGGGGGTAAAGATGGTGAGAGGGAGGACAGAGATAGGGAGAGAAGGAGGGCAGGGAGGGGGGAAAGAGGGAGGACAGAGAGGATAGGGAGGGGGGTAAAGAGATGGTGAGAGGGAGGACAGAGATAGGGAGAGAAGGAGGGCAGGGAGGGGGGAGAGAGAGGGAGGATAGGGAGGGGGATAAAGAGAGGGGGAGTGGGAGGGCAGGGAGGGGGAGAAAGAGGGACGATAGTCGGAAAAAAGAAAGGTGAAGTTGGAGAGGCTGCTTAAGCAGTGAGCCTGTGTAAAAAGGGCCTGCAGGATTTTTGGATCCTCTATAAACTAAAAATCTAATGGGGGTTTGTCAGAATTTAATCAGAATTCTACAGGACCATTAAGCCTAATGGATTTTTCTATCAGGTCCGATGGGGTTTTGGAAAATTCTATAGAACACTCAATTAAATACATCAAAATGCGCAGAGAATCTTGTAGGATCACCATGATGTTTATTTCAGTCTCCTTCAATGAGGAGCTTGAATTAGTCATGCTGGTTTTTAAAATTATTACAAGAATATTAATCACAAGCTGAACACATTTTTAATACCTATGAAATAACTATAAGAATATCATGCATGGGTTGTTTAGTTCTCTATAATTAATATGTCATGTCTAGAAATGCAGTCTAGATTCATATGTGCTTTGACATCTCCTTTTCGTTAGGGAAGTGCTTATTTCTGATTTACAATTGCACAGAAACGTGAGAATCGTGAATCATTCGCCATAATGCTCATACATGACACACAAAGTATACAGCGCAACGCGATCCAGCGCTGGCGGTTAATTCATGCTGCGTGTGTGCGATTCCCACCCCGGCCTGGAATGTGGATCTGTCTGCATGCGCAGCCGCGCTCCATGTGCGAGCCGCTGGGCCGAGCCCGCCGAGCTCAGCCGTCTCCTCGGGACCATGTGGCGTCCATCAGCTACTTGTTTTTGTGTCGCAGACCACAGCTAAACTCGCTACAGAGCGCCGTCAGAGGAAGACCTTTCGCATGCGGCTTTGACAATCATAAGACATGCGATCTTAAGAGCGCTTTTTTTGGTCAGTGGGGCTTGCCCTAGAGCGATGACCAGCTGAACTCTCCCGTGCCCTGGACGACCCTGTGGAGCTACAGGCCACAGTCAGCACCGGCGCGGTCCAGATCCGCTCCGGATCCAGTCCAGATCCGGTCCAAGGCTGCGAGCCTCAGCCATGACCCACTCTACTGTGCAGTGATGCCAGCGTCTGCGCGATGATGTCAGAAATCAGAGTCCAAATAAATAACACCAAAGGCTGCGGGGCTTTGTCACCCTGATCAAACCCTGCCAAATTAGCGTGCATTTGCTGCACACATCACAGCCTCCATCCCGCCCAAAGCAGCCTGTCTGAGGCTAAATATCACTAGCAAGTCATATTCTGAAGCTCTCTATGAAGCCTGAAATTGATATGAGCATCAGATCATGAGAAATGGCCTTAATCGCGCATAATCACCGCAAAGTCATGTGACCGAGTTCGGTCGGAAACATGGAACAAGTGACATTCTGAACCTTCTTGCAGATTATGTTTAAAACATCACAGATGCATCCTGGGAAAATGGCAAGCAGGAAAGGGCTTGGCCAAGCGCTCCAGATGAAAAAATATTCCGCCGTGGAAGCTATGACATCACCGTGGTGCTGAAATAATGGCATTCAGTATTTCTAAAGCTGCATGGTTTTAATCAAAAACACACAAATCGGCCCCAAAATCCATTTCACCCAAGAACGTCCTCCATTGTTACCAATATGATCTCAGAAGTAATGGGGGCATAAGCACCCACCCGTATCTGGTTGTGTTGTGGTCAGCATATGTGGTGCCCATGTCAGGTCTTTGTGTAGATGAGGAATGGCTGCCTGTTCCTCCTTAAACCCACAGGGAATCTGATCTCCGGTCAGCAGTACTGTCGCTGCATACATCTCCCAGCTCCCACGCTTAGGACACGCAGAAGGTGTTTTCTCCAGAAAGTCCAGTGCTACCTACCTGTAGTGAAACTTCATGTCCTGTGGAGGCAGCAGTGAGCTGGAGAAAGTCTTTCACTCACTGTGGAGCTGCCGCCCTCTAATGGCCAAAAGTGGAATGGTGTGTTTGGAAGATCTTTTAACTGCACCTAGCTCCTGCATAATGGTACAGAGGTGAAGATGAAACACTCCTGGGGAAAGAGCAGCTCTGTGATTGGTGCTCTGGGATTGGTAAGAGCAGCTCTGTGATTGGTACTGTACAGAATGGTAAAGAGGAGCTCTGTGATTGGTGCTATAAGAGCAGGTCTGTGATTGGTGCTCTGTGACTGGTGTTGTAAGAGCAGCTATGTGATTGGTGTTCTGTGACTGGTGCTGTAAGAGCAGCTATGTGATTGGTGCTCTGTGACTGGTGTTGTAAGAGCAGCTATGTGATTGGTGTTCTGTGACTGGTGCTGTAAGAGCAGCTATGTGATTGGTGCTCTGTGACTGGTGTTGTAAGAGCAGCTATGTGATTGGTGTTCTGTGACTGGTGCTGTAAGAGCAGCTCTGTGATTTCCTCTCTCCGTTATCATTTCCTGTCTCCATGCTCATTTTCTCTCTCCATTATCATTTCCTCTGTCTCCACGCTTATTTCCTCTCCATGCTCATTTCCTGTCTCCATGCTCATATTCTCTCTCCATTATCATTTCCTCTCTCTCCATGCTCATTTCCTCTCTCCACACTTATTTCCTCTCCATGCTCATTTCCTGTCAAATTGCATGGAATCTCTCATTAAATTCAATTATTTCCCACAGTCTGACTTTAAATAATGACCACACAATGGAGCAGTAGGAATGGGAGGAGAACCTGGTCCAAACAGCCCAGGCAAACTGGCCAAGTGGGATAAAACGGGCTTCCTCCCAGCTCTCTCCTGTCCAATGAGAATGCTTCTGAAAGGCGTGGCTGTAGAAATCCTTTTCCTCTGTAGCTCAAGGCCACTGCTGCTGATGGAGTTTAACATGGAAGCCAGGAACCGCCCTCTCACTCACCGCACCATCAGCGCTGGAAATAACACTGCAGATCTTCAAGTCCAAGTCTCACAGAATAAATATATATGTAACAATAGAATCCGGGATGCATGACATTTAATTGCTGGTATCTTTCACATGAATAGCTTGATTCAATTCGGATGTATCTACATATTTTCATTAATTTGGTACAAGAGTTTTACCAGCAGTGGCACAGTAAAAGTTACACACTTCTTACACCTTTTATTATGTTATGGGCCTGTCAATCATTTATGTTATTAATAATGTTTTAATTTCTTAATAATGTAGACAAACAACATGTCCAGTGTGCCACATAACAATATAAATGCTGGTTATTAGTTTGGATGCCACACAGAAATGGGTGTAAACTGCAGTATGTTAGCTATGCTCATTCATCGTGCAGTGGCTGGGTGCATGTGTGCCGTAATTGGCTGTGCTGGAGGGGTGGTTTCGGTGGCGTAGGTGTTGGGAGATGGAGGTGGTTTAGGTGTTCGTGGTGGCAGTGGTGGTGTTGGTGCTGTAGGATTTGGAGGTGGCGGTGTTGGTGGTGGAGCTGTCAGTGTTAGAGGTGGTGGTGTTGGTGGTGGAGCTGTAGGTGTTGGAGGAGGTGGTTTAAGTATTGGAGGACGTGCAGTAGGTATTGGAGGAGGTGCACTAGGTATTGGAGGAGGTGGTTTAGGTATTGGAGGAGGTGCAGTAGGTATCGGAAGAGGTGCAGTAGGTATTGGAGCTGTAGTTGTTGGAGGAGGTGCAGTAGGTATCAGAGGAGGTGCAGTAGGTATTGGAGGGGGTGGTTTAGGTATTGGTGCTGTAGGTGTTGGAGGAGGTGCAGTATGTATAGGAGGAGGTGCAGATATTTGCTGGGTTGCGCTGGTGCTTCACACAGGCCATCCTGGCAGCCAGCAGGAGCAGAGTCCCAGTCAGGACCTCCAGGCTGAAGGCCAGCCAGGCCACGCCCAGCGACCAGCCGAAGCACAAGTGCACATGGGCCATGAGCTCCAGTCCCACCTGCCGCTGCAACTCCTCCAGGGCCTGCTGGGAGTAGCTGAGGTACAGGCAGGCCCCACACAGGGTGAGGAGACCTGGGGAACAGAACAGAAGAGAGGGGGATCCACATTCATCAATCTACTGACTCTCCTGTGGACTCTGCACTGGTAGGATTGGAGCAGACCTTTCATATACAACACCAGTAATGAGGACCTCTCATATACAATACCAGTAATGAGGACCTCTCATATACAATACCAGTAATGAGGACTTTTCATATAAAATACCAGTAATGAGGACTTTTAATATAAAACACCAGTAATGAGGACCTCTCATATACAATACCAGTAATGAGGACTTTTCATTTAAAACACCAGTAATGAGGACTTTTCATTTAAAACACCAGTAATGAGGACTTTTCATGTAAAACACCAGTAATGAGGACCTCATATAAAACACCAGTAATGAGGACTGTTCATATAATACACCAGTAATGAGGACCTCTCATATAAAGCACCAGTAATGAGGACTTTTCATATAAAACACCAGTAATGAGGGCCTCTCATATAAAACACCAGTAATGAGCACCTCTCATATACAATACCAGTAATGAGGACTTTTCATTTAAAACACCAGTAATGAAGACTTTTCATATAAAACACTAGTAATGAGGACCTCTCATATAAAACACCAGTAATGAGGACTTTTCATATAAAACACCAGTAATGAGGACTTTTCATATAAAACACCAGTAATGAGGACCTCTCGTATACAATAGCAGTAATGAGGACTTTTCATATAAAACACCAGTAATGAGGACTTTTCATATAAAACACCAGTAATGAGGACCTCTCATATAAAACACCAGTAATGAGGACTTTTCATTTAAAACACCAGTAATGAACACCTCTCATATAAAACACCAGTAATGAGGACTTTTCATATAAAACACCAGTAATGAGGACTTCTCATATAAAATACCAGTAATGAGCACCACTCATAAAATACCAGTAATGAGGACTTTTCATATAAAACACCAGTAATGAGGACCTCTCATATACAATACCAGTAATGAGGACTTTTCATATAAAACACCAGTAATGAGGACCTCTCATATAAGACACCAGTAATGAGGACTTTTCATATAAAACACCAGTAATGAGGACCTCTCATATAAAACACCAGTAATGAGGACTTTTCATATAAAACACCAGTAATGAGGACTTTTCATATAAAACACCAGTAATGAGCACCTCTCATATAAAACACCAGTAATGAGGACTTTTCATATAAAGCACCAGTAATTAGGACCTTTCATATAAAACACCAGTAATGAGGACCTCTCATATAAAACACCAGTAATGAGCACCTCTCATAAAACACCAGTAATGAGGACTTTTCATATAAAACACCAGTAATGAGCACCTCTCATATAAAACACCAGTAATGAGGACTTTTCATATAAAACACCAGTAATGAGGACTTCTCATATAAAATACCAGTAATGAGCACCACTCATAAAATACCAGTAATGAGGACTTTTCATATAAAACACCAGTAATGAGGACTTTCCTATAAAACACCAGTAATGAGGACCTCTCATATACAACACCAGTAATGAGGTGCTCTGTCAAGCTTTAATACTGAGATTAGAATATGAGCAGCACCTGAGCCAACTCCAGCCACACTTGGTGTGAAATGCGTAAATATAAATTCATTAGAAAATAATATTCTAAACCTACATTGAGCTTCATAATGTTTGAGACATGTTTTCCTTGACTTGGCTCTGTACTCAATTTTAGATTTGTAATAAAACAATTCACATGTGGTTTAAGTGCAGATTCTCATATTTTATTTAAAGGTATTTTATACACTTTGCTTTCACAATGTAGAAATAACAGTACTTTTCACAGATAGCCCACTATAATGTTCGGAACATAATAATGTTATGTAAATGCAAGTAGTTATGTTTAGTACTTTGTTCCCTTTGCATGTAATGACTGCTTGAAGTTTGGTCTATGTCTCTGACTGTTCTTATTTATCAGCCTGTTAAAAGCTTCCACGGGCACCACTCGCTTAGTGTGTTTTTCTGCACCTTGAACTGATGCACTTGTTGTACGTCGCTCTGGATAAGAGCGTCTGCTAAATGCCTGTAATGTAATGTAACTCTGGTGCTCATGTTGACAAATGCCAATAACAGAATTCAAAGGCAATTAAAACCCTAGAATCAACACTAGATATTGAAAGCTCTTAAACATGCAAGGAAGCAATTGAATGCACCTGACTAATCAAAAACACCTGTAAAGCCATTTGTCCTAAACATTATAATACCCTGAAATGAGAGGATTTATGTATATAAAGTGTCGTAATTTCTACATGGTGAAACAAAAAACGTATAAAAAATACCCTTTAATAAAAGCTGGGAATTCACCACATGTAAATTGTCTGATTACAAATGTAAAAGTTTAGAGTACAGAGCCAAATGAAGAATAAATATGTCTTTGTTAAACATTATGGAGCTCATTGTATATTTATACACTGTCTAGAAACTTCATCTCAGTGATTTCCACACAATGCTCCTAATGAAGAGATGACAGGCACAGAAATTTAAACCCATTTCGCAAAATTACTTTGAACAAATGTTCCTGAACCACTTCTTGTCTCTGAACAATTTTGTTTTGTTTTTTTAATGAAATGGGTTGTAATAGCAGGGCAAAAAACAAGCAACAACAAAAAAAAAAACACATTACCATACAGAAACGCAAACAGGAAGCAGGCTGGCATTAGCATCTCTGCATTACCTCCGAGACCCAAGATGGGTTAAACGAAGCTGGTTGCCCGTGGATACCGACCCATTACAGGGCTTGTCCAATCAGCTTACACTCATCAGCCCTGCCTGTCATGGACTCGTATCCGTGGGCAACAGTGACTGTCTCCACTGAGGGGCCAGAGAGGCCCGAGGTTCCCACAAGGCTCCACACACATCTGCAGCTGAGGAACTCTCATACATTCAGAGCGCCATGACACTGTGCTTTGGAGGAGAGTGCCGGAAATTTCACTAGCAGTAATTTAGAATTTTAAAATAATGGTAACCTCCCCTGTCAAAATCATAGTGATTCCACAGCACCTCTTTCTAATGTGTTTGTCTGACCAACAACAGCTGAATAGTCCTGTTTCACCAACATATCTAACCACCCCCCCAGCTCTATGAAGGGGTATAATAAGCTAGTCTGGTTCCAGCTCTACAGTGGGAAAGGGCTATAAGGAGCCAGCCTGGTTCCAGCTCTACAGTGGGAAAGGGCTATAATGAGCCAGCCTGGTTCCAGCTCTACAGTGGGAAAGGGCTATAATGAGCCAGCCTGGTTCCAGCTCTACAGTGGGAAAGGGCTATAATGAGCCATTCTGGTTCCAGCTCTACACTGGGAAAGGGCTATAATGAGCCAGTCTGGTTCCAGCTCTACAGTGGGAAAGGGGTATAATGAGCCAGCCTGGTTCAGCTCTACAGTGGGAAAGGGCTATAATGAGCCAGTCTGGTTCCAGCTCTACACTAGGAAAGGGCTATAATGAGCTAGCTTGGTTCCAGCTCTACAGTGGGAAAAGGCTATAATGAGCCAGCCTGGTTCCAGCTCTACTGTGTGAAAGGGCTATAATGAGCCAGCCTGGTTCAGCTCTACAGTGGGAAAAGGCTATAATGAGCCAGCCTGGTTCCAGCTCTACAGTGGGAAAGGGCTATAATGAGCCAGCCTGGTTCAGCTCTACAGTGGGAAAGGGCTATAATGAGCCAGCCTGGTTCAGCTCTACTGTGTGAAAGGGCTATAATGAGCCAGCCTGGTTCAGCTCTACAGTGGGAAAAGGCTATAATGAGCCATCCTGGTTCAGCTCTACAGTGGGAAAGAGCTATAATGAGCTAGCTTGGTTCCAGCTCTAGAGTGGGAAAAGGCTATAATGAGCCAGCCTGGTCCAGCTCTACTGTGTGAAAGGGCTGTAATGAGTGACCCTGTGCCAACAATTGTTATTATCTCCGCCAGGCGAGAGCCTGGAGGGGATTATGCGTTTGGTCCCGTGTGTTTTTGTTTGTGTATCTGTCCGCAGCTAATCTTGCATACTACTGGGCCGATCAGCCTAATACTTGTTGTGCGTGCTGACAGCAGCCCAAGGACCTGAATTCTCTAATATTTTGCAAATCGGTCAACGACAAGTATTTTATTTTAATTAATTTCCATCATTGTCCATTGAAATACATTGAGTTCTAACTCCTCACTCCTCCTAACCGGCCGGTAGAGGCCGCAAGTGATCAACAACTGCTTCCGTTTGGAATGAAAGACCAGCGAAGTAAAATGTCAATTTCAATGTTAAAATGCCAACAAAATAATCTTCCAACTAACAGGATACGTTAACGTTTGAATCTGTGCAATTATTTTGTTGCCATTTTCACATTGAAATTGATATTTTACATCACTGGTCTTTTGGAATTGTTCCTGTCCAGATTTGAAATGAAAGTGCCAGACTATAACATCAACGTTAGCTCTTTCTAACACATCGTGGCTGATATGAATAAAATTAGCTAACATGTCACCACCTTTAACGTTACTTCACTGAATCAGTGTTTTGGGGATTTTCAGTGGCACATGGTAAAAACTTGTAATATTGTATTTGTCTGTTTGGATTGATTGTGTAGCCTCTATTGTTGCATCAGCAAAGCTAACAGACCTGGCGGAGATCTGCACTTTTTTTTGTTCACTACTTACGTGTTTTAAAAATGCATGCAAATAAATATTTCTCTCTTACACAGACACACAAATGCGGACACGCATAAAAATGTAACCTTTTTGATTAATCACTTTTGTCGACAGTGATCTTAAATATGTTGGGTTCAGAGGACTGGGGTCCACACACTTACTGCAGAGGAAGATGTAGGAGGCGGAGCCAATTAGGAGGGCGGGGCTCCGTGACAGGGCGCTAACGAGGCCACAGATACCGCCGAACACCAGCAGCACCAGGTTGAGTGGCAGCAGGATCACGATCATCCTATGCATGCCTGGAGGGGGCACCAGAGAGCACTACGTCAGAGTAATAACACATCACACAGAGCAGTACTCATCACACAGTGGTACTCATCACACAGAGCAGTACTAATCACACAGTGATACTCATCACACAAAGCGGTACTCATTACACACGCACTCATCACACAGAGCAGTACTCATCACCCATGTACTCATCACACAATGGTACTCATGACACACGCACTCATCACACACGCACTCATCACACAGAGCAGTACTCATCATGCACGCACTCATCACACAGAGCAGTACTCATCACACAGTGGTACTCATCACACAGAGCAGTACTCATCACACAGTGGTACTCATCACACAGAGCAGTACTCATCACACAGGGCAGTACTCATCACACAGTGGTACTCATCACGCAGAGGTACTCATCACACAGAGCGGTACTCATCACACAGTGGTACACACTGCGTATGCGCTGTTCCGGCTCGGTGTAATTGTATCCAGAGGAGTCAGAGAAGGAGTAGATGGAATGAGCACTGCCACTTCTCCCTTAAAGAAAAACAGGAGGCCGTCAAACTCCCACTGAACTCTGTGCTTAAACAGCTCTACAGCGTGAACACAGAGCTCTGTGCTTAAACAGCTCTACAGCGTGAACACAGAGCTCTGTGCTTAAACAGCTCTACAGCGTGAACACAGAGCTCTGTGCTTAAACAGCTGTACAGCGTGAACACAGAGCTCTGTGCTTAAACAGCTGTACAGCGTGAACACAGAGCTCTGTGCTTAAACAGCTCTACAGCGTGAACACAGAGCTCTGTGCTTAAACAGCTCTACTGCATGAACACAGAGCTCTGTGCTTAAACAGCTCTACTGCATGAACACAGAGCTCTGTGCTTAAAAAGCTCTACAGCGTGAACACAGAGCTCTGTGCTTAAACAGCTCTACAGCCTGAACACAGAGCTCTGTGCTTAAACAGCTCTACAGCCTGAACACAGAGCGTTGTGCTTAAACAGCTCTACAGCATGAACACAGAGCTCTGAGCTTAAACAGCTCTACAGCGTGAACACAGAGCTCTGTGCTTAAACAGCTCCACAGCGTGAACACAGAGCTCTGTGCTTAAACAGCTCTACAGCGTGAACACAGAGCTCTGTGCTTAAACAGCTCTACAGCGTGAACACAGAGCTCTGTGCTTAAACAGCTCTACTGCATGAACACAGAGCTCTGTGCTTAAACAGCTCTACAGCGTGAACACAGAGCTCTGTGCTTAAACAGCTCCACAGCGTGAACACAGAGCTCTGTGCTTAAACAGCTCTACTGCGTGAACACAGAGCTCTGTGCTTAAACAGCTCTACAGCGTGAACACAGAGCTCTGTGCTTAAACAGCTCTACTGCATGAACACAGAGCTCTGTGCTTAAACAGCTCTACAGCATGAACACAGAGCTCTGTGCTTAAACAGCTCTACAGCCTGAACACAGAGCTCTGTGCTTAAACAGCTCTACTGCATGAACACAGAGCTCTGTGCTTAAACAGCTCTACAGCCTGAACACAGAGCTCTGTGCTTAAACAGCTCTACTGCATGAACACAGAGCTCTGTGCTTAAACAGCTGTACACAGGAGATATGAATGAGCCGTTATTACAAAAGTCGGATCATCAAGATACTTGATTAACGGCTTCAGGTATTATGTATCATTATCAGGTTTTCACAATGAAGCAGTTATGTTCCCGGAGGGTTTTTATGTTTGATTGCCAGCGAGGAGCTGCAGACATTATGGTTTTGCACTGTGGTCCTGAATGCAGCTGCTACACTCTGCTTGGCCTACATTCCAGGGTGATGGGATATTACTCTCTCTCCCGCTGTGCAGGACAGACTGCATCCATGGCATGAGTCTGACAGCCCACTCTGAACAGGACAGAACAATCCTACAAGTCCTAATGTCTGTGCATGCTCAGAGCCAGTCTGCACAGTATCCAATGAGTCCTAATGCCTGTGCATGCTCAGAGCCAGTCTGCACAGTATCCTATGAGTCCTAATGTCTGTGCATGCTCAGAGCCAGTCTGCACAGTATCCTATGAGTCCTAATGTCTGTGCATGCTCAGAGCCAGTCTGCACAGTATCCAATGAGTCCTAATGCCTGTGCATGCTCAGAGCCAGTCTGCACAGTATCCTATGAGTCCTAATGTCTGTGCATGCTCAGAGCCAGTCTGCACAGTATCCAATGAGTCCTAATGCCTGTGCATGCTCAGAGCCAGTCTGCTCAGTATCCTACGAGTCCTAATGTCTGTGCATGCTCAGAGCCAGTCTGCACAGTATCCTATGAGTCCTAATGTCTGTGCATGCTCAGAGCCAGTCTGCACAGTATCCTATGAGTCCTAATGTCTGTGCATGCTCAGAGCCAGTCTGCACAGTATCCTACGAGTCCTAATGTCTGTGCATGCTCAGAGCCAGTCTGCACAGTATCCTATGAGTCCTAATGTCTGTGCATGCTCAGAGCCAGTCTGCACAGTATCCTATGAGTCCTAATGTCTGTGCATGCTCAGAGCCAGTCTGCACAGTATCCTACGAGTCCTAATGTCTGTGCATGCTCAGAGCCAGTCTGCACAGTATCCAATGAGTCCTAATGTCTGTGCATGCTCAGCGCCAGTCTGCACAGTATCCTATGAGTCCTAATGCCTGTGCATGCTCAGAGCCAGTCTGCACAGTATCCAATGAGTCCTAATGTCTGTGCATGCTCAGAGCCAGTCTGCTCAGTATCCTACGAGTCCTAATGTCTGTGCATGCTCAGAGCCAGTCAGGACAGGGGATCACAGAAAAGATATATGCTCCCCAAAAGGCAGGAGAAAATTTGGGAATCTAGAGGGGTAACCAGGTCACAGTTCACCACCAGGAGAGCACCTCTACACAAGGTTTTTACCAGAGGTTGCAGGTTCACATCGCAGCTGAGTGAGCTGCACAGCCTGATCTGCTTCACTAAATATCCAGCTGTATAAATGTAAACATATGTAAATGGGGGCTTTGTAATCTGGTAGAGGTCAGACTAAGTTGCCAAGCAAAGAGACAATAGCAGTTTATTTTATTCCATCTGTGCAGAAAGAGCTCAGTTGTGCGAGATGAAAACGGAGGAAGTGTTAGCGTGTCCTGAGGGCTCTGGTACGAGCAGTAAAACGCAGAAGCTCCAGATAATAACATCCCCTCCTATAAGCACCAGCAGAGGAAATTAGCAACATTACTACAGGAAACAGAAATGTGCGTAGTGAGTAAGCACGTAAGTGTAATGGGGTTAGAATTCTTGTGTAAATGTGGCACAAACAACGAAGCAAGCCTGTAGGCCTACACCATCCATCCACTCTTAGCTCCTGGGAATTTAGCCCACTGGTGTATTCTTTTTAAAGTGGTTTCTTTACAGGTAAGTTACACAGTGAATGTGTGGCATTTAATAGTCCAGACACTAATATTATATTACTGAAATATAATAAAGGTGCACAATAAAATGTCCATGGTAATTAAACTTGAAAAGTGTTAATTCAACTCTTAATAGATAACATTTGGTCGCACTCTGGAATGTGCACTGATCGACAGAATTAATAATCTATTTGTGTGAGGATAAAGTTCAGTATTGCACATAGACCATCACGCGCCTTCACTCCACACAGGCTTGCATTAAATTGATATGAGATCACATTGTAAAGGCCATTTGTCTGCTTTAACGATGTTAGTGTAACATGGGCTATTTTCTTATTGAAATAAAATCTCGTGAAACCAAGTGTTTTTTTTATGTAACGCTGGAAAGCTCGTTGTGTCAAGGTGTCCTTCCCAGCGCACAAATGAGTCTCGCAGTCTGTCTGACACCTGCCAAGGTGCGCATGGAGGGTCTTCCTCTCAAGTTTTAGCGCGCGACTTGTGAACTGCGGGGATGAACGGAAGCTTCCCGGGCTAGGAAGCGCTTAATTATCCCCGCAGAGGATTCAACAACTGAGGCTGCGATAAGCGTCGCGTGCCTGTCGGCATGATTGGGCATTCCGATTTAAGAAAGACAGATAACATTTAAGACTTACAGCATGAAATTGTCATTTACTGCATCACAAATCGTATACATCCATAAAAAACGATGTAGTGACATAAGTACGCTAATATTTCCCACCTCAGAGCGCGAGTCTTTCAATAACGCGAGATAATACTGGCCAAGTCTGGACATACCTTCGTACGTCGTCCACAGTCCAGAATGAGAGTTCAGTTCCTCCGAGTCTGTCTGGTTCAGTTTGTTCACCTCTATAATATACCAGTACTCACTCCCGATGGCTGCAGCCAGGAATCCAAAACTTAACATCCCCGCGAAGCCAGCAACAACAACCACAGTTCCGAAATTAATTTTCATTTTCAATGTTTGTTTAACTATACAGAATAGTGGGGTGAAAATCAGCAGCCACTGAACACCAGATTGGCGACATGTAAATTAACCGAAATACAGCTGGCCCCCGGTACTGTACGTCAAGGTAGGCTACTGAGCAACCGAAATCATTCAGTTACTCGCTCTCCAAAACATAAGCATTGCGCTTAGACGTGCCATCACGAAACATTCCCCTAAAATGAGTGCGTTCGTGTGTGAGTCGCCTCAATCGCAGTCTGCGAACAGCTCCTCTCCCATCAGAACAGCCTTTTATAGCGAGCATCGCGCGCACGCAGTTATGCTCTCCACACGCGCACTCCGAGGTTTCCCTCCGCGCGTGTTGATAAGGACAAGGCGCCGGAATTAGTATCGCTGATAAACATCTACATCTACTGCTAAATAACAAAAGATACAGATATTTGGACCCAAAGCACCCCGAGAGAAAACGACACAAAGATATAGATCTTCAGACTATACCTGGACTAACGGCCACCACTCTGCGTACCATTTCACTTTAAATTCCCCCTTTCACTCATGTTACATGTACCCCCATTCCAGCACTTTCTGTAATTTGTATGTGTCCTAATATTGTAGCTTGTTCTTCTTTCTAGTTTGGCTTGGCATAAGTTAGGTCAGAATAGTGTTCACTGTGTGAACTGAACTGTGTTCTTGGCTAGAAATAGCTGTACAAAATGAGTATTGTACCTTTTAGAACCTGTTTTGTAGTTGTCCAATGAACATGATATGCACTTTTGTACGTCATTTTGGATAAAAGCATCTGCTAAATAAATGTAATGTAAGATGCTATCGCAGAACATCAAAACTCTGAGGTATTATCTTTGCCAGTGTTCTGAGATTTGAGCCACACATCCGGAATGCGATCAAAACTGCATTTTACCATTTGAGAAACCTTTCTAAGATCAGACCTGTTCTCACTCAAGGTGACTGGGAAACTAATGCACTTTTATTACAAGCTGGCTGGACTACTGCAGCGCACTGTTCTCTGGGCTTCACACATTACTTGTTTTAAAGTCCTTACACTGGTTACCCATTCATTTTAGAATTGATCTTAAGATTCTTTTTAAATCTGTTCCTGCACTTGTCCCTGAATTCATTACTGATCTGCTTCCTAAATATGTTCCTAGCAGAGCACTCAGACCCACAAGACTCCCTAATTTGAAAAATTCCTAAATTTACGACTAAAGCCTGTGGTGGTGGCTTTCCACTCATATGGCCCCCACCCCTGGAACAGTGCCCGCTCCCTGCCCCACCCCCACCCCAACTCAAAATTGCAGGGGTTGTGCAGACAAAAGTCAATTGGACAGTGTGGATAAAACTTCAAGACAGTTACAAATGGTTATACGGTTAAACGGAATAAAAGTGGATAAACAGCTACCAGGGCCAATTTCCCACACGTACAGTGCCCTTAAAGTACCTGGTGCAGTTTTACGTATCTATAGGGTGCATATCTATAGGGTGCTACCCCAGGGGGTAAGCATTTACCTTTCACACTTTTCAGACCTTTATTCCTAAAGTGAGCAACAAAACCAACTCTCCAGTTGGAAGAAAAACCTCACTGTTATTCTTCAAATAAAATCTCATCCAGCCAAATAAAAAATGTAAATCCATTTATTCTGTATTCTCTTACCTCAACTCCAGATTAAAACCACAGCACTTTTCTAAACACAGGATTAGTCACTGACATGATCATCATACAGGGAAAGTCTCTTTAGTACACACAAAACCTGTGTTGAACAACAAGTACTAAAACTGCAGAAGGAAAAAGAGAAAAGAATAAATCCCTTTAAATTCAGTGGTCAGGTTATAGGAAGGTGAGGCCAAAATGCAGCTTTTTGACCATGTGTTTGGATGTCATATCCAAAGTAAAATATGGTTTCAGATGTTCATGACTGGACTGCATCCATGGGCTCTTAAGACTATGGAAATGGTCAATGTGACCACAAACTGGTCAATGTGGCCAGAACCAGGCCAGCAGAACCATAAAGTCCAGCAAGCCCAGGACCAGGCCAGCAGGACCATGAAGACCAGCAAGTATTATCCTCTCCCTGATAAAGGTTTTACAGCTTTTTAGGAATTAAAAATAAACAGGAACTTGAGTAACTTCATTAGTATGGTCTTAAAGAGCAGCTTTAACCATATTTTACATAAGCCAGTCTGAGAATGCCAACCACCCCCCACATAAAAACTAAAATTTACAGAAGAGAAGTTGTTTACAATTCTTAAAAGAAAATCTTACAAAAATTTGAAATTTGTAAATTCCTTTTGGAATTAAAAATATTTAAAATATGTACATACAGAATATAAATAAAACCACAGAGGGTCCCAGCATGGCCACACCGCGACAGGCAGCGGAGAGAGAGACACGTGCCCGCCAGCACGACTGTGGGCGGGGCCTCACTGTTGCTCACTCCTCCTCCATCGCCGTCTTTATGATCTCCATCCTCCGCAACTGTGCCGCCTGCTCGAACTTATCAATCACCTGACCACACTTCTTTTTCTGAGGGAGAGGGAGAGAGAGGGAGGGAGAGAGAGGGGAGGGGAGGAGGGTGGGAGAGAGAGAGGGGAGGGGAGGAGGGTGGGAGAGAGAGAGGGGAGGGGAGGGGAGGAGGGTGGGAGAGAGAGAGGAGGGGAGGAGGGTGGGAGAGAGAGAGGGGAGGGGAGGAGGGTGGGAGAGAGAGGGGAGGGGAGGAGGGTGGGAGAGAGAGAGGGGAGGGGAGGAGGGTGGGAGAGAGAGAGGGGAGGGGAGGAGGGTGGGAGAGAGAGAGGGGAGGGGAGGAGGGTGGGAGAGAGAGAGGGGAGGGGAGGAGGGTGGGAGAGAGAGAGGGGAGGGGAGGAGGGTGGGAGAGAGAGAGGGGAGGGGAGGAAGGTGGGAGAGAGAGAGGGGAGGGGAGGAGGGTGGGAGAGGGGAGGGGAGGGGAGGAGGGTGGGAGAGGGGAGGGGAGGGGAGGAGGGTGGGAGAGGTCGGTTTACAGTCTGAATCTCCACCGCCGAATGATTTAAGAAAGATACGAATGCAATGAGTGGTGAAGAATGAAAAGGGCGACATAGCTCAGGAGGTAAGACCGATTGTCTGGCAGTTGGAGGGTTGCCGGTTCAAACCCCGCCCTGGGCGTGTCAAAGTGTCCTTGAGCAAGACACCTAATCCCTAACTGCTCTGGCGAATGAGAGGCATCAATTGTGAAGCGCTTTGGATAAAAGCGCTATATAAATGCAGTCCATTTACCATTTACCAAAAGAAAAGCGTAGAAATCCTGCGCCACAGCAAGCACCCTGTCCAGGAGCACAGTTCATGGTTCAATGTTCCTGAAGTAGTTTTCCACCGCAAGCCCAGATCTGCTACCCAGCCGCCCCCCCCCCCCCCCCCTCCCATATTGTGCAGTATGCTTTTTAATGCCCCCCCCCCCCCCCCCCCCCATATTGTGCAGTATGCTTTTTAATGCCCCCCCCCCCCCCCCAATTCAGACCAAAGTTATGCCATTGGTGGTGTCAACTTCATAATAATGTGGATTTTAAATGGAAAAGATCAGGGGATTGTTTCATGAAGCAAGATAACAGTTCGCTGGATAACTGCACTGAGTAAAGCCTGGAACAGTTCCTTTCACTTCAGTCCATCTTCCAGATTTGGGAGGGTTCCAGGATTTACTCAGTGTAGTGATCAAACTAACTCTACATTGCGGAGTAGAAAGCCACATTTGCGTTTCCTACAGGGACAAAGTTCGTCAAAAGCCAGCCGTTCACGTGCTGTTCTATACCTGGGTGTTATTGAGGGCACAGGCAGTTCAAAAGTAATCAGCTTAGACATTGAGTAATACAACAGATAACATTATTATTATTATTATTATTATTAAAAAATAACATTTTAGTCATGCCATTTGTAATACTGTATGTACTGGAATACATTTTCGAAGTAAACCGCCCGAGACTGGTAACCAGGTCTGTGGTGATCCCAGCGACTTACGATCAGGAACTTCTGTCTGTCCTTCTGAAGTTTAAGGAACTCCTCCACGCTGAGTTCCAACACGTCCTTTTTGAGACTAATGAAATTGCAGGACGGCGAATGAGCTTTGTGCTCTTTTCTGTGGAAGAGAAACCAAAACACTAAGCTAACGTTACAATTAACATACTGAGATGGAATAAAGTGGCTTTCTACGCGATATAGCGAGCGTTTGGCAGAGGATGTAAACAGGAGCCGCCATTGCTAACTAGCACTAGAAGTAGTTGAAGCACCGAGACCATCGCACATTCACATACATACAGGGAAATGTTAATTACCTGAAAAGCATGCAAATTCCCTAACATCATATGCATTTATTGAATAGCGCACGATAAATTACCGGTCGGGTGTTTTTAAAATAAAACGCACAACTTACTCTGGATCGTCCTCCGGTTCCCAGCCTTCCAGCTCTTTATAGCAGAAGAAGCACTGGGCCACGTCCGGGCAGTTTTCCGCGGGAGTGTGGATAAATCCTGCTCTGGCCATCTAGGAACAAATATTATCAGCTGGAGCGTCAGTCGAGCATGTGGCGTCCCTTAAACAGTATCAATACACATGACCTGCTGTAGAAACGTTAGATTGTGGAACACAACCCCAATTCACCATTTTATGATACCTTACCTAAGCTAGCCTGCTAGCGTTAGCGCACGACAGCAACTTTACTCACATTTTCTGGAGTACACGCGCAGCCCTCCTCAAATGGCCATCCCATATATGTTTTCAATCTGTTCTCATAAAAGTACATTTTGATGTGCTCCTCGTTCATAAGCTCCATATCTTTCCCCAGTTCGATTTCCGCTTGCCACTCTTCACTCACTCGTCCTTCACAAAGGTCCCCAGTACGTTTAAATTTTCAGCGGGTTTACTCATTGGAGAGACGTCATTACGCAAAGCGTCACGTCCCTTCGGTTTAGCGATTGTGATTGGCTGAATAACATGCGCGGCACAGTTGGTAGAAGAGGGCATGTTTACAACATGGTTTACTAAGTTGCTACATGTAGCTAAAGAAAATCAGCATTATTTAGGAAGTTATATAACATACAACTAAAGTAATTCAGAATTAACAGAACTGACAGCTTCATGGTGGCTAACTGCTATGCAAGGACAGCTGGTTAATTCTGCTAGCAGAGGCTGCTGGCTTGCATATTGGGTTTAGGCTTAGCCGAGTAAAGTCCGATCTAGCTGTAGGTGAGCGCTGGATAGCTAGGTACTTTGTGGCGATGACAGGAATGCGATGTTCGGTAAAATCTCTGGCGGAGTTTCAAGCTTCCTCCAAACCTGCCCAGGTGATCCGCTTTGGGACGGAACCCAAGACCGTCATCAGCAACGGAACCAGCCAGGTGTTCACCTGCAGTGGTTTGGAGCGAGGAGTGACGGCAAGTGTCAGATAATGACATCACTACTACTAATAATATGAATGATAAAAATGTACATGATGGCAAACGTAGTTTTTAAACGACTATGGTTAGTTTTACACTAGCACAGGTTGCTAACGTGATATTAAGAATGTTTGTGATGTTTGCTATCAGCTAATGTTTTATGAAATGATTCTGAGTGTGTGGATCTGGTTTACTGTGCACTTATATCGCTGTTAGCATTGCGTCAAGAGAGGTTCTTTCATGTTTTTCACTGTCACACGGTTCTCCTTATCTGAATATGGCCCGTCAGTCTGTAATTTAATCCATCAAAACATTTTTATAAGGGGATAATTTGCCGTACAGCACTTCACAGAAGATGAAGCTTTAGGTGAGCGGACTGATTAAAAGTCCCTTCATAGTGTGCACTGCTATTCTGACATAATGTGACCTTTAGAGGCTAAATTATCTTTCAGTAGACGCGAAGTTTCTAAATAACAACGTTTAAGAGCTGTTTAAAAATCAGAGGTTGCTGTAGGAACCAGAAGCACACGCAGTGAAAACCGCTGTATTCTTCCGCAGGAAACTCATACATTTTCAGGTCGAGTGACGCAGCTAGTGCCGAGTGCTGACGGACATGGAGTTTACGTTCTCTGTGAGCGCGACGGGGTTTACTTTACGTCTCTACCACAGCAGCCCAGGTACATCCCCAAACAACAAAGACTACAGGTCCCTCTAAGCTTCGCTTCATATCAGCAAAACCAACTATGTTTTAGACTGGTGCTGTGGGCACATGCGAGTGGACTGGTGTGCTGCATTTTAACTCCAAATATCGAACAGTGATATATTACTTTTGGTATTATAGATGGCGGTAAGGCTCGTTACTCAGACGTATTTCTGCGGGGTGTGTGGGTTTAGCAGCAGTCATGTTTGCAGCATGTATACCTGTCAAGGTCAATTTAACCGTGCACACTCTCTCACTTACTCACTTTGTCTCTCGCTCTCTCTCTCTCTCTCTCTCTCTCACTCTCTCACTCACTCACTCTCCTCCTCTCCTCTCCTGCAGAACTCTGTCCTCCAGACCCCCAGGGGGCGACTCCCCTAGCCCAGCCTGTTTCAGGGTGGTGTCTGAGTCCTGTGTGATCAGGGATCCCCAGATCCGCTCGTTTGTGGTGACGGAGAAGGTTCTGGTGGCAGTTGCATTGGGAGACGGTGTCTGGCAGTTTGGGCTGTATGAGGTACAGTGTATTAGTATTTGTGTGTGCACTTATGCTAGTCATTCTGTATAAGTCATTCTGTATAAGACTCTGCAAAATATGTGCCGGTGAAGTTATGCATTCAGGCACTGTTATCCACAGAACTGCAAACAGTACACATGCACAGCAGAATATTTACTGAAGCAATTCAGGATAAGTGCATTGTTCATGGGTAAAATGGCTGTGCCCCCACCTGCAAATTTGAACCTGCAGCCCTGAGTTACAGACCCAGTTCCCTAACCATTGTGCTACTCTGCCCCCCCCAGATCCCAGGCGATGCTTCCTCCTGCTACCGCAGACTAGCAGAGCTGAGTGTTCCGGTGGTTTCTGCCGCAGGCCCCAGCGCAGCAGCGAGAGCTGACAGGCAGGGGGCGCTCATGCTCCCTGTACTGTGCTGTGTCTGTGCGCAGGGTGGGAGGTCAGGGGCAGGGGGGGGGTGACGGCCATTTTCTCCTGGAGCCTGTCCTTTTCCGCCTCCTCTTCGGTGTGGACGCCTCTCTCCTCTCCTCTCCCATGATCCTCTGCGGCCTGCCGGACGGGCGGCTCTGCTGCCTACCCCTGCTGCTCCCCGGAGGGTCGGAGGTCAGGGGTCAGGGCCGCAGAGTTAGGGTGCTTCACAGCCTGGAGCAGCCAATCAGGTTCATCGGAAGCTCTGTGGCGATGGGGGGCGGGCCCACTTGCCTGGTGGTGGTGGGGCGGGGCGGGGCGGTGCTGCAGGTTTGGGCAGAGGAGGGGCCGGAGGGCGCAGTGGCTGGGTTTGAGGAGCGGAGGGTGCAGGGGCCGGTGGAGTGTGCATGCGTCAGCGACACACACCTGTACTACAGCACCTGCACGGACCTACTGGCCCTGTCGCTCGCCAGGAGCCCCTCCCCCGACACCGATTCCAACCTTCCCCCTCCTGCGGTTCAGACGCCACTCAGCCTGAACGTCACCAGGGTGATAGGGCTGGCCACGCCCACACAGGACCCCTCAGGTACAGGGCCTTGCTTTCTGACTTCCTGAAGATCACTCCCTGCTTCTCTCACTCACACTTCCTGAAGAGCACTTCCTGCCTCTCTCACACTTCCTGAACAGGACTTCCTGTCTCTCTCACTCAGACTTCCAGCCTCTCACTCACACTTCCTGAAGATTCACAATCTCCTCAGAGTTTAGAATCTTGCTGCTCTGTACAGCAAATGAGGTATATTTATTTGTGCGTGCGTGCGTGCGTGCATGCGTGCGTGCGTGCGTGCGTGCGTGCGTGCGTGCGTGCGTGCGTGCGTGTATGTGTGTGTGCGTGCGTACGTGTGTGTGCGTGCGTGTGTGCGTGCGCGTGTGTGTGTACAGGTGCAGTGCAGTTGCTGTGTGTGTCTCTAACGGGGAGACTCCTAGAGGTGACGTTACCTGAGGAGACAGACAGCAGTTATGCATCCTTGGTGTCTGCAGCGCAGGTGGGCCAGAGAATCTCAGACCTGCTCGCCGGCATCGGGCACGTGGCTCACAGGTGAGTCTGCGCTGGCCACCCTCAGGCATGGTGCTGAGCACATCGTACAGAGTGAGCCTGTTTTTACCCAGAGTGTCCTCCACAGAGAGCAGGATCCCGTCCTTTCTGTTTTTACCCAGAGCGTCCTCCCTAGAGGACAGTATCCAGTCCAAGAGGACAGCACTTCGGAGCCTGAACCACGTCCTGAATGTCTGCAGCCTCCTGCGGCCCAATCAGGAAGGTGAAGACACAGCCCAACAGCAGCCAATCAGGTGTCGGGTGGCGGTCAGGTGGGCCAGCTCCTTGCAGCAGGACTGTCTGATGTTGAGCTGTGTTCTGGAAAACTCCAGCAGTTTTGTTCTGGAGTCAGGCTGGGCTCTGTGCCTGCAGCTGGCACCCCTGTCCCGTGCCACACACACGCAGGGGGGACCCCCCGTCAGGACCTACACGTTCCCCCTAAAAACCCTCACTCAGAACGGCAGCATGGAGGAGACTCTGCCACTGGCGGGAGAGGACGGCTTATCCCTCCCATTGATGGTCCGGAGTTGGCTGGTGTACTCTTTGCAAGGCATGCTGGGATTGCGAGATGCTGGGGGGGATGGGTGTGGCTGTCTGAGCCTGCCACTGAACTGCGGGACCCTCGACTGGTTGGACTGTCTGCACCTGGATTGCCCACCAGGCCCCACAAATGCCCCCGGACCTGGTTCTGGTTCTGTTTCTGGTTCTGGTTCTGGTGCGGATCTGGTCCGGACCTTCCTGAGCTCCCGGGGGGCGGAGCCACGGCAGGGCGGGGCCGCAGGCGTGTCCCAGGGCGGAGCGTTTGCAGCGTCTGTCAGGGTGTCCTGCGGTGGGCTGAAGACCACGCTGGGGATGGAGCCCACCCCAAACGCTCTGCTGGGCTGGCTGCTGTCTGATGCACGCGGGTTCCAGAGGGGGGGCACTCCGGGTCAGGGGTGCCCCCGTGCATACGCCCACGGTCCTGGGGGAGACGCACTGAAGCTGACCGCCAAAGAGGTGAAACACCACTACTTTATAACACACTCTCCGCTCACTGTGTAACACACTCTCCGCTCACTGTGTAACACACTCTCCGCTCACTGTGTAACACACTCTCCGCTCACTGTGTAACACACTCTCTGCTCACTGTGTAACACACTCTGTTCACTGTGTAACACACTCTCCGCTCACTGTGTAACACACTCTCTGCTCACTGTGTAACACACTCTCTGCTCACTGTGTAACACACTCTCTGCTCACTGTGTAACACACTCTCTGCTCACTGTGTAACACACTCTCTGCTCACTGTGTAACACACTCTCCGCTCACTGTGTAACGCACTCTCCGCTCACTGTGTAACACTCTCCGCTCACTGTGTAACACACTCTCCGCTCACTGTGTAACGCACTCTCCGCTCACTGTGTAACACACTCTGCTCACTGTGTAACACACTCTCCGCTCACTGTGTAACACACTCTCCACTCACAGTGTAACACACTCTCCGCTCACTGTGTAACACACTCTCCGCTCACTGTGTAACGCACTCTCTCCTCACTGTGTATCACACTCTCCACTCACTGTGTAACACACTCTCCACTCACTGTGTAACGCACTCTCCGCTCACTGTGTAACACACTCTCTGCTCACTGTGTAACACACTCTCTGCTCACTGTGTAACGCACTCTTCACTCACTGTGTAACACACTCTCCTCTCACTGTGTAACACACTCCCTACTCACTGTGTAACACACTCTCCACTCACTGTGTAACACACTCTCTTCTCACTGTGTAACACACTCTCCTCTCACTGTGCAACACACTCTTGCTCACTGTGTAACACACTCTCCACTCACTGTGTAACACACTCTCTGCTCACTGTGTAACACACTCTCTGCTCTGTGTAACACACTCTCTGCTCTGTGTAACACACTCTCTGCTCACTGTGTAACACACTCTCTGCTCTGTGTAACACACTCTCTCCTCACTGTTTAACACACTCTTTGCTCTGTTTAACACACTCTGCACTAGGGCTGAGCGATATGGACAAAATCAAATATCACAATAATTTTTTTACCAAATACCTCAATATCGATATTGTGATGATATTGTGGGGATGAATATTGGTACAAAATTAGACAATGAGATTTTTGATAAATAATCATCAGTAATGCCTATGTAATAAATAAGTGGGTAAAGGCAAATAATAGAACAGCTAGAACAGCCAGGTAAGTTCAGAAAATTGCATCACTTTACTGTAATGCTGCCTTTAATACCAGGAAAAGACAACAGTCATGCCATATCACGATATTACGACATACAAAATCCCAGACAATGTGTAGTCTCATGTCACGATATCGATATAATATCGATATATTGCCCAGCCCCACTCTGCACTCACTGTTCAACACACTCCTCGCTCTTTGTAACGCGCTGTCCGCTCACTGTTATAAACGCACTCTTCGCTCATGCTGCAGGTGACGGTGAGCCAGGTGTGTGGAGGCGGGCCAGTCGGTGCTGTGGAGCTGAGGGTGGAGAGCGCCTCCCTGAGGGCGGTGTGTGTACTGCACCATGCCCTGCTTCGCCGTCTCCAGGTAACACTCTGCAGGTTCTGAGGGTTCTGCAAGCGGCTGTTAATAACCTGGACTTTTCAGTCAGTTAAACCCTCAGCGCACACGCCAAATCTGGCCAATCCTTGCCCATTTAGGGGGTACCCTATTTAAAGCTTTATAACTCCAGATGTGAACACCACAGACACTTGAAAAATAGCTTAAATGAAGCAAGACATTTGTACAATTTACAGTACTAGCTTAGATTACTTTATGTTCATAATTTTGGAAGAAATAAAGTGCCACAAATGCAATTGTCTAGGCAAAAAAAAAGTATACATGTCCTGGATCAAAAACTTCTTGACCACAAGTTCATAAAATCTAAGGGTGGATATGTAGAACTACTAAAGATCTATGAAGCAAAAACTAAGCAGTGTACCCAGCGTCTCCAAATCTACCCAAAATGTCTAAATTATGCATTGCTGTAAATCACAACATATTCACGTATTTCACTACAAATCAACTGTTTTTACTCAAGAAACTCACTGTTGCATCATTTCCAAGTGGTAATTACAAGCTCTCTATCAGTACAGTGGTCTAAAATATCTAGGGGTCCAGAAACATATCCAAAATCTCTCCAAAAGGGAATATAATGCTTTTTGTCAATTGTAAAGCATATGAATGAGCCCCTTATGAAGGTTTAAGATGAAACATTGATGTCAGATTTAACAATAATGCAAAAATATTGTCACACAATGCTGTACAGTACCTAAATGTGTAATAATTAACTCTTGTATGTATTTATGTACTCTATTCTCTTGTATGGGGGTGGGACGATATGAAAACAATTTTCAACCGTCCATCACCACGTTTTGGCAATGTTCCAACACTCTGGTCATCACTGTTGCGTGCATCACAAAAACTACTAGACTACCAACGAACCCTTACATTACAGTGTGAAATATCCTCATTATAAAATACCACTAACCTATTTAAAGACACTCAATTTAAAAAATAACGTATATAACCGAAATATTTTGCACAGTAATACTTACATAGCAATGATGAAATCTTATCTGTTTTCAGTAGATAGAGACAGAGACAGACAGTAAATCAATGATACTGTTCTATCCGCTTCTGTCTTACACCAGAAAACAATGTCAGATAGGTCTGTCAGCAAACATATGGCTTAGCTATGCCCAGAAGTCCTCAATAATAATAGTATTTTCCAAGAAATTACGAAAAATCGTTGACAACGTTTGGTTAGGTGCAGTGTCTTTTGGGCTGTATCCACGCCAGATCAGGCAATGCGGTAAAACGGCAGTCTTCCCATTCATTTGAATGGGGGCAGTGCGTTTAGGCTGCGGCAGTGGGGACCGCATGGGGCGCAGAAAAAAACCGTAGCGGCCTGCGGCAAGAAAGCAGAACCAGAATCAACTTTTGCCGGAACGCAACCCGACGTCACGCTGCAGTGGCCAATCACGTAAGTTGTTTAAATTACCATGTAGCATTCCGCTGTTAACCGAGCAACTGTCGGATTAATCACTGACGCAACATCGGAATTAAGCTGTATAAAAATATTCGCTATTTAGCAGTTCTTGAATGCTAGTTTATTGTACCGAGCACTATGGAGTTCATGGACCAAACGATGATACTCTCCCAGTTGTGTCCTCGCCTGGTTTATTTTGTGTACCTAGTTTCGATGTCTGCGTCTGGCTGGCAGCCTACGCTGCAGAATAACGATTGCAAGGAGCTTCCTTCGGTTTGTGTTTGTGTCCATTTGTTTGAGTAGGAAACGGAGAAGTGGGGGGGGGGGGTTAAAGTTCACAACATGACGTCACACAAATGGGCCAAGTAGTGACACGCCCACACCTCCGCACAACCCTGCGGCAAGTTGCCGCATTGCCTGATCTGGTGTGAATCCAGCCTTACTGCTACCACAGTGTGAATGCGAAAGTGAATGCAATGATAACAAAACCTTCGATTACGCTGACCTATTAAACGCTATTCCAAAAGCAAAATTAGACATGTTATACATCGTTAGAAAGCTTATACTCTCACCTACTGAATAAATGAATTGTCAATCAAGCCAGACTGTACTAAAAAGGGCGACAATGCCATAAACAACACGTGAGGTATTACGCACAGCTATTTTGGAAGGTACCCAGGCATCACAAATGCGCGTATATTTCACAAACGAATTGTCCAAGACAATATATGACCACTCAAAAGAGACATCTCTACACGTATAACCAACAGTAAGGTTGTATATTTATTCAATATTTAGTCCCAGATATTGACTGTAGAATGACATGGTATCATTTTTTAAAACTTTTTCTTGTTTATTTCGTTATTCAGTGAGCAGTTTTTTCACTGCTGTATAGGCATATCTTAGGGCTGTTGTTGGGTTTATCTTGTTGCTATGACGGAATATGATTTTTGAGTGGTGAAAGAATATTTTTATGAATACCCAGATAGACAGTATTGTCCATTATGTCATGGGTGGGGGGTGTAGTTGCAGATGAGACTGCAGGGAGGGGGTGCGTGTTAAATGAACGACCAGAGCGACAATTGTGGCGCTGCGAAACTCCGTATTCGGCATAGTTGTCGTGTATCATCTACTAATGAAACTAAAACAACACGTTTCTGTTTTTAACTCATACTTTGGTTGCAGTAGCACTGAATGTCTGAGTTTAGTAATCTCGGCACGCCAGCGTGCCGACCACTAGGGGCTTTGCGCTAAGAGGTTAAATGTTATTCATCTAGCGCAAATAACAAAGGATTTATCGCTGTATGCTGGTTTACTCGGGCCTAGACTCCTACAGAGCTAGCCAGAGGCCACAGTGGCCAGGAAACCTGCTGACACCTCCTTAGCTGACATGTAGGGAGAATTCTTGAGGTTTCTTGTGGGGACCCAGGGTGTGAGGTTTCTTGTGGGGACCCAGAGTGTGAGGTTTCTGGTGGGGACCCAGAGTGTGAGGTTTCTTTGGGGACCCAGAGTGTGAGGTTTCTTGTGGGGACCCAGGGTATGAGGTTTTGAAATCTGATCTGAACTGTTTTTTATCTGCTTTGGTTATTTCTCCTTTTTCAGGTTCTGTTTAAGGAGGTTGCCACGACAACAGAGCCCCCCCTGCAATTGCAAGGACAAAGACTCCAACAAGTCTTACTGGAGGCAGAGGTCAGAGGGCAGGGCGTGGGGTCTTACTGCAGGCTGAGGTCAGAGGGCAGGGGGCAGAGTCTTACTGCAGGCTGAGGTCAGAGGGCAGGGGGCGGGGTCTTACTGCAGGCTGAGGTCAGAGGGCAGGGGGCGGGGTCTTACTGGAGGCTGAGGTCAGAGGGCAGGGGGCGGGGTCTTACTGCAGGCTGAGGTCAGAGGGCAGGGGGCGGGGTCTTACTGCAGGCTGAGGTCAGAGGGCAGGGGGCGGGGTCTTACTGGAGGCTGAGGTCAGAGGGCAGGGGGCAGGGTCTTACTGCAGGCTGAGGTCAGGATAAGCAGGTATAGATAGTGGATGGATGGATATTAATATTTAATGTCTTTCTTCTTATTCTTATTATTATTATTATTAGTGCTATGATCAACAGACTTCATCTGATGTTCAGAAAGTCAGGAATAGGTTCAATTGCTGCCATGGCAGGAATGGTTCTGTGGTTGCCTAGCACTAATAGCCCCTCCTCTTGCTCTCAGGCCCTGTGTGAGGAGATACAGGAGTCCCGCGCTCCTGCTGCTCTGGGCGTGGCACAGCCCGAGAGGACCGCCCACAAACTGATCCAGGCCTACCAGCGGCTGAGAGAGGGTCTGCTTCTCTGTCTCTGAGCCACACGGGGGTCCCCCATACCACCCCGTACCCCTGCACACCACCCCGTACCCCTGCACACCACCCCTTACCCCTGCACACCACCCCGTACCCCTGCACTCCACCCCGTACCCCTCCACACCACCCCGTACCCCTGCACACCACCCCGTACCCCTGCACACCACCCTGTACCCCTGCACTCCACCCTGTACCCCTGCACTCCACCCTGTACCCCTGCACTCCACCCTGTACCCCTGCACACCACCCCGTACCCCTGCACACCACCCTGTACCCCTGCACTCCACCCTGTACCCCTGCACTCCAACCTGTACCCCTGCACACCACCCTGTACCCCTGCACACCACCCCGTACCCCTGCACTCCACCCCGTACCCCTGCACTCCACCCTGTACCCCTGCACTCCACCCCGTACCCCTGCACACCACCCCGTACCCCTGCACTCCACCCTGTACCCCTGCACTCCACCCCGTACCCCTGCACTCCACCCTGTACCCCTGCACTCCACCCCGTACCCCTGCACACCACCCCGTACCCCTGCACTCCACCCTGTACCCCTGCACTCCACCCCGTACCCCTGCACACCACCTCGTACCCCTGCACACCACCCTGTACCCCTGCACACCACCCTGTACCCCTGCACACCACCCCGTACCCCTGCACTCCACCCCGTACCCCTGCCCACCACCCCGTACCCCTGCACTCCACCCCGTACCCCGGCACTCCACCCGTACCCCTGCACTCCACCCCGTACCCCTGCACTCCACCCCGTACCCCTGCACTCCACCCCGTACCCCTGCACACCACCCTGTACCCCTGCACTCCACCCTGTACCCCTGCACTCCACCCCGTACCCCTGCCCACCACCCCGTACCCCTGCACTCCACCCCGTACCCCTGCCCACCACCCCGTACCCCTGCACTCCACCCCGTACCCCTGCACACCACCCTGTACCCCTGCACTCCACCCTGTACCCCTGCACTCCACCCCGTACCCCTGCACTTCACCCCGTACCTCTGTCCACCACCCCGTACCCCTGTCCACCACCCCGTACCCCTGCCCACCACCCCGTACCCCTGCACACCACCCTGTACCCCTGCACTTCACCCCGTACCCCTGTCCACCACCCCGTACCCCTGCCCACCACCCCGTACCCCTGCACACCACCCCGTACCCCTGCCCACCACCCCGTACCCCTGCACACCACCCCGTACCCCTGCACTCCACCCCGTACCCCTGCACTCCACCCTGTACCCCTGCACTCCACCCTGTACCCCTGCACTCCACCCCGTACCCCTGCACACCACCCCGTACCCCTGTCCACCACCCCGTACCCCTGCACACCACCCCGTACCCCTGCCCACCACCCCGTACCCCTGCACACCACCCCGTACCCCTGCACTCCACCCTGTACCCCTGCACTCCACCCTGTACCCCTGCACTCCACCCCGTACCCCTGCACACCACCCCGTACCCCTGCACTCCACCCCGTACCCCTGCACACCACCCCGTACCCCTGCACTCCACCCCGTACCCCTGCACTCCACCCTGTACCCCTGCACTCCACCCTGTACCCCTGCACACCACCGTGGGGTCCCTCTTTACCCCCGCAGCCCTCCAGGACTGGAGTTAAACATGCAGCCACTGCGGCCCTCCAGAACTGGAGTTAAACTTGCAGATACAAAGTCAAATGGATCTGATAATCTTACATTATTTTTGTGGTGCAGATTTAACATAGTTTTTACTTACACTGCTAGATCTTTCCTGTGGCGTTATAGGTTGCATGCTTTGTTTAAGCTGTCATTATTAACTACTGGCTGTTACAGTGCAAATACTATTTAGTGTGTGAGGTTACAGCCGTCCAGCAGAGGGCACTAGAGGCACACTTTCACTGAGTTTCCGCAGACCTTGAGTGCCCATGAGAATATACGCTTCCTGATGAGTTGTGGAAAATGGTCCTGAAGAATTTGTGCAAAAAGCCTTAAATGTTTTTCATGTAACTTTTACTGCAAGCAAAAGATGTGCGTCTTTCACTGGCGCTGGGTCATTCACTGTGACTGTGGCAATCTGTGTCAGCAAACAGACTGGCTAGCTGCCTGGCTAACAGACTGGCTAGCTGCCTGGCTTGCACATTGAAGTCCCTGATGACGGGTAATCTCTGCCAAACACATTCAAAAGCATGTCTTGACGCTCACACTCAGCTGTGTCTAAACATGGGCGCTAAGTATTTAAAAAGTGAACTGTGCTCAGCCTGCCTTCTAATGTGAGTGGGTTTTTTAAATAAAAAGGGCCTTTACCAACCATCTATCAGCTGTTTCCTTTTTACATTTACATTTTAGGCATTTTGCAAATTCTCTTATCCAGAGCAACTCACTCAGCTTCCATTCTTTATCCAGAGCAACTCACACAGCTTCCATTCTTTACCCAGAGCAACTCACTCAGCTTCCATTCTTTATCCAGAGCAACTCACACAGCTTCCATTCTTTATCCAGAGCAACTCACACAGCTTCCATTCTTTACCCAGAGCAACTCACACAGCTTCCATTCTTTACCCAGAGCAACTCACAGCTTCCATTCTTTATCCAGAGCAACTCACAGCTTCCATTCTTTATCCAGAGCAACTCACACAGCTTCCATTCTTTATCCAGAGCAACTCACACAGCTTCCATTCTTTATCCAGAGCAACTCACAGCTTCCATTCTTTATCCAGAGCAACTCACACAGCTTCCATTCTTTATCCAGAGCAACTCACAGCTTCCATTCTTTACCCAGAGCAACTCTCACAGCTTCCATTCTTTACCCAGAGCAACTCACTCAGCTTACATTCTTTACCCAGAGCAACTCACACAGCTTACACAGCTAACTTACATCTTACAGCAAAGAGTTTTTTGTTGTTGGAGGTGTCAGATATTGTGTGAAGAAGTACTAACACACATTTCCTCAAATTCTGGTTTAGGTTCATAGCAACCTACTTCTGCAGAGAATTTGGAATGTTTTAGAGTGACCTCCTGCTTGCTAACTTAGTTTTCATCTCCTGATAACATCTCACACAGTATTATCATGCATTGTAGTGTTGTGCATATGCAGGCTGAATGCCTCAAAGGTGATCTTCACATTTAGGAATTTTTTTTTAATTATCATTGCTCGTTTTTCCTGGATGTGAAATTTCCATTGTAAAAATAAAACAAAAAAAAGGTTGAGCTTGTTTTCACAAAGTAAATGTTTATTTTAGCATGAGCCAGCAGTGACAGGGGCATTATTAGCAGTATTCCTTATGAAGAGCAGCCATGTTCCAGGGCGTGGGACAGAGATGTTTAAAATACCTGCATGGTGTTCTAGGGCGAGTTGGACCCCTGAGCCCTAAAGGTCACTGGTCTAGTTTGTAACCATGGAGACAGAAAGTCTGCACACTCCCACATGAAACTCCGCCCGCAAGGAGAACAAAGTGAAGTGAAAACGTATAAAAGTATTCAAGCAGAGAACACACTCCTGCAGCCCCTCCCTTTCCAAATCAGTAATCATCCTGGGGGGGCAAACACATACCCCCCCCAACCCACTGTCGGTGCCCTTTGCCTGAGCTTCTGGTAGAATCAGGCGCAGTTCCTCCAGTGTCCTCCAGGGGTCAGTACTCCCACAGGGAGGCGGAGTTGGCGGCCTGGCCATCGCCCTTCAGCGTGCCACCCTGGTCGCCACGGAGATACTGCCCGCTCTGGGTCCTGATGCCCATCCGCCCGTGTTCCAGCAGCTCCAGGAACAAGTCCTCGGGGGCCTCCCCATCGGCGCATACCAGCCCACTGCTGGAGACGTACCAGAACTTTCCGTCCACCCCTGAGACAGACAGTGAAGGGGGGAGGAGAAAGACGCAGAGAAAAAGGTCAAGAGAGGGAAAGGAAAGGACAAAGGGGGGGGGGGGGGGGGGTTGCGCTCACTGGCCGGTATATAAATCATCTTTCCTACTATGCAGTTGCATCTGCTGCCATTTCAGCATCCAGGCAAATAATTAGTGTAAACATTAGGGGTGCTGGGTGGGGGTGATAAGGTACAGTTATCCATAGCTATGAACATCAAGTCCAGTTCACACTGTAAGCATAGGCTAGGTCAGAAAGTTATGACAAGTCAAACTTGAATGAGGCATGACTGCAAGATATGATAGACCTACAACATCAAGATAACAAGTGGTTGTAACATCAAGATAACAATAGGGGCGACATAGCTCAGGAGGTAAGACCGATTGTCTGGCAGTCGGAGGGTTGCCGGTTCAAACCCCGCCCTGGGCATGTCGAAGTGTCCTTGAGCAAGACACCTAACCCCTAACTCCTAACTGCTCTGGCGAATGAGAGGCATCAATTGTAAAGCGCTTTGGATAAAAGCGCTATATAAATGCAGTCCATTTACCATTTACCAAGTGCATTATAAATGCTGGAGGAAGATGTCAGTGTAACATGAAAGTGCTAGAGGATTAAGATAAGATATGTGTGATACACATAGAACCGACTGCCCCGCACAGAACCACCTGCACCAGACAGAACCTCCTGTTCCACACACGACCCCCTGCTCCCAATTGAACCTACTACTCCACACAGAACCTCCTCCTCCATGCAGAACCTCCTGTTGTCAGAAGCAGAGAGGACAGAGGGATGCAGGAGCTGAGTATCTGGCCGGAGTGCGAGAGCGCGGCATTGTGGGAACCTTTGATGTGGTACGCTCCGTCGCTGAAGTGCAGAGTGAAGATGTCGTAGACGGACCGGCTGGCGTCCAGCGTGTTGGAGCCCTTGTGGTGGCACACATAGCCGTTCTCCCCCCTCAGGATCAGCATCGGCCTGTTTATCAGCTTCAACAAGAGCTGCTCGTCCTCCCCTGAGGGAGGGGAGGAAGGAGAGAGGGAGGGGAGGACGGAGAGAGGGAGGGGAGGAAGGAGAGAGGGAGGGGAGGAAGGAGAGAGGGAGGGAAGGACGGAAGGAGAGAGTTGTTTACACAGCTGGCAATGAAAGATTGTTGTAGAACGCTGGAAACCATTCAGAGTGAAAGAATAATTCAAAATTGTGTTCTGAACATTTAAGCTGCTGCTACTCTTATTGCTAATTAGTGCATAATTGATTAATGGAACACCAATCAGATCTGCCATCACACACGATCACATTTAACTTCAGAGGACATGATAATATACTAGCTAATATGAAATTGAATCTGTATACTGAGTCACACACCAACAGTCACATACTCACACATGCTGAGTCACACACCAACAGCCACATGCTCACACATCCTGAGTCACACACCAACAGCCACATACTCACACATGCTGAGTCACACACCAACAGCCACATACTCACACATCCTGAGTCACACACCAACAGCCACATACTCACACATGCTGAGTCACACACCAACAGTCACATACTCACACATGCTGAGTCACACACCAACAGTCACATACTCACACATCCTGAGTCACACACCAACAGCCACATACTCACACATGCTGAGTCACACACCAACAGTCACATACTCACACATCCTGAGTCACACACCAACAGCCACATGCTCACACATCTTGATTAATGACTCACTCACCCAGAGTCACTGCGTCTCACACTTATCCACAATTACTAAGTCACTCTCCCAGAGTGACAGTCACCCATGGAGTCGCTGAGCTATACACTCACCTGTAGAGTCACTGAGTCACACACACCCGTAGAGTCACTGAATCACTCACCCACAGAGTCGCTGAGCCATACACTCACTCATAGAGTCATTGAATCACTCACCCACAGAGTTGCTGAGCCATACACTCACTCATAGAGTCACTGAATCACTCACCCACAGAGTCGCTGAGCCATACACTCACCCGTAGAGTCACTGAATCACTCACCCACAGAGTTGCTGAGCCATACACTCACCCGTAGAGTCACTGAATCACTCACCCACGGAGTCGCTCACAGCGGCTAGCTGCCCGTTCTTCTTTGTGCAGACGTATTTCCCATTACTGGCCCTCAGAGCCACCCTCCGGCCCAACCACTGAAGCTCAAACATGGTGTTAGCTGCCCTGTGGGGGGCAGCAGAGAGCAGTGAGCGAGGGTAGGGGGGCAGAGGAAAAGGTCGTAGGTTCGATTCCCGGGTAAGGACACTGCCGTTGTACCCTTGAGCAAGGTACTTAACCGGAATTGCTTCAGTATATATCCAGCTGTATAAATGGATACAATGTAAAATGCTATGTAAAAGTTGTGTAAGTCGCTCTGGATAAGAGCGTCTGCTAAATGCCTGTAATGTAATGTAATGAAATACTGGCACCACACAAGCATAGGAGAATTTAAGGTATTAGAGGTTAGTGAGGAGATACAGTGGAGTTTGGGGTATTGAAGGGCAGTTTGGTGCTATAGGGGAATTTAAGGTACTGGTGGGCAGTTGGGTAGTATAGGAGATGTTAACATAATGATGAGAGAAGGCCATTCAGCCCAACAAGTTGGGGCACTAGAGGGCATTTGGATGGTATAGGTAAGATTGGGGTGTTAGATAGTATCTAACACTGTATCAAGCCTAGTTCTGAAAATCCCCAGAGTTTCTGCCTCTGCTACGTGATCTGGTAGGCTATTCCACACATTTCATTGTGTGAAAAAAATTCTTCCTTATGACTGTATGGAATTTAACTTTTGCTCATTTCCATTTATGTCCCCTCATTCCACTAACTGAACTCAACCTGAAGAATTTCTTGTAGTTCACTTTTTGAGCCCCTTTATGAATTTAAAAGCTTCAATCAAATCACCCCTAAGCAGAAGCGTCACTAGGGGGGTGCGGGGGGTGCGGACTGCACCGAGTGACACCATCAGGGGGGGGTGACACCGAAATGACTGGCAATAAAATTTTTGTGCAGTGTTTTTTGTAGCGAGGCGTTGAAACAGCTAATTTCTCAGATGCAGTTTACTGCCGGTTGATTTAATTAGCGGTTAATTAATGTGACGAGAAGAGCTTTGTCGTTTGAATGCATAACCCTGGTCGACCATGTCCAACAACACCACCCCCCCCACCCCCGTTGACACCATCGGGTGACACCAACCCTAGTAACGCCACTGCCCCTAAGTCTCCTTTTACTAAGCTTGAAGAGGTTAAGTCTTTCCTCGTATCTTTTATCTTTCACACCAGGATTCACTTTAGTTCCTCTTCTTTGAACCTTTTCCAGAGCCTCTATATCTTTCCTGTAGTACAGTCCCCAGAACTTCTCACAATACTCCTTGTGTGATTTCAATAATATATTGTATAAGATAAGTATAACTTCCTTGGATTTATACTCAATAATCATGAAAGGCTTTGATCAACCATTACTCCCAAGTCTTTTTCAAATTGAGCACATTCCAAATTTGTTCCTCCCATAAAGTAATCCTACCTAATGTTTTTATTTCCCACATGAAGAACATCATATTTAGCTATATTGAATTTCATTTGCCAGGTTTCCCACACTTCTGGATTTTATTTAAATTTTCTTGGATTACTTCAGTTGATTCCAAACTATTAGCTGAGCCTCCCAATTTTGCACCATCTGCAAATTTAACTTTTTTAAAGTACTTTATAAATTTAAAGTACTTTATATGTCCCTGTCAAGGTCATTGATATAAACGAGAAAGAGCAGTGGTCCCAGCATTGATCCTTGTGGGACACTGCCCACAGTTCCCTGCTCAGATAATATCCCTCCTACTAATATTTGTGTTCTACCCTGTAGCCAGTTTTGTATCCACTCTGAAAAACATCCTCTAATTCCCAGTGTCTTCATTTTGCTAACAAGTCTCTCATGTGGTACTTTATCAAATACCTTTTTTGAAATCTAAGTATATACTATCACAATATAACCAAAATTATATTCAAAACACTTTGTAGCTTCTTCAAAGAATACCAGAAGGTCTGTCAGACATGAACACATTGACTTGCACCCGCTGCCGGAAATGTGTTTGATTGATTGATGACCTTCCCTTGTGAAAAACATCCCTTAGGATGTTGCTATTTCCAAGAAACACTTTTAACTTATCTAATGATAGATTCCAGTATTTTACATGTGATGCAAGTTAAACTGACAAGCCTGTAGTTTCCTGGATCAGTACAGTCCCCTTTCTTATATATTGGTATTATATTACCTTGCTTCCAGTCTTTAGGTATTTCTCCAGTTTCTAAGCACTGTCTAAAAATACCTTCCAGTGGTTTAAAGATGACTTCACTTACCTCTTTAAGTACCCTTGGGTATATGCCATCAGGACCTGCTGCCTTATTTGTCTTTAGTTTAAGGAATTCATCCAGTTCTTCGTTATCCTCTATATCAAAATCTGCTGAGTAGTGAATATGCATTCCAGTCTATTAGTAACCTCCTCTCTAGTAAAATTCAAAATAACTATTTAAGGCATCAGCAATATCTTTATTCTTATAAAGCAATGCTCCTTCTTCATTTGTGATATCTTCTTTCACTGTCCTTTTCCTACTACAGTATTTAAAGAAATGTTTAGGATTACATTTTTTTCTTTCCAGAGAGCCTCTTGGCTTCCTGTAGTTCTTTTTTAACTTTAGCACACATAATACAAAATTCAGCCTTATTACTCTCAGTGCTGTCATTTTAATATATCTTATACAGTATATTTTTCTTTCTCAAACTCTCCCATATGGCTTTGTACATCCACTGGGGACTGCTTCTTAAACTTACTTTTTCTGAACTTTGGAATAAATTTACATTGTGCTTCAAGAATAACCCTTTTGAACCTGCACCACTTTTCATTCACAGTCTTGCAGTCAAGAAGTGCTCGCATCTTGTTGAAGTTGCCTCGTCTAATATGTGAAATTCTGGCCATAGAGGAACCCTTGTTAATTATCCAACATACAGGAAATCTAACTGCAGAATGATCACTAGTTCCAAGTGGCTTGATTACCTCTGTGCTACAAATTCTGTCACCATTACATAGCAACAGATCCAGAATTGATTTCCCTCTAATTCTTCCTCGCTTTTTCCTTGTCCTGTCATCAATTCCCAATTGATGTCACCCATAAAAATAGTCTCACAATCCTAACAAGTTTGTTTTGTTTCCAAAGAGCATTTAATTCACATTACTGTCTGAAGTACTGTCATCCAGTAACACACACCTAACATAAGACCCTTTTCATGTTCCCCAGTGAGCCTAATCCAAATATCCTCACTAGGCTGGTCAATATCTGTCATTTCCTGCACATTAAGATTATCTTTTGCATAGAGAGCTATACCCCCATCTCTCTTGCTGGATCTATTCTTCCTAATGGGTTTTTACACCCTCAATATATATATATATATATATATATATATATATTCATCCCCATTCTCCTCCTATTACATTGGGGTAATAGCAGATATTTGGGAGGTGTAGGAGAGTTTGGGGTAATAGGGGGTATTTGGGTAGTGTAGGGTTAGTTTGGGGTAATAGGGGGTATTTGGGCAGTGTAGGGGACTTTTTGAGGTAATAGCAGATATTTGGGTGGTATAGGGGAGTTCGGTGTAATAGCGGGTATTTGGGTAGTGTATAGGAGTTTGGGGTAATAGCGGGTATTTGGGTGGTGTAAGGTTAGTTTGGGGTAATAGCGGGTATTTGGGTGGTGTAGGGGAGTTCGGGGTAATAGAGGGTATTTGGGTGGTGTAGGGACTTTGTGGTAATAGGGGATATTTGGGTGGTGTAGGGACTTTGGGGTAATAGCAGGTATTTGGGTGGTGTAGGGGAGTTTGGGGTAATAGCAGATATTTGGGTGGTGTAGAGGAGTTTGCGGTAATAGCAGGTATTTGGGTGGTGTGGGGGAGTTTGCGGTAATAGCGGGTATTAGGGTGGTGTGGGGGAGTTTGGGGTAATAGCAGGTATTTGGGAGGTGTAGGAGAATGTGGGGTAATGGGGGGTGTTTGGGTGGTGTAGGGGACTTTGTGGTAATAGAGGAAGTTGACTCTCACACTTCTGTTGCTGTGGACTGGATGCCTCCATGGGAGACCAGCGTCCAGTAGTTTCCTTCCTTGGTTCTGAATGTGCATTTCCTGCTTTGCCTGTCAATCTCCATCTGGAAGGTCTCCATGTCGGTCTCGTCATCCTGATTGGCTGAGATATTCACCCCTGTAGGAATAAATGACATCACAATGAGTGTGTGACAGAAATCAATGCAGCTAAACCCTCCAGCAACTGCTGCCCTGGACACTACTCCAAACTGCTGCTCTGACCACTGCTCCACACTGCTGCTCTGATCACTGCTCCATGCTGCTGCTCTGATCACAGCTCCACACTGCTGCTCTGATCACTGCTCCACGCTGCTGCTCTGGCCACTGCTCCACACTGCTGCTCTGACCACTGCTCCATGCTGCTGCTCTGGCCACTGCTCCATGCTGCTGCTCTGATCACTGCTCCACACTGCTGCTCTGACCACTGCTCCACACTGCTGCTCTGACCACTGCTCCACACTGCTGCTCTGATCACTGCTCCACGCTGCTGCTCTGGCCACTGCTCCACACTGCTGCTCTGATCACTGCTCCACGCTGCTGCTCTGACCACTGCTCCACACTGCTGCTCTGACCACGGCTCCACACTGCTGCTCTGATCACTGCTCCACACTGCTGCTCTGATCACTGCTCCACACTGCTGCTCTGACCACTGCTCCACACTGCTGCTCTGACCACGGCTCCACACTGCTGCTCTGATCACTGATCCACACTGCTGCTCTCTCTTGTGAATTGAAATGGATGCCCTGGAGAATGAAGAACAAGCGACCCCAAATTATGCAACTGAAAATGTACGTGAGTACTAATTATGGGAAAGGGGTGAGATTATAATGCAAATAAATATATATATGCTCATTTGACATCTTATTTCTTAGTACAACATAGGAATCCTTTTGGATATCTTCAGCCTCAAAGCAGTTTTTTGTTAACTGATTTACAGCAGGTCCTTCTGTAAATGTCCACTGATGCTGCTGATGATATGCTAAGGGATGACATGCTAAGGGGTAGTCATTTATGAATGATTTGAAATAGACTTTAGCAATGGTTGGTTTATGGTAGTGACCATCTTGTTTCCGAAAGGAAGACTTTGGCTGTGATTGGTTCACGTTAATGACCGTCTCATTGCGAAAGGAAAATGTACTTTGTGGAACTCCTTAATCCAGCACAGGCTGCCGTAATAATAGGACTTAATCCGGGTGGCTTGCAGGGCAGGAGCTAATCCCCATTTCATTTATCTGACCAAAGCACATTCTGCAGGAACTCCAGTTCACTGACATGTCAAGCCTGAGTGTTCAGTACCACTGTGTAGGTCCCAGAGCCAAACCAACAACCTCCTGATGTGTGGGACCCAACTTGTTGCCTCCTGATGTGTGGGACCCAGCCCATAGCCTCCTGATGTGTGGGACCCAGCCCATGACTTCCTAATTTGTGGGACCCAGCCCATTACCTCCTGATGTGTGGGACCCAACCCATGAGCTCCTGATATGTGAGACCGAGCCCATAACCTCCTGATGTATGGGACCCAACCCATGACCTCCTAATGTGTGGGACCCAGCCCAATACCTCCTGATGTGTGGGACCCAACCCATAACCTCCTGATGTGTGGGACCCAACCCACAACCTCCTGATGTATGGGACCCAACCTGTTACCTCCAGATGTGTCGGACCCAACCCATAACCTCCTGATGTGCAGGACTCAGCCCATAACCTCCTGATGTGTGGGACCCAGCCCATAACCTCCTGATGCGTGGGACCCAACCCATAACCTCCTGATATGTGGGACCCAACCTATTATCTCCTGATGTGTGCGACCCAGCCCATTACCTCATGATGTATGGGACCCAACCCATAACCTCCTGATGTGTGAGACCCAACCTGTTACCTCTTGATGTGTGGGGCCCAACCTGTTACCTCTTGATGTGTGGGGCCCAACCTGTTACCTCTTGATGTGTGGGACCCAACTTGTTACCTCTTGATGTGTGGGGCCCAACCTGTTACCTCTTGATGTGTGGGGCCCAACCTGTTACCTCTTGATGTGTGGGACCCAACTTGTTACCTCCTGTTGTGTGGGACCCAGCCTCCTGCCCTGCTGCTCTCTCTCTCGCTGCTGCTCAGAGCAGACTGGGTCAGCTGACACCACCCAGAATATCTCAGCATGGTTCTGCCTAATCCCCCTGTATTTAAACCCCGCCCCCGGGCTGACTGGAGGGGTGAGAGCAAAGCCGTCCCACACGGCCACTTAAGCTGATTTGTTTCTGCGGTGTCACCCCCCCCTCCCCTCCAGCCTCTAACTGAACAATGCACACCTGTCAATGGCAACTCTATTGCCCCTACCCTGAGAAGTATGTGCAGAGACATAGAACTGTCTGCACAAACTAGCGTTCTGGGTCTGCCAGAACTCAGGGTCTGCAGGGTCTGCCAGAACTCAGGGTCTGCAGGGTCTGCCCAGACTGCACTCAGGGTCTGCAGGGTCTGCGCAGACTGCACTCTGGGTCTGCAGAGTCTGCGCAGACTGCACTCTGGGTCTGCAGTGTCTGCGCAGACTGCACTCAGGGTCTGCAGGGTCTGCGCAGACTGCACTCAGGGTCTGCAGGGTCTGCGCAGACTGCACTCTGGGTCTGCAGAGTCTGCCCAGACTGCACTCAGGGTCTGCAGAGTCTGCGCAGACTGCACTCAGGGTCTGCAGGGTCTGCGCAGACTGCACTCAGGGTCTGCAGAGTCTGCGCAGACTGCACTCAGGGTCTGCAGGGTCTGCCCAGACTGCACTCAGGGTCTGCAGAGTCTGCGCAGACTGCACTCAGGGTCTGCAGAGTCTGCGCAGACTGCACTCAGGATCCGCAACAAGGAAACACAAGCATGGCCGTGAAAGGAAAATAGTATAGAGAATAATTTTTGGTATCCTGCCCATCGCGTACTACAAAGTACGTAGTATGCTTAGTGGACAGTACCTACTTTGAGGACACAGTAGTTCAGAGGCTGATTCGGACTCAGCACATGATTCCCCCAATGGAAAAAGCGAGTGCAGTTCTTATATGATGGCAACTTTGACTAGCAGAGCTGAACTGGGGCTTACGGTGATGTCTGGTGTGGGGGTTGGGGGTGGGGGGTTGGAACCATGTCAACCCAGACTGGAGCAGGTACAGGTAATTCAGCAAAAGGTTATTAATTATTAACGGTAAACCAATTCTACACTCCCTCTCTTTCTCATTCGCTCTCTCTCACTCTCTCTCTCTTTCTCTCTCTCTCTTTTTTTATTAATCCCACCCCTATCACCATGACCAGTGTCCGCTTTTCTTTCCAGGGCAAAATGAGGTCTCACACCCACCCCCCAGTTATTGCCCCCCCCCCCCCGCCCACAGTTATTGCCCCCTGCCTCCTGTTATTCCCTGCTGAATAGAGTCAGCAGGCTGCAGATTTATGGCTTCAGGAAGGTGTCAGTGAGCAGGTGGATGTCCCACCTGTGTTCCACACGCAGGTGTCCTTTGTGAGTCCCACCCATTTTCGCACATAAAAAGACCCCACTATTCCCCTTGGGTAGCCACACACACACACACACTACACACACTACACACATAAACACACACACATACACACACACACACAATACACACACTACACGCGCACACACATACACACACACACACACACACTACACACACACATACACACACACACACACAATACACACACTACACACACTACACACATACACACACACAATACACACACTACACACGCACACACATACACACACACTACACACACACACACACACACACACACACTGGCCCGGGAGCTTGTGTTACAGAAACGCGAACCCCCCCATCAATGAAATGCCCTTTTCACATCAATAATTCACACCGCGCACTTCACCACTGCGGCCGCTTCCTCAGTTTTGGTCAATACCCCCGCCCCCCCCCCCCCCCCCCCCACCCCCGATGTCCGAGGAACAGGGGAGGGATGGTGGGCAGTGGGGGGAGGGGGATCGTCACTGGCCCAGTTTCCCACGAAACACCTGAAAGCACTTGAGCCCTAATACCTACACCCATTCCCCAAACTTCCTACTGCCTATACCCCCACCCTACCACCTACCCCTCACCCCCACCCTACCATCTACACCCTCACTCTCCCAACCACCAACACCCATTCCCCAAACTTCCTACTGCCTATACCCCCACCCTACTACCTACCCCTCACCCCCACCCTACCACCTACCCCTCACCCCCACCATACCACCTACACCCTCACTCTCCCAACCACCAACACCCATTCCCCAAACTACTGCCTATACCCCCACCCTACTACCTACCCCTCACCCCCACCCTACCACCTACACCCATTCCCCAAACTACCACCTACACTTCCACCCACCAGAGAACATATACCCATTCCCCAAACTACCACCTCAACCATCCCCCGCCCTAACACCTACACCCATTCCCACCAGATGTTTTTTTCTTTAAAAAGTTTGTTTGGCAACCACAAAATTCTCTTGTTAAACTTAATTTGTGTAGAAAGATAAGATTTGTATTTGCTTGTAAGTCAGGTCCGGGTAAAGGGCATATGTTGACTGAATCCAGGCCTGAGAGTAGCACCGCTAAATCACCATGGATACCAACCACCCAGGGTAAATATGTGTAAAGCATGTGTAAAAAATAAAATATAGAAAATAACTGCCTGATACAGGCAAGGGCAGTTAATCATCAGAGGACAAAGGAGAAGAATTTAGACTTCAAGAATTTAGTTTGAGAAGACAAACCAACCAAATATTAACCAGTGAGATGAAAGAGCTTTCGATGCTGTATTTTTCAAGATAATTGGCTGTAGTTTTAGCTTAAGTTTATCTGTACAGGGTGTATGGGGTGTAGCCTCCACTGCCCAGCAATGACACCACACTTTTTCCCCCATACCGCCAAATGAGAATCCAAAGAACTGTGATTGGATCAGATCTGGGCAGGGGCTGGCGGGACTCCATTGGTGGAGAGGCTAGTCACAGTTGAAATTCACGTGCACAGATTCAACCACTGAGCCCAGAACTACATTTTCCATGAGCACAACTCCACAAAGCCTGCTCCATCATCAATCCTGCATGACCCCTTGCCTGCTGACTGTATCCCTAGCACACCATTGCTCTGAAAACTACAAATTAAGAGGATTTTGTGGAGCAGGGTTTTAGAGAAGGACTTTAGTACAAAACCTGTGGATACTTTAAATAATAAAAAAGCTGTAGACCAATATCTGCTCTCTGGGTTTACTGTGTGTTTTTGGTGTTCTGCATAAGTTTACCCTGCAGGACACTGACTGGCTCTTTCCAGGTCTCATCTCTCTAGCAATTTAATCACATGATGGAACACATTACGTCACCACAGATGCTTTTATCCAATCGCACAAACTTACACGGTCCTAAAGCAGTTACCCCAACAGTGACAACCAAAAGAACACACATATTCACACACATGCACACACATGTACACACACACGCGTGCACATATTCACACACATGCGCGCACACGCGCGCACATATTCACACACACACGCGCACATTATCACACACACATATACACACACGCGCACACATATGCACACACGTACACACACGCGCACACATATTCACACACACATGTACATGCACACATGCACACACATGTACACGCACACACATATTCACACACATATACACACACACGCACACATATTCACACGCACATGTGCACACACACATGCACACACATGTACACACACGCACACATATTCACACACATGTACACACACGCACACATATTCACACACACGTACACACACACATGCACACACATGTACACACACACGCACACACACACATATTCACGCACACGTGCACAGGCATACAGGTGAAGCTGATGATTCACAGGTCTTAATTAAAATTCAATCAATCAATCAGTGATTGACAGGTCTCCTACCTTGGCGGATGGAGACGTATTTCCCATTGGGGGCTTGGAACACCACCTGTGGGTGACTCTCCTCCAGGTCGAAGAGCTCGTCCTTGCCGGGCTTGGAGCAGCGGCCGGCGCGCAGCGTGCCGGTGGGGCCGGTGGGGGCCAGGTACTTCCCCTCGCAGTCCTTAAAGGCCAGCTTCCCCGCGCGGAGCTCCAGCGTGTAGCCCGTGCCTCGGCCCGGCTCCCGCACCAGCTTGCCGTCGTGGTTGAGGAAGCGGCTGTCGCAGGTCTTCAGGCAGTACCGGCCCCCCAGGTACACCAGGGTGAGCAGGGAGCGCACCCCCCAGGGGATGTTCCCGTCCACAGACACCTCCCCCTCCTCCCCGCTCAGGTGGGCGTAGCGGCGGCGGCTCACGCTCAGCAGGTTGGCCTGCGGGTGGAGCGCCAGGTGCATGGCCCACAGCTCCGCCTCCCCGACGGTCTGGGCGAAGCAGGACAGGTGGTCCTCCGACCCGCCGAAAAAGCGCAGGTAGGGCTGGGACTGCAGGGCCCAGCGGCCGTCCGACTGCGCCACGATCAGGAAGCGCGCCCCCTCCCCCGGCTCCTCCGCCTCACAGCTCACCTTGCCGTCCTGGTCGGAGGACAGGTAGCGGCCCAGGTGGCTGCGCAGGTAGACCACCTGCGTGTGGCGCTCGTCCTGTTCCAGGGTCCAGATCTGCTTCCTCTTCAGGCTCGGCCCCGAGGCGTTCACCTTGAAGCCGAAGGCCTCGGCCGTCAGGTAGCGGCTCTCGTGGTTGATGAGCCCAAACTGCAGCTTCAGGGCTTTGTTCACCCCGTTCGTGGGCATGTCGGCCTCCTGGGGGGGCGTTAATATTTATGCCGGGGGGGGGAGAAAAACAGGATCTCAAAGCAGCTTTCGATTTGTCTTATTTCCCCACCCCCAGCACCTGCCCCCCAACAGGTTGTTCTGAACAGATGGAAAGAGCTGAAAGAGTTGTACTCACAGGTATTTTCTCTCTCTCCTGAATGCCGCTGTTGTAGCAGTTTATCTATTCCTTTGCCAGTCCTTGTTGGTTTTGTCCTTGTTCTTGTCCTGTGTTAATTTATCATTTTCCTCCTAACCTCCTTTTTCTTCACGGCCTCTCTCCTCTGTCTCTCTCCCACACGCTCCGATTCTTTCCGTTTCCTAATCAGCCCAGATTATAATCAGCAGCTCTCAACACCTCAATCCAGCGAGATGCTGACGTCACCTGATCCCACCACCTCTCCCCCTCTCTCTCCCCTCTTTCTCTCACTGACTCCCTCTCTCCCTCGCGCTGTCTCTGTCTCTCTTTCCTCTCTCTCCCTGTCCTTCTCTGGTAGTGTCTATCCCTGTCTCATTCTCTCTGCTGTGAGTAGCCCTTAATTAAGCACATCTTGGATTACCAGATTTTCCCCCCAGATTTGGGTAAGCCCTGGGGCGGCTGATGACTGGTGTGGAGCGGGACAGGGTCGGGCTAATTGCCTCTCGCCTTTTGCACAAAGCCCTCTCTCACCACATGGTTCAACTCTCTGCAAAACCAGTATAAGCCTCACTACAGTCCCAGTCTCTTTCTCTCTTTCTCCTTTCTCTCTTCTGTGCTCCTTCGCTCTTTCTCTCTCTATTTCTGTCTCTGCTGTGGTCCGGTTGTCCTCTCTCTCCCGCTCTCTCTGTGTTTGTTTTGTGCTCTGTGTCTCTCTGAATGCAGTGAGACACTGGAGCTGACCCACTCTCACAGTGGGACTGGCCAAAGCCGGTATCTGTTTTCCCTCATAGAGGGCTGTATAGAGTTACACTGCATCTCTGATTCCAGGCCCTGTGGGCCAGCTTTATTAGAGAGACAGGGACAGAGAAAGGGGGGCATTATATATATATGTGTGTGTGTGTGTGTGTGTGTGTGTGTGTGTGTGTTTGTGTATATGCATGTGTGTTTATGTTTGTGTCCATACATACACACTTGGACACACATGAACTCACACACACACACATACACACACACACACACACGTAACTAAGACATCTTTTGATCTGCAGTGTTATCACCAGCAGTGTCCGGTTGATGCTTAATGTTTTATCACTTTGTTGTCTTCTTAACTTAAGTAAAGAGGATTTCACAGGTTTTCCATCTATGAACAAGATCCTTTAATTAAGTGCATTTTTTCCATTTGTGATGGCACCAGTAAAAGCCTTACAAGGACATCCTGAGTGTGAGTGTAAGAGTCCTTACAGGGACACTGTGAGTGTGAGAGTCCTTACAGGGACACTGTGTGTGTGACAGTCCTTACAGGGACATCCTGAGTGTGAGAGTCCTTACAGGGACACTGTGAGTGTGAGAGTCATTACAAGCACATCCTGAGTGTGAGAGTTCTTACAGGGACACTGTGAGTGTGAGAGACCTTACAGGGACATCCTGAGTGTGAGAGTCCTCACAGGGACACCGTGAGTGTACAAGTCATTACAGGAACATCCTGAGTGTGAGAGTCCTTACAGAAACACTGTGAGTGTACAAGTCATTACAGGAACATCCTGAGTGTGAGAGTTCTTACAGGGACATCCTGAGTGTGAGAGTTCTTACAGGGACACTGTGAGTGTGAGAGTACTTACAGGGACATCCTGAGTGTGAGAGTCCTTACAGGGACATCCTGAGTGTGAGAGTCCTTACAGGGACATCCTGAGTGTGAGATTTCTTACAGGGACACTGTGAGTGTGAGAGTCCTTACAGGGACATCCTGAGTGTGAGAGTCCTTACAGGGACATCCTGAGTGTGAGAGTTCTTACAGGGACACTGTGAGTGTGAGAGTCCTCACAGGGACACTGTGAGTGTGAGAGTCCTTACAGGGACATCCTGAGTGTGAGAGTTCTTACAGGGACACTGTGGGTGTGAGAGTTCATACAGGGACCCAGAGACCATCACAGCTGCTATGTGAAGAGATCCTTGCCCCAGGGTGATTTGGCTCAAACAATAAATATGAATGAAAGAGCTCCAGGTGCTTCTTGCTGGTTTCCATAGTTACTCTCACTCATATGAACACACACAAACAAAAACACACACGCTCTCTCTGTCTGACCCACACATATAAACATACATTCCCCCCATCTCTCTCTGTCTCTCTCTCTCTCTCTCGCACACACACACACACACCAACACACTTTCTCTGTATCTTCCTCATACAAATGGACACGCACAAACACACATTTGCTTTATCTCTATTTTTTTACACAAACACACTTTACATTATGCTGTGTGTGCATATGTTTCTGTGTGTATGCATGTTTATATATCTTTGTGTGCCCTCTCTTATAGAATGGTATTAATACTGTTACCCGAGTCTCATATACTTTGACAGAAAATATGCACACAATCTCTCTCACTCTCTGACACACAGTTGTGCATACTTTTTCTGGCTCTCACTTGTTAGTGTCTCTCACACACATACTCTTTCTCATACACACACATAAACATGCTCTTTTGCTCTCTCACATATACATACCCTCTCTCTCAAACACTCATAATCTCTCTCACACATAGACATGGTCTCTCACTCACTCACAAACACATACAATGTAAACTACATGGCCAAAAGTATGTGGAAACCCAAACATCACATCCATATGTGCTTGTTGAACATTTCATTTCAAAATGACAGGCATTAATATGGAGTTGGTCCCTCCTTTGCTGTTGTAACAGCCACCACTCTTCTGGGAAGGCTGTCCGTTAGACGTTGAAACATGGCTGCGGGGATTCACTTCCAGTTAGCCACAAGAGCACTAGTGAGGTCAGGTGCTGATGTTAGGCCATAAGGCTGCTGGCTTGCAGTCAGCATTCCAACTCATCTCAATGGTGTTCGGTGGGGTTGAGATCAGGGCTCTGTGCAGGCCAGTCAAGTTCTTCCACACCAAACTTGGCAAACCATTTCTTTTTTGACCTCACTTTGTGCATGGGGGCATAGTCATGTTGAAACAAGAAAGGACCTTCCCCAAACTATTGCTTCAAAGTTGGAAAAGCACAATTCTCTAGAAAGTCATTGTATGCTGTGGCATTAAGATTTCCCTTCACTGGAACTAAGGGGCCCAAACCATGAAAAACAACCATTATTCCTCCTCCCAACAGTTGGCACTATGCATTTGGGCAGGTAGCATTCTGGCATTCGCCAAACCCAGATTCATCCGTCAGACTGCCAGATAGTGAAGCGTGATTCATCACTCCAGAGAACGTGTTTCCACTGCCCCAGAGTCCAATGACGGTGTGATTTATACCGCAACAGCCAACACTTGGCATTGCGCATTAAGTTTGTGTGTGGCTGCTCGGCCATGGAAACCTATTTCATGAAGCTTCTGACAAACAGTTCTTGTGTTGCAACCAAGATCAGATTATTTTTATGCACTATATGATTCTGCACTCGGCGGTCCTGTTCTGTGAGCTTGTGTGGCCTACCGCTTCACAGCTGAGCTGTTGTTGCTCCTATGTGTTTCCAATTCACAATAACAGGACTAACAGTTGACTGGGGCAGCTCAGGCAGGGCAGAAAATTGATGAACTGATTTGTTGGAAAGGTGGCATCGTATGACAGTGCCACATTGAAAGTCAATGAGCTCTTCAATACAACCAATTCTACTGCCAATGTGTATCTATGATGATTGCATGGCTGTATGCTTGATTTTATGCACCTGTTAGCAATGGGTATGGCTGAAGTAGCCAGATCCACTGATTAGAAGGGGTGTCCACATATTTTTGTCCATGTAGTGTATCTCTCACTCTCTCTCACACTTACACTTTCACTCTCTCCCTTTCCCTCTCACAGACATACACACTGTTTCTTTCTTTCTCTCTATCACACACACACACACAAACACACACACATTTTTGAGGGGATATTAGTAACTAAGAAAAAGCCTCAGAAAAAGACTGTTCACACAAATCCCACAGCTCGAGGGAAGAAAGAGTTTTATTGATTCCTTTTATAAGGGGGTTACTTTCAGCTGGGTAAAATGGGTAAGTCAGTGCCAGGCATTCCCTGCTGTCACTAAATGGCCATCCTAGAAAGGATAGAAGCCCCACCCAAGCCCAGCCAACAGCCTATCAGGACATTTGGTTAAGTCCTCCACATGACCCATTTTCATGTTTTGTTAGACTAGGGACATCTAATTGTTGTATAAATAAATTTCACTGCAGAAATTAAGATTGAGAAAAATTAGAAAAAAACGAGAAATCAGTATTGCCCTCTCCTCGACCCCAAACGGTCTTATTTTAGTTTAATCTGTCAATCTCAGTGCTGATCGGGATTTCTGTCCTTTCTAGGGTGACCTTCTAGTGGTGACCGGCATTCTGTTACTATGTCTAAATAGAGTGATTGACATACCTTGACCTTCTTGCCAATGCAGTAGCAAGACACCTGTCAGCAGAGGGAGCTCAAATGCCAATAGGGCTGTAGATATCCTCACACTTACCACAGAACAAGAACTGCTGATCAGAAGCATTCTTATATAGTTATTCATTGGCCTGGCAGTGTAATGCTGCATTTGAGGTTTTTATTTCTCAACAGAAAGGGGTTTTGAATTTAATCTTCAAAAATTCTGGATCCAAATCAAATTAAGAAGTGAGAACCAAGTCAAGAGCATCAGCTGAAGTTTTAAAATTATATGAACCAAACGGAACATTACTGCCTTGTGAAACAATAAAAATCAATAATAATTAATTTAAAGCCTTAAATTAGGTTTTAAACATTTTTCTAAACCTTAAAGCTTTTGTGCTAAAATCAGTCCAATGATTTTGAACTCAATGATTTTTTTCACATAAATGGAGAAGTGGTTGTATATCTTAATAATAGTAATAATAATAATAATAATAATAATAATAATAATAATCATCATCATCATCATCGTCATAGTTCATACTGAATAAACCCTGAATCATAGCTCATAATCAATAGCCATTAATCATAACTCATGATCAATAGCCCTTAATCAAACTCATAAATAATATCCCTTTAGCATAGCTCATAATCTATAACTCTTAAACTTAACCCATACTGGTTGTTTGCAGTGAATATGGGAGATAGAGGGAAAGTGTAAGTGACAGGTCTATTTCTCCAGGATTAAGTGCTGCAGCTGAAATAAAAAATACTCCCTCTGCTGTCCCAGCTCATCTGCCCATAAATACTACATCTCCCAGAAAGCCATGCACAGGAGACTGCATTGCTGGAGCTTCTCCTGGCCCTGTTGGTTGGATGGGAGCCAAAGAGTGAGGTGCATGGACCCCCATATTGGGCAGAGCCATAATGTGCTGTCAATCACTCGCTTTGAGCCAACCAAAAAAAACATTGCACTTTACTGCAGGAAAACTTTGATTGGAATAGAATCAGTGAAGTCATCTGAAACATGCCGTAGCTCCACCCATTTTTGTGGGCTCAACCTGTCTGTCTAAGAAGGGCCCTGCTGACTGGCTGGAGGTGGGTTCAGGGGCGGGGTTATGGGTCTGTGGGTAATGAGAGACTGCAAAGAGACAGCTCAGACCCCTGTGGAAGGCCCGTGGGGCTAGTGAAGGGTTCCCATCTCTAATTCATGCCTTTTATCTGAAAGAGGAAGGGATCCAGTTCCCCGTCCTGCTGCCCAAGTCCCGCACTGATCCCCTGTCACTCACCCCAGCACCTCCCACTAATCCCCTGTCACTCACCCGAGCACCTCCCACTGATCTCCTGTCACTCACCCCAGCACCTCCCACTGATCCCCTGTCACTCATCCCAGCACCTCCCACTGATCTCCTGTCACTCACCCCAGCACCTTCCACTGTTCCCCTGTCACTCACCCCAGCACCTCCCACTAATCCCCTGTCACTCACCCCAGCACCTCCCACTGATCCCCTGTCACTCACCCCAGCACCTCCCACTGATCCCCTGTCACTCGCCCCAGCACCTCCCACTGATCTCCTGTCACTCACCCCAGCACTTCCCACCAATCCCCTGTCACTTACCCCAGCACCTCCCACTGATCCCCTGTCACTCACCCCAGCACCTCCCACTGATCCCCTGTCACTCACCCCAGCACTTCCCACTAATCCCCTGTCACTTACCCCAGCACCTCCCACTGATCCCCTGTCACTCGCCCCAGCACCTCCCACTAATCCCCTGTCACTCACCCCAGCACCTCCCACTGATCCCCTGTCACTCACCCCAGCACCTCCCACTGATCCCCTGTCACTCACCCCAGCACCTCCCACTGATCCCCTGTCACTCACCCCAGCACTTCCCACTAATCCCCTGTCACTTACCCCAGCACCTCCCACTGATCCCCTGTCACTCACCCCAGCACCTCCCACTGATCCCCTGTCACTCACCCCAACACCTCCCACTGATCCCCAATCACAAACAACTCTCCCTCTCTTCCCCTCCCTCTACAGACTAGGCCTGCACAGACAGCACAGGCTCAGAGCTGTGTGTGAGAGAGAGCAGCACAGTCTCAGAGCTATGTGTGAGAGAGAGCAGCACAGGCTCAGAGCTGAGAGAGAGAGAGAGAGAGCAGCACAGGCTCAGAGCTGTGTGAGAGAGCAGCACAGGCTCAGAGCTGAGAGAGAGAGAGAGAGCAGCACAGGCTCAGAACTGCGAGAGAGAGAGCAGCACAGTCTCAGAGGTGTGTGACAGAGAGCGGCACAGGCTCAGAGCTGTGTGACAGAGAGCAGCACAGGCTCTGAGCCTGTGCTGCTCTCTCTCTCACAGCTCTGAGCCTGTGCCGCTCTCTCTCACAGCTCCGAGAGCAGCACAGGCTCAGAGCTGTGAGAGAGATGAGGAGTAATAGGAACCCCCTTACCCAGCTGGTCCTGAGGCTGAGTCCACAAACCTGCTCTATTAACACACCTCAGGAACAGAACACATCACCAATCAGACTGAATCAAATTACAACACAGTTAAAACAAAACTACATCACCTATTGGCAAACACAAACAAAAGCACAGAGCAAAATGCAGTGCTATCTGGCTCTAAATCGACAATACACCACAGCACATTATTTGAGCATGGTGACTAATCAACAACTAAAAAGAACCCTGTCAAAGTACAGACTGAGTGAGCACAGCCTTGCTATTGAAAAGGGGAGACACAGGAAAACCTGGCTCCCGGCAGAGCAAAGGCTGTGCTGTCATTGCACCCTCAGTGAGCCTGAAACAGAGCTACACTTCCTCACCAAATGTGAAAAGTATAAACATCTTAGAGAAGCACATTTTTAAAAATTTGAATTAATAACAAAAGGTTTTATTAATTTATTAGATGAAGAAAAACTACCAGTCCTACTAGGGGAGGACCCAAAGAGCTGTGAGTTAGCAGCAGTCTGTGTTGCTGCCTGTCATAACCTGAGGGACAGTGAGTGACAGTCACCTGACACACATTGTTGCTGTTATATTTTATGACAGTTTATTTGTTTTGTTTTGTGTTGATATGAACAATCACCTTTTTTTATGACTATCTATGTTCTACTTCCATCCACTGTATTTTCTACTATTTACTGTAGTATGTTTTCTAATGAATGTTTAGCTTTTCAATGTTTAAACGCTTGCTTTGGCAATATGTACAGTGTTACCTCATGCCAATAAAGCCATTTGAATTTGAATTTGAATTTGAATTTGAATTTGAATTTGAATTTGAATTTGAGAGAGAGAGAGAGAGAGAGAGAGAGAGAGAGAGCAGCACAGTAACATTCTCATTTTCAGTGACCGTTTCTGGTTTGTGATTGTACCACATTATAGTTTTGACACACCTTCCAGGGTGTATATGTAGCTGTTATTGTGTCCGTGGATATGTTCTGTTTTGCCAAGTTCAGGGCAGCCAGACACAATATGGTCCACTGTTTCATTCTCATTCTGCACAGTGTGTTAGAGCCATCTCTGATAACTCTGGCATGAGATCATCTAGCAGCCAGGCTTTGGACTCGGGCTGTGATTTTAGACCTGTCTGTTTCTGCTCTTAGCCAGCTGCTGCTGAGCCATTGGATGGCTTTATGATGGTCAACATCTGCTTCTTTTAGTCTCTTTGGGTAATTGCCATGAAGTGCTTCGTCTTCACATTGCTGTGATGGTTCATCCTGAGCCGGGTGTCATGTCTTTTCTTTTATTCTCTTTGCATATTTGGTAGTTGGTTCATTTGCTTGTTTGTCCACACGATGACTGAAGCTCGTCATTTTTTAATGACCGGGCACTGCCAGCCAGAGCGGATGTGCGTGGGCAGGGGCGACCACTCACTTAATATAATAATAATAATAATAATAATAATAATAATAATAATAATAATAATAACAATAATAATAATAATAATACTTATTATTATTATTATTAGTAGTAGTAGTAGTAGTAGTAGTAGTATTATTATTATTATTATTATTATTATTATTATTATTAGTAGTAGTAGTAGTAGTAGTATTGTTGTTGTTGTTATTATACCTGTTGTTGTTATTAGCAGTTGCAGTAGCCATTGTAGCAACCATAGTTACCAGAAGTAGTAAAATTTATTATAGTTTTTAGAATTATTATAACACATTTCTACTGGCCGTTTCAACACAAAATTGCCCTTTTTTGTCCGAAGAAAATGCGGTTCTCTGTGCTCTCTGAAATACTGAGATGGTAACTAACATCCCCCTTCCGCATCTAATGAACTTCGCAGCGCTGCCGCTGGGTGACAGTGTTGGAGTTCCTTTTGTCCATCAAGGTGGCGGTCATGATAAGGGCTGGAAGATGCAAGCCAGCGTTCTGAGAAAATGAAGGACTCATGTTCAGTCTGTCAGCCCCACTGGCTCAGGAGGGACCGCGAAAACGGAAAGGTGATATTTGTAATAACTATTTTAATCAGGCTTTTACCGCCGGGCAGTTCCGGGCACATCTGTAGCGAAATCCAAAGACACCAACACGGGAATGTTATCTAAATGAGCATTTTCACGCAGCTGTTTATTTAAACACTTAAAAGTGTGAAATGACACGTTAGTGTACATTATGGCGATAGCCTGCCAGGTTATTCTGGCAATATAACAGGCTAAATAATTTTTTTGTTCGTGAATTTTGCCCGTTATTCTTAATGCACCACTTTAACATTCGTTTTAATAACTGTATATCTTAACTCTTAAATAAGCACGTGCCGTTTAGCTTTGTATTGGGCGACCTCTGACGCTGGTCAATCGCTTCGCGCACGGGCTGCACTGGTGATTTTTTTTTTTTTTTGTCAACCCAAAGTTTCCAGCGTCGCACGACATGATTAATTCAAATATTGGCAGGCTTTTATTTCCATACGAATTTATTTCCATTCAACGAGCAATTTATGCAGCGCTTCAGACGCAGATTTTATGAACACGGTACAACTGTAGTCTAATGAAACTTTCCATTTTTATATTTAATAAACGACTCATTGACTGCGTGCTTAATGTGATACAAGTCGGGGGTAGGGGGGTTAAAAGTAATTTGAATGTGCGTTAGAAAATTCTCTTTATCCAATCCGATTTGGGATTAACACCTTGCTGTTCAATGATTGGCCAGAAGAGGCTTGTCATATGGCCCCTGTTGTCTCTCCCACGTGGGGTGTGAGAATTGTGCGGCGCTGACGGGCTGAATAGGCATCAGAAAAGCCACGTCCCCTCCTCCGGTGCTATTTGATTGGTTGAACTGGTTCCCATTCGACCCGCCTCCTCCCTTGTTCTCACTCGACGGATCCCCTACCCTACCCCGCCCCCCCACCGCCCGCGATCTCAAAGCTAGCGCCATCGGTCTGTCGCTTCGCATCTATCAGGCAGTGCGTGAAACTAACAGGGATCTGACATTTTGCACCGCACCACTTTACATCCCTAATATGATTTCTTTTAAAAACATGATTATTAGATATGATATTTAACTGTACATCACCTCTATACTTGAAGCACAAATGCAGGCGCCACGTGCAAACCTGTCACCTTCCATGTTATTTTATTTCATTTTTTATTACTAATAGATTTTTTTTCACCCTCCCCCCACCTCCCGCCAGGCACGGTAGTATTTCACATTTCTGGAAGTTATACAACTGCGCATTTTAAGAGACGTGAAATACACGCGAGAATCAATCTGGCTATTTAATTCATCTTTATTGTGGTGCGTCTTTTAACTGCGTGCCCCTCGCAGCCTCGACAAGAGCAAACCCGGTCAGAAGCGCGATGCTGGCCAATGGATTTTGGCTTGGTACTCCCCACCAACGCAAGAAACCCAATGGACTGTAAATTCCTCGCACAGGACCAGTGAAGCCAAACAAGTTGGGAACATTCTCAGGACCATATCTGCTTTAGGCCGGTCAGTCAGTCTTCTAATATCCGGTACACACCAGCCAAAAGGGCACGTGCTGCGTTGTCAAGGTTTTTCAGGAATCAAATGATTTGCACAACCAAAAACATGAAGAGGTCTAATGCTGGGCTTAAAATAGGCTATGGGATGCATATCTGGATCTGATATTTGAAAAAGATAAAATTTTAAAGAGTAGTAGCTTCATAAACCAGGTTGCGTTTAATGGGTCTATTGCGATGTGAACGAAGGATTAAGCATCTGTTTTGGTTCAAGCTGCTGTTTGAAATTATGATATGAAATTAAAGAAATCATTTTCTGAGGTGGCCATCTCTAATTCATATTTAAAGTAATGACAGTTCATAACACAGACTTACAAACTTGTGCACTAAAGGTGAAATAAATCATTTTCTGATAAAAAAAAAAAAAATTCCTGTAGTTGGCTACATTCTAAAGGAAGGTGATCAAAGTCTACTGGCAATATTTAAAAGGATGTGTATAATCACTCCAATTATGACCCCCACAGAACCGCTCGCTCTGGCCGTCGGGTCCTGTGCAGTGATGCATCCTGGGAGCCTGTGGATGAAGCCCGTCCCTGACAGACAGTGTTTTCTGAGGCTGGTAGGTCATACCCCAGCACCCTGTAGGAGTTTGTTTGTTCCAGTATTATTACAAACCTGAATATGCAAACTTTGCTCTCTTATTTCTCTTTTTTGAGTTTTTCTTTGCGGTTTTAAGCACCTTTTCACCACTTCCTGTGATACGATTTAACCCACGTGGCCCACAAGCTGAGGGCTCTTGACTTTACTTCCTTCTTCAAAAACTCCAGATGCTATGCGGGCATTTCCTGCTTCAGTTCAGCAGTTCCTGTTGATCACACGCACAATGGTATCATCAGAAGACAGGCAGTTTCAGCATGACTGGGCCTTCCAAACAGGGAAGAAAACAGTGTACAGGTGAAAACTCTGGTTCTGAATTTTCCCTTTAGCAGAGCTAAGGAAAATAACAACGGAAATTCCCTTAATATAATAAACTCATAAAATAAAATAATACCCACATTGGCCAATATTATTTCCTGACAGCTGTTGGTGATGACTAATGCTTTTTTAAAAGTACTTGTTGGAAAATATTTGCTTTCCAGATATTTAATTAAATGAAGAATCTGGTGTCCATTCCTCAGGACAAGACTCCCCCCCCCCCCCACGCCTCCCCCCTCCCCAGAGTTATCAGCTGCAGGCAGGCTGCCGGAGCACAGCGTGTAGCTGCTAATTAAACAGCGGCTTCTGAGCGTCACTGAGCACGCTCACAGCACCACCATACAGCTCTCAGTCCAGCTCACAGCACCACCATACAGCTCTCAGTCCGGCTCACAGCACCACCATACAGCTCTCAGTCTGGCTCACAGCACCACCATACAGCTCTCAGTCCGGCTCACAGCACCACCATACAGCTCTCAGTCCGGCTCACAGCACCACCATACAGCTCTCAGTCCAGCTCACAGCACCATCATACAGCTCTCAGTCCAGCTCACAGCACCACCATACAGCTCTCAGTCCGGCTCACAGCACCACCATACAGCTCTCAGTCCAGCTCACAGCACCACCATACAGCTCTCAGTCCGGCTCACAGCACCACCATACAGCTCTCAGTCCGGCTCACAGCTCACAGCACCACCATACAGCTCTCAGTCTGGCTCACAGCACCACCATACAGCTCTCAGTCCGGCTCACAGCACCACCATACAGCTCTCAGTCCGGCTCACAGCACCACCATACAGCTCTCAGTCCAGCTCACAGCACCACCATACAGCTCTCAGTCCGGCTCACAGCACCACCATACAGCTCTCAGTCCGGCTCACAGCTCACAGCACCACCATGACTTTAGAGAGCAGACTTGGCAGCCTTACTCAGGTGTGCTGATTTTAGAGAGCAGAACTGGCAGCCTTGAACATCATCTGTGTGTGATTTGCACAGGTTGTTGTGCTTGAGAGAACAGCTGTTTGGAAATGGGGCGAGACAAGGGGGTGTCAGCGCAATAAATAAATGTGTGTGTGTGTGTGTGTTCACACGTTTACACATGTATGTGTGTGTGTGTTTGCATGTGTGTGCGACTGTTTACAGCTGTGATTTATAGGTCTGTAGGTTTGGGGCCTGTAGTTTATATGTCTGTAGGTTTGGGGCCTGTAGTATATAGGTCTGTAGGTTTGGGGCCTGTAGTTTATAGGTCTGTAGGTTTGGGGTCTGTAGTTTGTAGGTCTGTAGGTTTGGGGCTTGTAGTTTATAGATCTGTAGGTTTGGGGCCTGTAGTTTATAGGTCTGTAGGTTTGGAGCCTGTAGTTTATAGGTCTGTAGGTTTGAAGCCTGTAGTTTGTAGGTCTGCAGATTTGGGGCCTGTAGTTTTTAGGTCTGTAGGTTTGGGGCCTGTAGTTTGTAGATCTGTAGGTTTGGGGCCTGTAGTTTATAGGCCTATAGGTTTGGGCCCTGTAGTTTATAGGCCTATAGGTTTGGGGTCTGTAGTTTATAGATCTGTAGGTTTGGGGCCTGTAGTTTATAGGCCTATAGGTTTGGGGTCTGTAGTTTATAGGTCTGTAGGCTTGGGGCCTGTAGTTTATAGGTCTGTAGGTTTGGGGCCTGTAGTTTATAGGTCTGTAGGCTTGGGGCCTGTAGTTTATTGGTCTGTAGGTTTGGGGCCTGTAGTTTATAGGTCTGTAGGTTTGGGGCCCGTAGTTTATAGGTCTGTAGGTTTGAGGCCTGTGGTTTATAGGTCTGTAGGTGTGGGGCCTGTAGTTTATAGGTCTGTAGGTGTGGGGCCTGTAGTTTTTAGGTCTGTAGGTTTGGGGCCTGTAGTTTATAGGTCTGTAGGTTTGGGACCTGCAGGTTATAGGTCTGTAGGTTTGGGGCCTGTAGTTTATAGGTCTGTAGGTGTGGGGCCTGTAGTTTATAGGTCTGTAGGTTTGGAGCCTGTAGTTTATAGGCCTGTAAGTGTGGGGCCTGTAGTTTTTAGGTCTGTAGGTTTGGGGCCTGTAGTTTATAGGTCTGTAGGCATGGGGCCTGTAGTTTATAGGCCTGTAGGTTTGGGGCCTGTAGTTTATAGGTCTGTAGGCATGGGGCCTGTAGTTTATAGATCTGTAGGTTCGGGGCCTGTAGTTTATAGATCTGTAGGTTTGGGGCCTGTAGTTTTTAGGTCTGTAGGTTTGGGGCCTGTAGTTTATAGGTCTGTAGGCATGGGGCCTGTAGATTGCAGGTCTGACAGCTCTTAAAGGGGAGGATGATGGATGAGGGTTAATCCCCTTTAAATGGAAACCAGGATCAGTTTGCCTTTTAGTGAACCACCAACACCTCACCCCTCCACCCCCCTCCCCCCCACCCCCCGACCCCTCCAGGCCAGACAGGGTCACCTGGGGTGAGACATTTATGAGGTGCAGGTATGTGCTGCACACACGCACAAACACAGAAACACACAAACATACAGACACGCATGCACTCACACAAACGCACACGCATGCATGCATACACATACAGACACACACGCACACACGCACACACGCGTACACACACAGATGCATGCATGCAAACACAGACACACATGCACACACACACACACGGATGCACGCATATACACAAGCACATGCACGTGCGCGCACACACACATTCCCTCTCTCTCACAGCCCTTTCCAAGTCTGTGCACAGCAGAGTGAGTGATGGGAGCTCATTAACCCCAGGTTCCAGGCCCTTGGTGGGGGTTAGGGGGGTGGGGTGAGGGGGGGAGGTGGTTGGGTACACCTCTTACCCAGAGTGCCATTGGGTCATCCCTGTAGGTTCGGGGGTGGAGATTATCACATTTGAAAGCTGCAACATACACACACACACACACACACACACACACTTTCAGACACACACACATGCACACATGCTCACACTCACACATATAATCATTTAGACACACACACATGCACACACTTCCACTCAGTGACACTCACTGATAGACTCTGTATAAACTCATTCATAAACTGCAGATTGGGGTTCACTTCATACAATAACCCCACATTCCCTGTGCCATTCATCAGGAGTGAGCAAACCACTCGACCCATGAGGAGTGAGCAAACCACTCCATTCATCAGGAGTGAGAAAACCACTCCATCCATTAGGAGTGAGTAAACCACTCCATCCATCATATGGCTTTAAGGGCAGGTTCTGAAACTCAGTTTCAGTCTACTTATCTGAATGTTTCCTGCCGGTGAGCCTACCTGTCTGCATACCTGTACACCTGTGTCCATGCCCTGTAATGCTCCTCCTTCCTGCTGGGCAGTGCAGCCTGTGAGTGACACAGAGTCAGCCAGCATCCGGGATTCTGCAGGAGGAACACCTCACCTCTCCTCCATGAGACAGCCAATGAGGAGAGAGTCAATGAGGAGAGAGCCAATCAGGTCGCGCTCAGCGGAGAAGTGGAGAACGCCATCTCAGGCGTCATTCCAGAACATTCCACGGCGGTTGGATTGGGTTCAGCTCCAGGGACAGGGGTGAAGGTCTGTGGTGTGTGGAGAACATCAGTGACCCGCGGGTCGAGCCATCTGGCTCTGTGGAGAGGGGACACAGCCATCGCTGCCCATGGCAGGGAGGACCCAAACCCGAACCCCAACATGGAGTCAACAGGACGTCCCTGTGCCAATATTGACTGAGACTCAGCTTACCCATCAGTGCACCCAGACCACGCCAGGGGAAAATGACACACACCAGACCCCTTTACTTTGATTGGGTAAACTGCTTAAATGCTCTCAAAATCCAGCAAATCAGATCATGAGCTGGGGAGTGGGGGTGTGCCATAGAGAGTGTTGACCTTTAGTAGAAAGAAGATGGTATCCAGTGCTGAAAAGATTTGACAAATACTCAACTAACAAGCCGCTTCAAGGATAAAAACAATGAACAGTGCATAACCACATACATTTTCTATGAATTTATTTATTCATAAGCCACCTATAAAAGTCTTGATACTAAAATGCTTTCACATAGTTTAATATTTATAGACACAATTTCTTCGATTGTTCACCCCAAAAATAAAACCATAAAAAGTCATACTGTACAAATTTACAATTTTTTACAACACTAAATCTCAATTAGAAAACAAAAAGTGAGTTATGAAAATAAAAGAAATATAAACAAAAAATAATAACAAGGAACAATATTCATATGAAAATTCTTTCAATCAGTGTTAAAATATTCCAATATTTTCTCAGCAATCTGAGCGATGTCATATGTAATGCTGTGGACCTGGTCTCTCTGCCGGTTTGGGGGAATGTTGTGGTCTCTCTGGCGGTTTGGGGGAATGTTGTGGTCTCTCTGGTGGTTTGGGTGAGCGTTGTGGTCTCTCTGGTAGTTTGGGTGAGCATTGTGGTCTCTCTGGTGTTTTGGGTGAGTGTAGTAGTCTCTCTGGCAGTTTGGGGGTATGTTGTGGTCTCTCTGGTGGTTTGGGTGAGCGTTGTAGTCTCTCTGGCAGTTTGGGGGAATGTTGTGGTCTCTCTGGTGGTTTGGGTGCATGTAGTAGTCTCTCTGGCAGTTTGGGGGAATGTTGTGGTCTCTCTGGCGGTTTGGGGGAATGTTGTGATCTCTCTGGCAGTTTAGGTGAGCGTTGTGGCCTCTGGTGGTTTGGGGGAATGTTGTGGTCTCTCTGGCGGTTTGGGTGAGCGTTGTGGCCTCTGGTGGTTTGGGTGAGCATTGTGGTCTCTCTGGTGGTTTGGGAGATCGTTGTGGTCTCTCTGGCAGTTTAGGGGAATGTTGTGGTCTCTCTGGTAGTTTGGGTGAGCGTTGTGGTCTCTCTGGCGGTTTGGGTGAGCGTTGTGGTCTCTCTGGCGGTTTGGGTGAGCGTTGTGGTCTCTCTGGTGGTTTGGGTGAGCGTTGTGGTCTCTGGCGGTTTGGGTGAGCGTTGTGGTCTCTGGTGGTTTGGGGGAACGGGCCAACGAACACTGTGAGTACTCAATAACAATGCAGTTCTGCGCACCGTGGATATACACACACACACACACACACACTATACACACACACACACCCTTACACACACACACAAACACACACACACGTACACACATGCACGCACACCCTTACACACACACACACTCACACACTATACACACACACACACACTGCCAGAGGGAGAGAGAACTGGCCCAGCAGTGGTACACACACACACATACACACACTGCCAGAGGGAGAGAGAACTGGCCCTGCAGTGGTACACACACACACACACACACACACACACACACGAATGCATGTCTGTGTTTTGTCTGGCTGCCTCTCATTATGCCAGGTTATGTGGCATCTGGAGTTCCCAGCATCACCTGACCTGCACATTTCAGATTTCAGAATGTGGCCAAACTCGGTCAAGCCTGGTCACTCTGCTTTTTAACCATTAGTATTTTACAGGAAGCTGTCACTTCCAAAAGCCCCTAATTTCATGGGTCCTGGAAAGCCAGAAGGACTCTACTCCAGTTCTTAACTTACAGTCTACTTTCCAAAGCAAAGGCTGTAAAAAGATGACATGAAATTTAGACAACAATACGCACAATTAAATCAACAAAAATTAATAAAGTTTTGACATCCTTTATAAAGAGAAAATAAATTGAACAAAATGCAATAAAATGGTTATAAATAAAGATGCTTTAACAAAGAAACCATACCTTAAATTATTATTTCAAAAACAACTGAAAGAAAGCAAAATAACCTGACCAAAAAAACAATATCTTTGAAGTTCCCACTGGGGGGCCAAATTCAGGTCACTCAATGAGGTCACTTCCTGTGAACAGTCTGAAAGGCACACAGCTGCTTCCTGTCTGAGCACACTCACAGGTGAATCCAGTGTTAGTTTACATAAATGCTGAGGGCTCAGAAAATAACAAAATATGTACACCACTATAATTCATTGTTATTTATTTTTCAAATTTGGCATCTTCAATCCCACCCACGTTTGGAATGTCCAAATTGCACAAGTGTGCTCACATATGCCCCCTGCTGCTGGCTCGGGAGAATGCAGACAAACTCGTGGTTCTCCCCTGAAACACACAATGCCAACCAGCTACTTCTTTTCACATTGCAGCCCCAAGCCACGTATGAGCAGAGGGAAGGCAGAGGAGACCCAATCATACGCTGTACCTCTCCCATATATCCCTCGGGGGACACAAAGCCCAGCACAGGCCGGAAAAACCGTGTTTTTGGCAACAGATGACTGTACAAAACTGGACACGGGAGACGTAGCTCACCCCCCCCCCCCCCCCCCCCCCGTGCCCTCCACCCCCTGTTTTAAGCAGCCTTTAAGATAGTGTCAGACACAAAGAAGCAAAGCAAAGACAAAAAAAAAACATTTTTGGCAAAAAAAAAGCATTAAACCGTAACTTACAGTACTACATCCAGACTGAGCCAAAATCTCAGCCCTGCCTCACTGATCGGATTGTCCTACTCAGCAATGCATTCATGAGCACTCCAGTAACATTCTCTGAACATCGCCTTAACACTGCTGCAAACGTTAGTAGACCCTCCTGCTCAATGCTGTCACTCACTTTAGCCAATCAGATCACAGGGTCCAGGAGAGATTTATAATTGCAGTTTTAAACATCATGGGGATTCAGGGAACATCCCACCTTCGCTTTGGTATAGTTTTTACAGAAACCTGATAAATCTACAGTATGTTTTCACATTAAGTGTTAAACAACATTACAGTGTTAAACAAGAGATTACAGCCACTAACGCCCACAAGGTTCGGATGACCGATCAATAAGGAGATAAAGGGAACACAATCAGCTGAACAGCGGCCCAGCGCGGTGTTAAAAACGATAATAAAACTCATCACACATCCCCATTCCTTCTAAAAAACAACAATTGACACATAATATAGACCTGAATCAGAAGGTAGGCAAGAGGTACTGAATTGTATAGCTTGATTTGGAAATCTGTCCAATTTTTAAGAATATTTATTCATATATTTATAAACTCAATCAGTCAGTTATCTGGTAAAAAAATGGAGAGATGTTCTGGAGAGATGACTGTACACACTGCAATAATCACACACACGTGCACACGCATACACACCCACACGCACACGCACACACACACACACGCACACACATACACATACACACACGCACACACACACAGACACACACGCACATGCACACACACAGAGACACGCACACACATACACGCACACGCACACACACACACGCACACACAGCACACACGCACACACACGCACACGCACACACAGACGCACACGCACACGTGCACACACACACACACACAGATGCACACGCACACGTGCACACACACACAGACACACAGACACACACGCACACACATGCACACACACACACACACACACAGACACACACACATACTCACACACACACACAGACGCACACACACTCACACACACACACACAGACACACACGTGCACACACGCGCACGCACACGTGCACACACACACAGACACACACACGCACACACAGACACATGCACACACACACACACACACACACACACACACATACTCACACACACACACACAGACACACACACACACACACACAGACACACACACACTCACACACACCCTGCTGACAGTAAAAGCTGTGCTGACGGGCATGTGGTCTCTCCAGTTTCTTCATAACCAGCACAATCTGTTGGTTTGAACAGTTAAGTCAGTTACAAAGCCCTTCAAACCTGACCCTTCACCCTTGACCCCTCACCCTTCAGTGCCCCTCCTGTTGAATGCCCTGACTCTGGGAAACCAGTACAACAGCTAAATTTGTACTCCTAAACCTCGCGGTGCAGGGCGGGGCAGTCACTCTGATTGGGTTTTCCCAGCATGCCCTTGGGTGCGTGACAGCATAGAGCTCCAATGGCCCTCCGTTCCCCTCAGGCAAATCCACAGACGCCCCTGCCTCAGCCACATGTCCTGGGGCCTTTCAGCGGCAAGGTGGGCGGGGCTAGCAGCAGATGGCCTCGCCCTCGGCGGTGACCAGCTGCCCGCTGGCGGGGTCGTAGGTACCCGCCAGGTAGTACAGGTCCTGGGCGCTGTGCGGCAGCTTCCTGCCGCGGCTCAGATACTCGTACTCCGCCCGGCTCACCACCTGGCACCTGTGCGAAATGGTCTGCACATCATTCTCATCCTCATGACTGGACTGGTACAAGGCATGCTAGGAAAGAGAGAGAGAGAGGGAGAGAGAGAGAGGGGCGAGGGAGGGAGAGAGACAGTGTGTGAGGAGAGAGAAACGAGGGGGAGGAAGGGAGAGAGAGGGGGAGGGAGAGAGAGTAATTTTGTTTGCTGCAGTTTGTAATCTTGCTGCAGTATGTTCTCTCGCTGCAGTTTGTAATCTTGCTGCAGTATGTAATCTTGCTGCAGTATGTTCTCTCGCTGCAGTTTGTAATCTTGCTGCAGTATGTAATCTTGCTGCAGTATGTTCTCTTGCTGCAGTTTGTAATCTTGCTGCAGTATGTTCTCTCGCTGCAGTTTGTAATCTTGCTGCAGTATGTTCTCTCGCTGCAGTATGTAATCTTGGTGCAGTGTTTTCTCGCTGCAGTTTGTAATCTTTCTGCAGTATGTAATCTTGCTGCACTATGTAATCTTGCTGCAGCATGTAATCTTGCTGCAGTATGTTCTCTCGCTGCAGTTTGTAATCTTGCTGCAGTTTGTAATCTTGCTGCAGTATGTTCTCTCGCTGCAGTATGTAATCTTGCTGCAGTATGTTCTCTCGCTGCAGTTTGTAATCTTGCTGCAGTATGTTCTCTCGCTGCAGTATGTAATCTTGCTGCAGTATGTTCTCTCGCTGCAGTTTGTAATCTTGCTGCAGTATGTAATCTTGCTGCAGTTTGTAATCTTGCTGCAGTATGTAATCTTGCTGCACTATGTAATCTTGCTGCACTATGTAATCTTGCTGCAGTATGTAATCTTGCTGCAGTATGTTCTCTCGCTGCAGTTTGTAATCTTGCTGCAGTTTGTAATCTTGCTGCAGTATGTTCTCTTGCTGCAGTATGTAATCTTGCTGCAGTATGTTCTCTCGCTGCAGTTTGTAATCTTGCTTCAGTATGTAATCTTGCTGCACTATGTAATCTTGCTGCAGTATGTTCTCTCGCTGCAGTTTGTAATCTTGCTGCAGTATGTAATCTTGCTGCAGTATGTTCTCTCGCTAGCCTACCTTGCCGTCTCGGGGCCTCTTGCCCATCTTGGTCTCCTCTGGATGGTAGAACCACTTGACCTTCACCACCATGTTGCTGGCCCAGGACTGCCACATGCTCTCGATGCGGCCCACGTAGGGCAGGTGGGGGCGGCCCGCGGACAGGAAGACGGCGCAGTCTCCCACGCGCACGGTGTCGCGGCCGCGAACCACCGCCTTGTAGAACAGCTTCCGCGCTTTCCCTTTCATTCCCCGCCTCTGCGTGGGAGACGCACACTCAATAACACTCAAAAATACCCTAACCCTAACCTCTACAGCCTAACTCTAACCCAAACCCTAACCCTAACCTCTACAGCCTAACCCTAACCCAAACCCTAACCCTAACTCAATAACACTCAATACTACCATAACCCTAACCTCTACACCCAAACCCTAACCATAACTGAATAACACTCAAAAATACCCTAACCCTAACCTCTACAGCCTAACCCTAACCCAAACCCTAACCCTAACCTCTACAGCCTAACTCTAACCCAAACCCTAACCCTAACTCAATAACACTCAATAATACCATAACCCTAACTTCTACACCCAAACCCTAACCCTAACCATAACTGAATAACACTCAAAAATACCCTAACCCTAACCTCTACAGCCTAACCCTAACCCAAACTTAATAACACTCAATATCAGCAGCCATACCACCACGCACTCTGCTCCTGCCGACTGGCTGAAGCTAAGCAAGTGTGGGCTTGGTTGGCACTTGGATGGGAGACCACCAGGGAATACTGAGTTGTTGCTGGAAGTGGTGTTGGTGGGTCAGCAGGGGGCAATCTCCCCTCTGGTCAAATAAACCCAAATGCCCCAGTGCAGTGACGGGGACACTGTGCTGTAGGAGATGCCATCTTTCGGATGAGACGTTAAACCGAGGTCCTGACTCACTGTGGTCATTAAAGATCCCATGACACTTATCACAAAGAGTAGGGGGTTCCCCAAACCCTAACCCTAACGTCTACAGCCTAACCCTAACCCAAACCCTAACCCTAACCTCTACAGCCTAACCATAACCCTAACCTCTACACCCAAACCCTAACCTCTACAGCCTAACCCTAAACTCTACACCCAAACCCTAACCCCTACAGCCTAACCCTAACCCCTACACCCAAACCCTAACCAAAACCTTAACCCTAACTCAATAACACTCAATAACACCATAACCCTAACCCTAACCCTAACTCAATAACACTCAATAATACCCTAACCCTAACCCTAACACAATAACTCTCAATAATACCCTAACCCTAACTCAATAACACTCAATAATACCCTGCCCCTAACCCTAACTCAATAACACTCAATAATACCCTAACCCTAACTCAATAACACTCAATAATACCCTAACCCTACCTCAATAACACTCAATAATACCCTAACCCTAACCCTGTTCACAAAACAATCAGCTGCAGACATGAATGTCTGCACTGTGGGAACAGGTCCTGGATGTGTGATGGAATAATTAGGTAATAATCAGCTGTCACCTCAGCAGCTATGATGCAATCATGGTTGTCGCCATGGCAATGCACCCACCTGCGTGGGGTTCCCAGACCACTTCCAGAGCTGGTGGGTGGACGGGTAGGGGCCGGCCTTGGGCAGGGTGTCGCCCGGCAACTGCCTCTGTCTTCTGGCGGGGTCCCTGGGTGTCTTGGCGGAGGGAGTGGAGTCAGGGCCATCCTTCCTCCTGATTGGCTTGTTTCCGTCGGCAACCTTGGCCCCAAAGGAGTGACGGGCAGCGGGTGGGGAGTGAAGCGGGGGTTCGGGGGCCTGCAGCAGTGCATGATGGGAGGAGAGGCAGCCCTGCAGGAGCAGTGGGCCTCCCTCCTCATCCTCAGAGCTGTAGGAGGAGTCGTTCTCAGAGGAGCAGAGGGAGGAGGAGCAGAGCGAGGAAGAGGAGGAAGAGGAGGAGCCAGAGGAGGAGGAAAAGATGGAGAGGCGGGAGAGGAAATGGCCGGCCATGGCGGCTCTCTGGTGCTCCTCCTCTTCCTCCTCTTCCTCCATGTCAGAGTAGGAGGCGTGGCAGTCGCTGTGGCAGTCGCTGTCGTATTCTGCCAATACATCCATCGGCAGAGCCTGGGGGGGCGCGTGCAGCTGGGACAGCCCCCCGAGGAGCAGTTCCGCCTGAGCCCCGCCCCCAGCCCCACCCTTCTTACTGGCTTTGGTGAGGAGGACCGGGGGGGCGTAGCGCACGGCGGAGGACACGCCCCCTTTGGACCCAAACCCCGCCCCGCCAGCCTTACCGCCGCCATGCTGCAGCAGGGCCTTGCTGCTCTTGGTTTTGGGTGCGGTCACTCCCTCATGGTCCAGTTTGACAGGGCACCCGCTGCCCCCCCGGCAGGGCCTGCCCCCCTCGCCGCCCCCCAGGGGCGCGGGCGTGTGCCGGGCGGAGAAGGAGGTGCAGCCGTGGGCGATGCTCCTGAAGGAGTCCACCTCAAAAGAGCTGCTGAACATGGGCTTGGCGGGCGGGGCTGTGGGCGGGGCCAGTGAGGGAGAAAAGTCTGCCTCCTGCCTTTTGAGGGCCCTCCGGGGCGCCCCATTGAGGGGGAAGAAGCTGTGGGGGGTCCGCCTCCTGGGCGTGGTCACAGCGAGCCAGCTGAGGGGGGGGGCAGCTGCTCTCTGAGGGGGTGCACTTTCTCCCTGAGTTCACACTGTCTGGTATCCCTGGGAAACCATGAAACAAACCATGAGCTCAAATTAGAAAAATTAGAAACCAGTTTGGTAGTGCTGGTGCACTGGTCTGTGATTGGTGTACCTGGTTTGGTAGTGCTGGAGCATTGGTCTGTGATTACGGAACGGAGTGTAGCACAGTGGGTAAGGAACTGGGCTTGTAACCGAAAGGTCGCATGTTCATTACATTACATTACATTACAGGCATTTGGCAGACGCTCTTATCCAGAGCGACGTACAACAAAGTGTATAACCATAACCAGGAACAAGTATGACGAAACCCCTAGAGAGAAGTATCGGTCCAAGTGCAGGGAACAACCGCATAGTTCAACTTGGACCCTGAAGGTTAAACTGATTAACACTAACACAACAAGAACGGCAACAACGCAATCTATGGAAAAAATACAAGCAGTAGTTAAGACAGTTAATGCACCTAAGTCACCTTCGATTCGATTCCCGGGTAGGACACTGCCGTTGTACCCTTGAGCAAGGTACTTAACCAAAATTGCTTCAGTATATATCCAGCTGTATAAATGGATACAATGTAAAATGCTATGTAAAAGTTGTGTAAGTCGCTCTGGATAAGAGCGTCTGCTAAATGCCTGTAATGTAATGTAATGATTAGTTTACCTGGTTTGGCAGTGCTGGTGCAATGGTCTGTGATTGGCTTACCTGGTTTGGCAGTGCTGGTGCAATGGTCTGTGATTGGCTTACCTGGTTTGGCAGTGCTGTCGTAGGGCCTATCAGAGGAGGTGTTGGTCAGTGTGCTCTTCTCCAGCGTGAAGCTCCTCCTTCTGCGGCAGGCAGACATCAGGAGGGTGGGGGCAGGCTCCGCACCTGGGGCGGGGGGGGTGGAGGAGGGGGAGGGACAACTTTATGGTATGTGGCTCAAATGATCCCTTTATTACACAAAGAAGAGATGCTGAACACCAACATTTCATGATCAGAAAAGACCAACATTTCTGATCATGAAAAAGCAAAACGCATGAACATCTGTAATATGCATTGAGGAACACAGTATGCAGGCGCACCATGCGGAAACACTCTCTCACAGCTAAGCTAAGCTAAGGGCTGAGTGTTTGGGAGCCATCAGGCCTCCCCATCCTTTGCTTTTCCGATTAACACGGCCTTAACCAGCTGCTGGGGAGTGTCCATATGAGAGGGGGTGTGTCCTTACGTGAGGATGGATTTAACCAATCACTGCCCCTCTCTGACCGGGGCGAGTGTCGATACGTGAGGATGCATTTAACCAATCACTGCCCCTCTCTGACCGGGGAGAGTGGCCATACGTGAGGATGGATTTAACCAATCACTGCCCCTCTCTGACTGGGGGGAGTGGCCATACGTGAGGATGGATTTAACCAATCACTGCCCCTCTCTGACTGGGGGGAGTGGCCATACGTGAGGATGGATTTAACCAATCACTGCCCCTCTCTGACTGGGGGGAGTGGCCATACGTGAGGATGGATTTAACCAATCACTGCCCCTCTCTGACTGGGGGGAGTGGCCATACGTGAGGATGGATGTAACCAATCACTGCCCCTCTCTGACTGGGGGGAGTGGCCATACGTGAGGATGGATGTAACCAATCACTGCCCCTCTCTGAGCCGGGGGACTCACAGCGGATCTGGTAGCCTGGAGGGAGAAGCCGGATGTTGTGCAGTGAGATCCAGCCTCTGTCTCCATCATCAAACTCCACCATTACACTGCCCTCCTTCTGCTGCTCCCCAGGGCCCCCTGGTGGACAAACACCGCAATGACAAGGAAGATTAAACCAATAGAGTGAGTAGAATTCACATGTGCACACACATACGCACTCACACACAAACATACACACACACCTCTGTGCACGTATCCAGGATACAGGCAGCGTGAGCGCTCGCTCCAGTACGCACATACACGGGCTCCCTGCTCCAACACCAACTCTGACTCTGGCCGCACATCCAGCACCTGAAACACAAACACACAGAGAGGCTGGGAGGAGGTGGGAGGAGGAGGTGCTGTTTGGAGAGGGCAGGAGGAGGTGGTGTTTGGAGAGGGGGAGAGGAGGTGGTGTTTGGAGGGGGTGGGAGGAGATGGTGTTTTGAGAGGGTGGTGTTTAGAGAGGGCAGGAGGAGGTGGTGTTTGGAGAGAGCGGGAAAAGGTGTTTGGAGGTGGTGTTTTGAGAGGGTGGTGTTTAGAGAGGGCAGGAGGAGGTGGTGTTTGGAGAGAGCGGGAGGAGGTGTTTGGAGGTGGTGTTTTGAGAGGGTGGTGTTTAGAGAGGGCAGGAGGAGGTGGTGTTTGGAGAGAGCGGGAGGAGGTGTTTTCGGGTTAGGGTTCAGTTGTAAAGCTGGAGAGAGCGGGAGGAGGTGGTGTTTGGAGAAAGTGGGAGGAGGTGTTTTTGGAGAGAGCAGGAGGAGGTGGGAGGAGGTGTTTTTGGAGAGAGCGGGAGGAGGGAGGAGGTGTTTTTGGGTTAGGGTTCGGGTGTAAAGCTGCTATAAAGCAGGGAAAACTCACAGCCTCTTGCAGCAGCTGCTCCAGCGAGTAAATTCTTGGTCGGTTTCGTCTTTCACCCTCAATAACGACACTGTATCTGAAGGAAATAAAAATAAATTTATATTAATTATTATTTTATTATGTTTTCATAGGCATACTATGTAATACAGAACAGTTTATCTATTGTATATGCCCTGTCTTACATGCATTGTGTATGCCTTGCAAATGCTGCTGACAGTACCTATAACGTAGTACCAGTCTGATAGTACCTATAATGTAGTACCAGTCTTAAGGTACCCATAATGTAGTACCAGTCTGAGAGTACCCATAATGTAGTACCAGTCTGAGAGTAACCATAATGTAGTACCAGTCTGAGAGTACCCATAATGTAGTACCAGTCTGAGAGTACCCATAATGTAGTACCAGTCTGAGAGTACCCATAATGTAGTACCAGTCTGAGAGTAACCATAATGTAGTACCAGTCTGAGAGTACCCATAATGTAGTACCAGTCTGAGAGTACCCATAATGTAGTACCAGTCTGAGAGTACCCATAATGTAGTACCAGTCTGAGAGTACCCATAATGTAGTACCAGTCTGAGAGTACCCATAATGTAGCACCAGTCTGAGAGTACCCATAATGTAGTACCAGTCTGAGAGTACCCATAATGTAGTACCAGTCTGAGAGTACCCATAACGTAGTACCAGTCTTACAGTACCCATAATGTAGCACCAGTCTGACAGTACCAAGGAGGCAGTACGGGCCTGAGAGTACCCAGAATGCAACGTAGATCTGAGAATGCCCAGTGAACAGTGCTTTAGCTTACATGTCAGGCAGGTCTAGAGTGCGCAGGTAGGCAGCGTATAGGAGTTCATCCTCCTTGGAGATAAGCACCTTCAGCCCATCCACCAGCTGCTCCTTACTGAGCACACAGCTTGGCAGGACTGTCCCCACCAACCCCAAAAACAACAGACACAGCGGTCACACACAGCTTGGCAGGACTCACAAACCCAAAAAACCACAAACACAGTAAAAACATCAGCTAGAATGATATGACATTTTTATACATGATCAATACATTGGTACACAGGTCAGCATGTGCATGTGTATGTGTGTGTGTGGGTGTATGTGTGGGTGCGTGTGTGTGTGGCTGTGTGCATGTGTATCTGTGTGTGTGTGTGTGTGTGTGTGCATATGTGTGGGTGTGTGCGTGAGCATGCGTGCGTGTGGGTAAGAGGATAGGGAGTGTATTCTCACCTTGATGGGTCTCCCTGTGGGGGCGGGGCATGCGCCCTGGGGTGAGGCCTGGCTCCTCCCCCTCTGAGAAGCTGCTGTCCTCGTCCATCTGGAAGCCCTCATGAGCAGCGAAGCTCTCCAGCAGCCGGCTGACCGCGCGACCTTTACCCTGCGGGGACATCATGTGACTCTGACTCCACCCTCTCACACAGCCTGGCCGCTTTGAATACACTAAAAATGTCTCCTCACATCCGCAGATGTCTACGAAGCTGGTGGTTTTCACTGGGTTTAAAGGAAACGTCACGTTTCATTATAATCCACAATTAACTGGGTAAGAGTGTCTACTGAACAAATAAGATAAAAGAATAGACAAGAGGATTCCACAGGCAACTGCGTGTATGTATGTGTGTGTGTGTGCATGTGTGTGTGTGTGAGTGTGTGTGTGCGCATGTGTGTGTGTGTGTGCGTGTGAGTGTGTGTGTACGTGTGTGTGAGTGTGTGTGTGTGTGTGAGTGTGTGTGAGTGTGTGTGTGTGTGAGAGTGTGTGTGTGTGTGTGTATGTGTGTGTGTGTGTGAGTGTGTGCGTGCGTGTGGGTGCGTGTGTGTGTGTGTGTGTGTGTGTGCATGTGGGTGCGCATGTGTGTGTACAGTGTAGTTCACCCCAAATCATCTCCACCTGGCTCTCACCTGTCCCATAATGCTCTGCTGCGCTATACTCTTGCTCGTGAGTTTCTTCAGCCTCCTGCTGGTGGCAAGTGAGCCCTGGAGCCCCGACCCCTGTTGGCAGAGCTGCCTGCACCGCTTGTCCCCCTCTCCTTCCTCTCCTTCCTCCTCCTCCTCCTCCTCTTCTGGCTCCAGGAACCTCTTCTGTGTAGTACCCATGGCTGGTCCATAGGGGGTTCTCCTCCTCACCTTCACCTCCTCCATACAGGGCACTCTCACAGACCCTGAGAACCAACAACTCAGGTAAAACATTCCAAACCTCCCCACAAACAGCATTTCTGCTCCTGTCCCCACAAACAGCATTTCATGCATGGTGTCTGTGTGGTAAGATGGGTCAGTCATGCATGGTGTCTGTGTGGTAAGATGGGTCAGTCATGCATGGTGTCTGTGTGGTAAGATGGGTCAGTCATGCATGGTGTCTGTGTGGTAAGATGGGACAGTCATGCATGGTGTCTGTGTGGTAAGATGGGACAGTCATGCATGGTGTCAGTGTGGTAAGATGGGTCAGTCATGCATGGTGTCTGTGTGGTAAGATTGGTCAGTCATGCATGGTGTCTGTGTGGTAAGATGGGTCAGTCATGCATGGTGTCTGTGTGGTAAGATGGGTCAGTCATGCATGGTGTCTGTGTGGTAAGATGGGACAGTCATGCATGGTGTCTGTGTGGTAAGATGGGACAGTCATGCATGGTGTCAGTGTGGTAAGATGGGTCAGTCATGCATGGTGTCTGTGTGGTAAGATGGGTCAGTCATGCATGGTGTCTGTGTGGTAAGATTGGTCAGTCATGCATGGTGTCTGTGTGGTAAGATGGGACAGTCATGCATGGTGTCTGTGTGGTAAGATGGGACAGTCATGCATGGTGTCAGTGTGGTAAGATGGGACAGTCATGGTCTGGTGGGCACAGTCTCTGGCCTGTCCTCATGACTGTTGGCCCTTCACCTTTGCTCCTCTAGCTATGCAGCCACAGATTTATTCTGCCAGGGTATTTCTCCTTACAGCACACAGGCACCTCTCTCTCCTGCTCGGCTCAGAAGCATATCAGTGCTGCCTAATGATCATATATTTCTTCTCTTTTCTGAGCCTGCTGCTCCAGACACAGTTGGTTCAGCTCCAGCGCCACGCTTGTCCCCTGTCTGACAGTACTACCCACTGACATTTATGCACTGCCATTTTCCTTTTTAACCAGTGCCAGCCAGCGGCGGATGGGCTCCCTGCTCTGAGTCAGGTTCTGCTCAGGGTTTCTTCTGTAACCAGCCAGGGAGAGTTCCCTGCACAGTCGGCCCAGCTGCCATCTCTGTAAAGCGGCTTTGTGATAACACCCTCTATGCAAATAAAGCTGAATTCATTTCTTGCACAAAGTGGCAGTTTATCATGCTTAAACACACTTACCCAGGAGCCCTTGCCTTTCCTTCTTATTCTTTGCTTTCTGATTGGCTTCCAGCTTCACAACTGAAGAGGGAGAAGGACCAGTCAGATTCAGGTTTATTGAGGAGTTTTCGGTAGAAGTGGCTTTGCTGTAGTGTTCTTTATCACTGTCCGGACTGCTGTCCTCCTCTGCAGGACAGAGGAGGTCAAGCATTAACCGTGACCACTGGCTAATCAATCAGTCAATCAGCCAGCCTATCAATCAATTAGTCAATAAATCAGTCAGTCAGTCAGTCAGTCAATCAGTCAATCAATCAATCAATCAATCAATCAATCAATCGATCTATCTATCAATCTATCTATCTATCTATCAGCCAATCCATCAATCAATCAATCAATCCATCAATAAATCTATCAGTCAGCCCATCAATTAATCTATCAATACATCAATACATCTACCAGCCAGCCCTTAAATCAATCCGTCAGTCCATCAATCAATCAGCCAGCCCATCAAGCAATCTGTCAATCAATCAGTCAGTCCATCTATCAATCAATCATCAATAAATCTATCAGCCAGCCTATGAATGAATGAATGAATGAATGAATGAATGAATAAATGAATGAATCAATCAATCAATCAATCAATCAATCAGTCAGTCAGTCAGTCAGTCGGTCAGTCAGTCAATCAGTCAATCAATCAATCCATCAATAAATCTATCAGCCAGCCCATCAATCGATCGGTCAATCAATCAATCAGTCAGTCCATCAATCAATCAATCTATCTATCAGCCAGTCCATCAATCAATCAGTCAGTCCATCAACCAATCAGTCAACCAATCAATCATTTAGTCCATCAATCAATCAACCAATGAATCAATCACCCAAATAGTCAACCAATCAATCAATCCTTCATTTCATAAATCAATCAATCAATCACTCAACCAATCAGTCAGCTAGTCCTTGCTCCTGTCACCCTTGGCCTGCTTCGCCCCGCCCAACTTCTCACCGCGCTGAGAAGACTCGCTCTCTGTGTGGGAGGTATCTGTCACTTCCTGTTTCTTCCCAGTGCTGCGTCCTGTCTGCAGAGCCTTGGTTCTGTTCCGCCTCAGCATCAGCATCTGCCCCACCCAGCCTTCCTGTGCACCTCTACCTGCAAGGGCTGATGGGAAACAGGAAGTGCACTCCCCTCAAAACAGCCCCTCACATAGGAGCATGAACTGACCAAGGTACAAGGAGAGTGTGTGTGTGTGTGTTTGTGTGTGTGTGAGTATGCGTGTGTGTATGTGTATGTGTGCGTGTGTGCATACGTGTATGTGTGTGTGTATGTGTGTGTGTGTGTGTGTGCGTGTGTGCATATGTGTATGTGTGTATGTGTGAGTGTGTGCGTGTGTGCATATGTGTATGTGTGTGTGTGTGTGTGTGTGTGTGTGCATGTGTGGGCCCCTGACTGACCTGTGTTGCCGTGGCCCCTGGCTGTGCTGGAGTGTTTGCCCTCTGTGCAGAGGGGCCCTGGGGCCCGGCGGTGGAACCCCCTCTCCAGGACCGCACCCCCATTCGCTGCGGCCTTCTGCTTCAGCAGCTGGAATACTGGCTGAGCCGGCATACAGCCCACAGACACAGGGACCTCACTCTGCTTACGCAACCGCGGGGGGGCAGGGTGGGGGGGGGGAGAGAGAGGGACGGAGGGTGAGAGAGAGGAGGAGGGAAAGGAGGAGAGGAAGAAAGAAGGGAGAGAGAGGGGAAGGGAACAGGAGGAGAGGTGGATTGAGGGGGAGAGAAAGACAGGAAAAACAGCCATAGTGTTATTGTACTCTATCAATTCTAATATCTATGATACCTGTATGTAAATCATCACCCCACATTCTGAGCCACACCTTTACCTTCTAAACCACACACCTTTACCTTCTAAACCACACCTTTACCTTCCGAGCTACACCTTTACCTTCTAAACCACACCTTTACCTTCTGAGCCACACCTTTACCTTCTGAGCTACACCTTTACCTTCTAAACCACACCTTTACCTTCTAAATCACACCTTTACCTTCTGAGCCACACCTTTACCTTCTAAACCACACCTTTATCTTCTAAACCACACCTTTACCTTCTAAACCACACCTTTACCTTCTGAGCCACACCTTTACCTTCTAAACCACACCTTTACCTTCTAAACCACACCTTTATCTTCTAAACCACACCTTTACCTTCTGAGCTACACCTTTACCTTCTGAATCACACCTTTACCTTCTAAACCACACCTTTACCTTCTGAGCTACACCTTTACCTTCTGAGCCACACCTTTACCTTCTGAATCACACCTTTACCTTCTAAACCACACCTTTACCTTCTGAGCTACACCTTTACCTTCTGAGCCACACCTTTACCTTCTGAATCACACCTTTACCTTCTAAACCACACCTTTACCTTCTGAGCTACACCTTTACCTTCTGAGCCACACCTTTCCCTTCTGAGCTACACCTTTACCTTCTGAGCTACACCTTTACCTTCTGAGCCACACCTTTACCTTCTGAGCTACACCTTTACCTTCTGAGCCACACCTTTACCTTCTGAGCCACACCTTTACCTTCTGAGCTACACCTTTACCTTCTGAGCCACACCTTTACCTTCTAAACCACACCTTTACCTTCTGAGCCACACCTTTCCCTTCTAAACCACACCTTTAAATTTACAGGGCTGTAGCCATTTTGTGTAGCAGATTTGACTCTAAAGATGGATCCGCATGGAGACCTCAGAGAGGAGGACGTTATCAGAGCAGTTAAAAAGGCACATTAGCGGAATAAACACTGTTAAAGTCCAGGTTGGCTGCCCCTCATTACCAACATAGCCCCTCCCCCAGAGCCAACAGCTCGCTCAGCTGATTCTCCTGCCCTCTGTTTGGATGGGTGGTGCCTCTGCCCAGGTCTGATTGGACAGAGTCATTGACCTGTGCAGTGTGGGGGTGGTCACAGTCCTGATTGGACATGGCCACTGACCTGTGCAGTGTGGAGCTGGTCCCAGACCTGATTGGACATGGCCACTGACCTGTGCAGTGTGGAGCTGGTCCCAGACCTGATTGGACATGGCCACTGACCTGTGCAGTGTGGAGCTGGGCCCAGACCTGATTGGACAGGGTTTTCTCTTTTCGCTGGCTGCTGACACTCCCTCTCAGGTCGTCCATTAGCTGGCCAAGCCCCGCCCCCAGGGACCTGTCAATCACAGCAGAGAGAGGTACTCATTAGCGAAGACTTGAGAGAAAATGGAAGGGGAGAGAAAGAGAGAGAGAGAGCAAGACAGAGAGAAAAGAGGGAAAGATCAGAGAGAGGTGGAGGGTGAATTACATCCTTCTTTCACCCTTCACTGAATGAAATCACAGATTCCTTTTATGCGTTTGTTTTACAGCAAACCGAGGAATATCAGGGGTCAGGGGTCAGCTCCGACAGACCAACAAGAGCCCCGTGAACAAGAGGAGACAGTGTGGGGAACCCCTTTGCACATCAGGCCTTTAATAATCACCCATGCCTGTGTGAATGTGTCTGTTCTTTAAGTACTTACTGTATGAATGTGTCTGTTCTTTAAGTACTTACTGTGAATGTGTTTGTGAGGGGGTGGGGTCAGTAGGGTTTATTTTACATATCTTTATTGCTGTATGCACACATACACACACACACGCATACACACATACACGCACACACACACACACACACACGCACACACACATACATACACACACACACACACCTGACACACACACACACACACACAGATCATCTATGCAATTATGTTGGAAAATACTCAACAATCTAAGCAGTTGCATGGGCTGGTTTTAAGGCACAGAAATAGAGATAATGTGAGACAGCAAGAGAGAGAGAGAGAGAGAGAGTGATAGAGAATGAAAGAAAGGGAGAGAGAGGGTTAAAGAGAGAGGGAGAGAGAGGAGAGAGGGTGATGAAGGGAGAGATCAGGAGAGAGAGAGCAGGAGAGAGAGAGTGATAAAGGGAGAGACCAGGAGAGAGAGAGAGAGAGAGAGAAGGAGAGAGCGAGCGATAAAGACAGAAAGAAAGGGAGCGGGGGATAAAGAGAGAGGGAGAGAGACAGAAGGAGAGAGAGAGCGATAAAGACAGAAAGAAAGGGAGAGAGGGGGATAAAGAGAGAGGGAGAGAGACAGCAGGAGAGAGAGGGGAAACCCCAGGGAGCCCGTCTGCTGACCTGAACTGCTGGTCTGGATCAATAAACAGTGACCTCTATTGAGCGCAGACTGCACTCACCCCCTCCTCGCCAACTTACCCCCCCCCTCGCCAACTTACCCCCTCCTCGCCAACTTACCCCCCCCCTCGCCAACTTACCCCCTCCTCGCCAACTTACCCCCCCTCCTCGCCAACTTACCCCCCCCTCCTCGCCAACTTACCCCCCCTCCTCGCCAACTTACCCCCCCCCTCGCCAACTTACCCCCCCTCCTCGCCAACTTACCCCCCCCCTCGCCAACTTACCCCCCCTCCTCGCCAACTTACCCCCCCCTCACCAACTTACCCCCCCTCCTCGCCAACTTACCCCCCCCCTCCTCGCCAACTTACCCCCCCTCCTCGCCAACTCACCCCCTCCTCGCCAACTTACCCCCCCTCCTCGCCAACTCACCCCCTCCTCGCCAACTTACCCCCCCTCGCCAACTTACCCCCCCTCCTCGCCAACTTACCCCCCCCCTCGCCAACTTACCCCCCCTCCTCGCCAACTTACCCCCCCCCCTCGCCAACTTACCCCCCCTCCTGGCCAACTTACCCCCCCCTCCTGGCCAACTTACCCCCCCTCCTCGCCAACTTACCCCCCCCCCTCGCCAACTTACCCCCCCTCCTGGCCAACTTACCCCCCCTCCTCGCCAACTTACCCCCCCTCCTCGCCAACTCACCCCCCCCCCCCAACTCAAACCCCCCCACACCCACCTTCCCCCAACTCAAACTCCCCCACACACCCCCAAACTCAAACCCTTCCACACGCCCCCAAAACTCTAACCCCCACACACACACCCCCCCCACCACTGCTCAGCCACACTGAACCCCTTTAGGCAGGCCTTAGGGTTCAACACGCACACACACACTCACACACAAACACAAGCGCACACACACACTCACACACAAACACACACACACACACTCACACACAAACACAAGCGCACACACACACACACACTCTCACACACAAACACAAGCGCACACACACTCACACACAAACACAAGCGCACACACACACATACACACACTCACACACACACACACACACACACAAACACAAGCTCACACACACACACACACACACTCACACACAAACACAAGCGCACACACACACACACTCACACACACGCACACACACTCACACACACACAGTACTCAGCCTTTTACTCTGTTACACACTGATTTATTCAGTATATTTCTCATTTCCATCCTGTTTCGCAGAAGCCCAGGTCCGGTGCTAAATGAGCTCTATCTGGGCAGAGCCGTCTTTCCATGGCACCGCATTAATGAAGATCAGCCACGTCTGATACGGGCCCAACTGGATCCCGTTTCTTACTGTTTCTGTCTGGCAGAAACTAGACTGCCACTCCTGGCTCAGCTTTCTCTTCAAAATCCACAGAGATTGCCCCCCGCCCCCCTACCCCCACCCCGACAGAGTCCCCACTGTCTGTCTCCACTGCTCCTGCCCCCCCCCCCCCCCCACCCTGACAGAGTCCCCACTGTCTGTCTCCACCACCCCCGCCCCCCCACCCCCACCCCCATCCCCACAGA
>NC_049202.1:75671276-75678776 GCF_013347855.1 Anguilla anguilla | reverse complement strand
GGCCAATAAAATGTCCTGGGGGGAAGGGCCTCTCCTGTAACCTATAGAGGAATAGGTATACTCAGGTGGCAGGTCTAGAGAGAGGAAGAGAGAGAGAACGCAGCTCAGTGATCATGACATGAAACACACAACACACCAGTGTGTGTGTGTGTGTGTGTGTGTGCAACGTGTGTAACATAACATAACATAATGATGAGAACAGCCCATTCAGGCCAAACAATGCTTGCCATTTTCCAGACCAAATTAGTGCTCTGATTACCTACAGACTAGATAGCATCTAACACTGTATCAAGCCTGGTCTTGAAAATCCCCAGAGTTTCTGCCTCTACTATGTGGCCTGGCAGGCTATTCCACACATTGACTACTCTCTCTACGAGAAAAATTCTTCCTAATGTACGTATAGAATTTAACTTCTGCTAATTTCCATGTCCCCTTGTTCTACTAACAGAACTCAACATGAAGAATCTCTTGTTGATCCCCTTAATGAATTTAAAAGCCTCAATGTAATTGCCCCTGAGTCTCTGTGTGTGTGCGCATGTGTGTGTGTATGTGTGTACGTTAGTATGGATGTTGTTGGCTCTGTGGTTTCTGGGTGTGATTACAGTTCTGTCTCCCTGGGCGGTGTAATTGATGGTATCCATCCGCCCCCTGACACAGAACACCACCAAATGGATGCGTATCCTTACACTCTCGGCCACTCAAGGACCTCTGAAGGTTAAGAAGGCCCTGTGCTCCTATTTCCTCACAAACCATCTTTTCCAGTCTTCCACACACACAAACACAGGCATGTACACACAGGGGGGGCGTGTAGGAGTCACCCTGCTGGCCATCCAGGCGCCCACAATCTGCTCCCCACGCATGGGTATGATGGGAAGGGGTGTAGTATACGGGCACGCTTGTATGATGGGCAGGGGTGTATATGGGCACGCTTGTACATATTTCAGGAGTGGAACTGGAGAGGTGTGTAGGGTCTGATCTTCAAGGATTGAAATTTGATGCCCTCTGTTACAGTAGAGGGCGGGGGGTGGGGGCCAGAAGCACACAGACACACACACACACACACTCAAACAAACACACCCACACACAAACACACACACACACACTCAAACAAACACACCCACACACAAACACACACACACACACACACTCAAACACACACACACACACACACACACTCAAACAAACACACCCACACACACACAAACACACACTCAAACACACACACACACACACAAACACACCCACACTCAAACACGCACTCAAACAAACACACCCACACACACACACACACACACACAAACACACACTCAAACACACACTCAAACACACACACACACACACACACAAACACACCCACACTCAAACACACACTCAAACAAACACACCCACACACACACACACACACACACAAACACACCCACACTCAAACACACACTCAAACAAACACACCCACACACACACACACACACACACACACACACACACACAAACACACACACACTCAAACACACACTCAAACAAGTGAAACAGTGAAGCTACGCTGATAAATGCCCTTGGTGTGGCACAAGCTTTTTGACGCTGAAGCTGAACAGACCGGTATTTAAAACTCACAGTGTTCAAGGTCCCAGTCACTGAAGCCATTCCTTATCTAATCTCTCCTCTCTTCCCTTCTCAGTCCTTCCCTCTCTCTCTCCCCCATCCCTCGCTCCAGACCCAGAGGAGAGGACAGCTGCAATCATTCAGCCCCTAACCTTGAGTCCCTTACCTTCCCTGTGTTACTTTAATGTGCTACCTTTCCTGTGCTACTTTCCCTGTGCTACCTCTCCTGTGCTACTTTCCCTGTGCTACCTTTCCTTTTACCTTTCCTGTGCTACTTTCCCTGTACTACCTTTCCTATGTTACCTTTTTCTGTGGGGGCGCTGGAAATGTGGCTATTGTGGCTGGAGTTCAACCTGCAGACACATCACCACCTCTAGGTCTGTAGTTAAACCTGCAGACCCTGTGGCCCTCCAGGTCTGTAGTTAAACCAGCAGACCCTGTGGCCCTCCAGGTCTGTAGTTAAACCAGCAGACCCTGTGGCCCTCCAGGTCTGTAGTTAAACCAGCAGACCCTGTGGCCCTCCAGGACTGGAGTTAAACCTGCAGACACAGCGCCCCCTCCAGGTCTGTAGTTAAACCTGCAGACCCTGTGGCCCTCCAGGTCTGTAGTTAAACCTGCAGACCCTGTGGCCCTCCAGGACTGGAGTTAAACCTGCAGACACATGTCTCAGTATTTGTTTAGTGTAGTCAGCTGAAACACAGAGATCATTCTTACCTGGCTCTAAGGATTGTGGGTAATCCTGTGGTGGCTGTCCCTCTACTCTCTTGTCCAGGGAGGGGTGTGGGGGGGTGGGGGTGAGGGCAGGGGAGCGGGGGGCAGTGGCTGGGCTGGGGGCGGGGCAGGGGGCGGGGCAAGGCGTGCTCTTGGGGTGTGGTCGTAGGGAGGGTGAGTGACAGCAGGGAGAGAGTCGGGTGGGGCAGCCTGCGGGGGGGGAGGGGGTAAAGGAGAAGGGTTTAGCAGGTTTGGGGGAGTGGGGCCTGGCCCTGGGGGCGTCCGGCTCAGGGGGGTCATCCAGTGTCCTCTGCACCTGGGGGTGGGGGGGAGGGGGCAGAGGTGAGTGACTTACACAAATGAGTGCGGAACTTTTATACTCAATGAATGCGACATCACATCCACGTCATATATCATATAATACTATATCTATAGCTTTGTTGAATGCTCGATTCTGATTGGCCACTTCAGGCATTCAGCGGTCAGATATATCTGCATAATGACCGCTGCTATGGGTGACGGACCCTTTAAAGTTCAGAACTACCACTCCGCAGAAAAAAGCACCACAGCTGTCAATTTGACCATCAAGAAATCTGCCATCATACACACTTGTGTTGCTTCGTAAATCTAATGGATCTAATGGAATCTGTTACAGTTATTACTGTATGACTTATGCTAGCTATGCAGTATATTCAGTCAGATTTACAATGGCGAAGCTAAAACTGCCCTAGTGTTAGCCTTGTTACCTGTGAGAGGGCGCGTCTGTGCTGCATGTTACCTGTGAGTGGGCGCGTCTGTGCTGCATGTTACCTGTGAGTGGGCGTGTCTGTGCTGCATGTTACCTGTGAGTGGGCGTGTCTGTGTTGCATGTTACCTGTGAGTGGGCGTGTCTGTGCTGCATGTTACCTGTGAGTGGGCGTGTCTGTGCTGCATGTTACCTGTGAGTGGGCGTGTCTGTGCTGCATGTTACCTGTGAGTGGGCTTGTCTGTGCTGCATGTTACCTGTGAGTGGGAGTGTCTGTGCTGCATGTTACCTGTGAGTGGGCGCGTCTGTGCTGCATGTTACCTGTGAGTGGGCGTGTCTGTGCTGCATGTTACCTGTGAGTGGGCGCGTTTGTGCTGCATGTTACCTGTGAGTGGGCGTGTCTGTGCTGCATGTTACCTGTGAGTGGGCGTGTCTGTGCTGCATGTTACCTGTGAGTGGGCGCGTCTGTGCTGCATGTTACCTGTGAGTGGGCGTGTCTGTGCTGCATGTTACCTGTGAGTGGGCGCGTCTGTGCTGCATGTTACCTGTGAGTGGGCGTGTCTGTGTTGCATGTTACCTGTGAGTGGGAGTGTCTGTGCTGCTGGTTACCTGTGAGTGGGCGTGTCTGTGCTGCATGTTACCTGTGAGTGGGCGCGTCTGTGCTGCATGTTACCTGTGAGTGGGCGTGTCTGTGCTGCATGTTACCTGTGAGTGGGCGTGTCTGTGCTGCATGTTACCTGTGAGTGGGCGCGTCTGTGCTGCATGTTACCTGTGAGTGGGCGTGTCTGTGCTGTGACTCCATCATCTGGGCAACCCGTTCCCTCTGCTGCTGCTGCAGGGTGTACAGCTCCTGCTGCCGTAGAAACTGTGAGCGGTTGTACACACTGGGGTGCGCCACCTGGGCCCCAAATACTGAGGGCCACAAGCCTGACTGGTCTATCATCTCTACAGAGAGAGAGGGGGGAGAGAGAGAGAAAGAGAGAGAGAGAGAGGGGGAGAGTGAGGGAGAGAGAGGGGGGAAGGGGGGGGAGAGAGAGAGAGAGAGGGGGGAGAGTGAGGGAGAGAGAGAGGGGGGAGAGAGGGGGGGAGAGAGAGATAGAGAGAGGGGGGGGAGAGAGAGGGAGAGAGGGGGGGGGGAGAGAGAGGGAGAGGACTCAATAAAACAACTTGCCACACACACATATATGCATTTACTCACACGCACACACACATTCACGCTCACAAACACACACAATACACACACAGCTGTTGAAACATGAGTAAGAGATGAATTGTGAAAACTGGGGTGGAGCTGGAATGCGTGGGGGTGGGGCAGAGTGGGTGGAGGCAGGGTGGAGTGGGGTGGGGCAGGGTGGGTGGAGGCAGCATGGAGTGGGGTGGGGCAGGGTGGGTGGGGGCAGGGTGGAGTAGGGTGGGGCTGAGTGGATGGAGGCAGGGTAGAGTAGGGTGGGGCTGGGTGAGTGGAGGGGTGGAGTAGGGTGGGGCTGGGTGGATGGAGGCAGGGTAGAGTAGGGTGGGGCTGGGTGAGTGGAGGGGTAGAGTAGGGTGGGGCTGGGTGGGTGGAGGCAGATTGGAGTAGGGTGGGGCTGGGTGGGTGGAGGCAGGGTGGAGTAGGGTGGGGCTGGGTGGATGGAGGCAGGGTGGAGTAGGGTGGGGCTGGGTGAGTGGAGGGGTAGAGTAGGGTGGGGCTGGGTGGGTGGAGGCAGATTGGAGTAGGGTGGGGCTGGGTGGGTGGAGGCAGGGTGGAGTAGGGTGGGGCTGGGTGGATGGAGGCAGGGTGGAGTAGGGTGGGGCTGGGTGGGTGGAGGCAGGGTGGAGTAGGGTGGGGCTGGGTGGATGGAGAGAGGGTGGAGTAGGGTGGGGCTGGGTGGATGGAGGCAGGGTGGAGTAGGGTGAGGCTGGGTGAGTGGAGGGGTGGAGTATGTTGGGGTTGGGTGGTTGGGGGGGCGGAGTAGGGTGGGGCTGAGTGGGTGGAGGCAGATTGGAGTAGGGTGGGGCTGGGTGGGTGGAGGCAGGGTGGAGTAGGGTGAGAACATTGATTACCCAGGGGATGGGAGGTTGGGTGGGTGGGGGGTTCAGTGGGCAGCACCACCAGCTGGGCAGATGGGTCCTGGGGCAGGGGCAGCACCGGCTGCAGGGCACTGGGCATGGCAGCCGAGAAGCCTGGTGGGAGGTTCTGGTGCAGGTGGCCAATACCTGAGGGCAAGAGACACATGGACCAGTAAGCCCCTCTCTGTACCATGACTCACTGTGACTCACTGACTCACTGCCCCTTAACACACTGCACTGTGACCCACTGCACACTAACACTGCACTGCGACTCACGGCACCTTTACACACTGCACTGAAATGCACTGCACCTTTACACACTGCACTGAAACGCACTGCACCTTTACACACTGCACCGAAATGCACTGCACCTTTACACACTGCACTGAAATGCACTGCACCTTTACACACTGCACCGAAACGCACTGCACCTTTGCACACTGCACTGCGACGCACTGCACCTTTACACACTGTACTGAAACGCACTGCACCTTTACAAATGGCACTGTGACTCACTGCACCTTAACACACTGCACTGTTACACACTGTACCTTAACACACTGCACTGCGACTCACTGCACCTTTACACACTGTACTGAAGCGCACTGCACCTTTACACACTGTGCTGTGACCCACTGCACACTAACACTGCACTGTGACTCACTGCACTTTAACACACTGCACTGTGACTCACTGCACCTTTACACACTGCACTGTCACTCACTGCACCTTAACACACTGCACTGTGACTCACTGTCACTCACTGCACCTTAACACACCTGTGACTCACAGCACCTTAACAAACTGCACTGTGACTCACTGTCACTCACTGCACCTTAACACACTGCACTGTGACTCACTGCACCTTAACAAACTGCACTGTGACTCACTGTCACTCACTGCACCTTAACACACTGCACTGTGACTCACTGCACCTTAACAGCACTGTGACTCACTGTCACTCACTGCACCTTAACACACTGCACTGTGACTTACTGTCACTCACTGCACCTTAACACACTGCACTGTGACTCACTGAACCCCTCAGCTCCTTCTACTCCTGAGTCAGTTCCAAGGCTTTGCCTACCGTAAGAATGTCCCGTCATCCACAGGGAAGGACTTCCTGTTCGGGGCATCCAGTGATGATGTGGAGCATGGGCGTGCGTGGCAGGGTCAGCTCCTAATTGGCTGGCATGCAGGGAAGTCCCACCCACCATCATGAGGTGGGAGGCCAGGTCGCTGTGGCAACTGCTGGAGGGATGGATTCTGGAGTAATCGATCCTTTCTTTGTTTTCCCTGAAAGGAAATAATAGAACAGAAAAATGTATTACTTAATGAGAAGAATAGTCCATTCAGCCCATCTAGAACATAAGAATCCATAATGAGGAGAACAGGCCATTCAGCCCATCTAGAGCATAAGAACATGAGAATACATAATGAGGAGAACAGGCCATTCAGCCGATCAGCAGTTAACTCTAACCCTACAAGTAAGAGCTGAATTGAGAGCCAGAAGAAGTGATGGGCTGAATGAATAGGAGGAAAGGAGGGAGCGATATGGATGAAAGATGGGAAGGTGGAGGAGGAGAAGGGGCCTGACCGGATGAACAGCTCTCTCTCTCTCTCCAGGCAGGGCGAGCTCAGCGCATCTTCACAGACCCTCCTCCTCTTGCCTTGACACACATCTGCACAGACCAGATGGGGGATCAGTCGAGCACCTGGCAACCCACAACCCAGCCAACATCATCTGAGACAACACTTACAATGGAAAATAGCGACCCAAAAACTCAATATTATTAATATCATAATTATTATCATAACCCCTTTCTCTTGCCCCAAATCACCCTATTCACCCCCAAACCCCCGAATGAGCCCCAGGCTGCCACCCCGTTCACCTTTCAGCGCCGAGTGCCCCATCCCCGGTCGAACATGGGGGTCCGGCGGCCGGCAGGGCGGCTCTCTCTGCCTTGCCACGGCAACTGCGATGCCCACGGGCGGCTGGCGCACTTCACCCTCCGCGTGGGGGGTGTCCTCCCGCCCCCGCCCACCTAGATCTGACCTCGGCTCCTCATTGGTTGAGCCCTTCCTGGTGGGCAGGGTCTGTCGGTCCTCTGGCCGGCTGCAGTTGGCTCCGCCCCCTGCCCTGCCCCCAGCCCCGCCCCGGGATCTGAGGCAGCCCAGGCCCCCGAAGGCGGAGCTCTGGGAGGGAGGGGGGGGCTGGGGGCTGCTGTGCCTCAGTAGGCTCTTCATGCAAGTGGGCGGGGCAGGGGGAGAGGCCATCCCTGGCTCCTGCTCTGATTGGCCATGCTGCCGGGTGGCCTTACGATGGCCCTCCTCCCCCCCCGCCGGGGGCTGGTGCCCCTCCGAGGCCCAGGGCGGCGGGTCGGGGGGCTGGTGCC
>NC_049202.1:75658776-75666276 GCF_013347855.1 Anguilla anguilla | reverse complement strand
AGAGTCTAAAACAGCCTCACTCAGTATGAGCAGAGTCTAAACCAGCCTCACTCAGTATGAGCAGAGTCTATACCAGCCTCATTCAGTATGAGCAGTCTAAACCAGCCTCACTCAGTATGAGCAGAGTCTAAACCAGCCTCACTCAGTATGAGCAGAGTCTAAACCAGCCTCACACAGCTCAGCCCTGACTCAGTATGAGCAGAGTCTAAACCAGCCTCACTCAGTATGAGCAGAGTCTAAACCAGCCTCACTCAGTATGAGCAGAGTCTAAACCAGCACACACAAGCTCGCACACAGACACACACATATACACTCCCGCCCTTACACATACACCCTTACACACATACACACACACATTCACAATCACATAGAGACGTGTGTGTGTGTGTGAGAGAGTGTGAGTGTGTTTGAGGGTCTTACCTTGGTGGGGGAACCATATCTGAGAAGGGCTGGAGTGGGGCCCACTGTGTAAGGAGGGGGAGGAGGGGGAGTGTGGGGCCCCTGAGGGGGGGGCAGAGTGGGAGGGGGGGGAACCCAGACTGCTGGCCAGGAAAGAGCCCATGAAGGAGGAACCACCTATCAATCCACTACCTGTGAGAGAGAGAGAGAGAGAGAGTTCATTGACTTCAACAAAACATTAGCTTCAATCTGGCACAAGGGCCTATATTATATATATATATTTCACTATACTATATATTATAAATTCCTACAAAGTTGTGTAGGAGGTAAAATGTATGACATAATTAAATCAATATATGTGAAAAATAAGTGCAGAATAAAACTAATTTCTTCACACAGGGGCGTAGGGTGAGGCTGGGCTGCAGTTTGAGTCCAACATTGTTCAATCTCTTTATCAATGAGTTAGCGGTCTTACTGGAACAATCTTCAGCTCCAGGCCTCACCCTAAACATCATAGAAGTTAAATTCCTGCTCTATGCAGATAACCTGGTCCGGTTGTCACCCACTGAGCAAGGATTACAACAGAACCTGGATCTGCTGGAGCAATAATGTCAGAACTGGGCCCTGACAGTAAATATGAAAAAGACATAGAGTATGATCTTCCAAAAAACAGCCCAGATCACAGGAAAGCAGATACATTTTTACTCTAGGAAACACTGCCCTTGAACACACACTAAGCTATGATTACTTAAGACTAAAAATCAGTAAATCAGGGAGCTTTGGCCCAGCAGTGAATGCGTTAAAAGTAAAGGCCCAATGGGCTTTTTATGCGATTAAAAGGGGATTCTATAAAATAAACATTCCCATTAGAATCTGGTCAAAAATCTTTGACAGTGTCATCCAGCCTATCATGCTATATGGAAGCAAAATATGGGGTCCACTCAGTCAACAAGACTATACTAAGTGGGAGAAGCATCTAGCTGAAACCCTGCATGCAGAATTCTGTAAAAACATACTACACGTACCCAGAAAATGCCCCTAACAATGCATGCAGGAATTAGGCAGATTCCCAACTCATTCAAATTCAAAATAGGGTATTAAATTTTAATCTAAAAATGAGTCCAACAAACTCTTTACAATTCTTGGCACTCCAAACCCAAGAGCTCAGCCCAGAAAAGCATCCCCTCAGTCAGCTGGTTCTGAACCTCTCTAGACTGACATTAACTCACACTAATACAAACCAACTTCAGATCAGCACTGCTTCACAACAGCCCATTGGAGTTAACCAAATTAGAGAACACAACAACAACTCCTATCTGGACCATTGGAACAAAGAAACACAATTGTTATCGAGCCCTAAATAGAAAATACACACTGGCAGAGTGTCTCTACTTTGTCAGAGATACAAAGCAGAGACGGATCCTGACCAAGCACAGGCTCAGTGACCACACACTTGCAATTGAAATAGGCAGATACAAAAACTCAATTTCCCTATCGAAAGAAGAAAAATGTGCAATTCTATTAGTAGAAGGATCAACAGCCCCAATTGTGGCACAGTTCATTTCAGCCTGACATAACCTGAGGGACAGTAAGTGACCACCCACCCCATATAAACATGTGAATATAAATTATTTACTTCTGTTGCTGTGGTTGCTGTTATTGTTGTTATTGTTATATATTATTACATTTATCACTATTGTTGTTTTATGTGAGAGTGAGCAAGTGAAAGTGTGTGTGTGTGTGTGTGTGTGTGTGTGAGAGAGAGAGGTGTGTATGTGCTTGCATGAGGGTGGATGGCTTGAGGCACTACTTACAATACAGTAAATTGTCAGCATGAACCGAGGTGTACACAATCAGCTCTCTCCATATTTTTTTTCTCTCTTTCTCTATCTCCCTCCTGCTCTCTCTCTCCTTCCCCTTCCTCTCTCTCTCTCTCTCCCCTACTCTCTCTCTTCCCCTGCTCTCTCAAATTCAAATTCAAAGTGCTTTATTAGCATGAGAAAATTTGCATTTGAAACAAAGAATTATAACAGGATAATATGATTATATATATAGTACACATGATATATATACAGACAGCATATATATATATACATACATACATATATACACACACGCATATACATGCACATACATACATACAAACATACACACATACACATACATATATATATATATATATAGAAATACGCATACATATACATAAACAGTTATAATTACATATTAATTTTTATAACACTAACATGCTAATAACATAATAATAATGACAGCCAACTCTCTCTTTCTTCCCCCGCTCTCTCACTCTCTCTCCCCCGACTCTCTCTCTCTCTCTCCCCCTGTTCTCTCTCTCTCTTTCGCTCTCTCCCTCTCCCCTGCTCTCTCTCTCTCTCTCTGCCTGTATGACGCACTGTCTAAACTCTGATTGCATTATGTTTTTATCACACCTTACTGTCGTCTTCTCATTCAGGAGTAGATTTGTGGTTTAGCTGCCGCTGTGGGCATGGCCTGCTTGGCTGGCTCATTCATAAATCACATCAATCCAGTTTCCTAAATTACCTCTGAATAACAGGAAACTGGGAAACACCTGTTCGTCAGAGCAAAGGAGGAGAGAGAGAGAAAGACTGAAAAATCTGCGGAGAGCCAACACCTTCAGATATTTTTCACTCGCCATGAATTACGACTCATTCTGCTGCATTGTAATATCAAACTGCCAATAATGTCAAAATGAAGTAAAGTATTAAGATGCCTTCTGAATTAAATTTGAAAAAAACTTGAACGACTTAGTTGACAAGTATTCTGTGCTTTTGCATAAACAACCTAAATTGGGCTAGGCGACCACATCAACCTCATTTGCATGACTGCACCCAGTTTGTGAGGTCTCTCAACTGCACCAGATCACCCAGTTTGTGAGGTCTCTCAACTGCATCAGATGACCCAGTTTGTGAGGTCTCAACTGCATCAGATCACCCAGTTTGTGAGGTCTCAACTGCATCAGATCACCCAGTTTGTGAGGTCTCTCAACTGCACCAGATCACCCAGTTTGTGAGGTCTCTCAACTGCATCAGATCACCCAGTTTGTGAGGCCTGAACTGCATCAGATCACCCAGTTTGTGAGGTCTCTCAACTGCACCAGATCACCCAGTTTGTGAGGTCTCAACTGCACCAGATCACCCAGTTTGTGAGGTCTGAACTGCATCAGATCACCCAGTTTGTGAGGTCTCAACTGCACCAGATCACCCAGTTTGTGAGGTCTCAACTGCACCAGATCACCCAGTTTGTGAGGTCTGAACTGCATCAGATCACCCAGTTTGTGAGGTCTGAACTGCATCAGATCACCCAGTTTGTGAGGTCTCAACTGCATCAGATCACCCAGTTTGTGAGGTCTCAACTGCATCAGATCACCCAGTTTGTGAGGTCTCAACTGCACCAGATCACCCAGTTTGTGAGGCCTGAACTGCATCAGATCACCCAGTTTGTGAGGTCTCTCAACTGCACCAGATCACCCAGTTTGTGAGGTCTCAACTGCACCAGATCACCCAGTTTGTGAGGTCTCAACTGCACCAGATCACCCAGTTTGTGAGGTCTCAACTGCACCAGATCACCCAGTTTGTGAGGTCTGAACTGCATCAGATCACCCAGTTTGTGAGGTCTCAACTGCATCAGATCACCCAGTTTGTGAGGTCTCAACTGCACCAGATCACCCAGTTTGTGAGATCTCAACTGCACCAGCAGATCAGAACAGTCACACTGTCATGAAGGCCAGGAACGTGCCCATGAAACTTTTTTAATTTGTCCAGAGGTAAAAAAAAAGAAAGAAAAAAAGCTGGAGAACGATTGCCTTTGAACTATTCAGTCCGCTCTAACAAAAAAACACCCAGAACAGTCATAAAAACTCTATCAGAACAGTGAGCCAATAACAGAAAAACAAACGTAGAAAAAAAGAATGAGAAAGTTCAAAATGAGCGTGGAAAAGAGCAAATGATTAACGCTGCATTTCCTCAGGAACAAAAGAGCGCTGCTTCTCACAATCAACCAAAATGGCACAATGGCCAGCTTCAGAAACGCCAGGGCACTCTGACCCTCCCCATGATCAAGGGGAAACCCCCCCCCCCCGCCCCCGAGTCTGACCGTCTGCCGTCACCGTGCCAGCCGAGGCCACGGTCTGCTGCCAGATCCTCGCCTCCTCAGGGCCAACCTGGCCCACAGCCCTGTCGCTCGCCAGCGCCCCCCTCTGGTCAGTTACACACACGCGCTCCTCAGGGCCAACCTGGCCCACAGCCCTGTCGCTCTCCAGTGCCCCCCTCTGGTCAGTTACACACACGCGCTCCTCAGGGCCAACCTGGCCCACAGCCCTGTCGCTCGCCAGCGCCCCCCTCTGGTCAGTTACACACACGTGCTCCTCAGGGCCAACGTGGCCCACAGCCCTGTCGCTCTCCAGCGCCCCCCTCTGGTCAGTTACACACACGCGCTCCTCAGGGCCAACCTGGCCCACAGCCCTGTCGCTCTCCAGTGCCCCCCTCTGGTCAGTTACACACACGCGCTCCGCAGACTCCGCAGCGGCTGACTGTGCATCGCGCGTTCCGCTCTCGCGAGTCGTCCTGTAATGACCTCCTGCTCACGCAGCCCCTGCGCTCTGCACAGCATTAGCACTAGCATTAGCATTAGCATCAGCAGGGCTCTGCCCCAGAGTGCTACTCCAGCCCTGCTGTTAGCGCGCACACACACACACACACACACACACAAATACACACATGCATATACACACACACACACAGGCATGCACACGCACACACACATACACACATACACACACATACACACACACAAACACACGCACACTCACACATACACACACACGCATGCACACATGCACACACATGCACATGCACACACACACACACACACACATGCATGCACACAGGCACACACACATGCACATGCACACACACACACACACACACACACACAGGGAAAAACTGGGAACGGGGAAGCTGTGGATGGATTTTCTTCCATAATTCTGGATTGACTCTGAATCAGAGAGTGGCTAAGTGCCATCCATCACCCTGTGTGTGCTGGTTCTGCAGTAGCGGTGAGGACCGCTTACATCACATCGCTCACGTCTGCCAGAGTCAATCATTAATTCCCTGCGATAATGTGAATAAGCATCTATAACAGAGCAGTGCTGTAATGACCCTCTGTGGGGGGTAAAAGCACATATGACAGGGGTCACGCCAGGGGTCCTCCTAGGGTACGAGCACCATGGCAACCCCACCGCATGCCTAGCCCAGGTCTGAACTGGGCTCCCCTGGACTTGTTCAGCCAGGCCGTGGGTATGAATGCACAAACAGTGCCAGAGCCGGAAGACTCATCCACGCAAACAGCCAGATTAACACCACAGTCCACAGAACACATAAAGAATTAGCATCTAACCCAAGAAACCATAAAAACAACACAAAAACGGCGCTGTTGGAACACTATTTCTTCCATCCATAATAATAGTAATGGAAGGAAGAGGCAGTGTTCCACCAGCGCTGTGCCACATGCAGGAATATGGGAAGTGTAACTCCAAATGGGCCCTGCCCGTCCACATGCGCACAAACACACACACACACACACACACACACAGATGCACGCGTGCACACACATGGATACACGCACACACACACAGACACACAGACACAAACACACACACGCATACACACACACACACACACGCACACACATGGACACACGCACGCACGCACACACACACACGCACACACACACAGACGCACGCGCGCACACACATGGACACACGCACACACACACAGACACACAAACACAAACACACACACGCACACACATGGACACACGCACACACACACACACACACAGACACATGAACACACGCACGCACACACACACAGACACACAGACACAAACACACACACACACACACGCACACTTGCACAGACACAGATATAGACAGGTTCAATGTTAGTTTTATGAAACATTGGCACCCTTATACCTCGGCCAGTGTGAGTTATACACCTTTCTACAGCCTTGAGTTATTATATTATTACAATATATTACATTTAGCAGACACTCTTATCCAGAGCGACACAAAACTTTTACATACCACTTACCTTGTATACATATATATAATGAAGCAATGCAGGTAAAGTACCTTGCTCAAGGGTACAGCAGCAGTGTCCTACCAAGGAATCAAACCTGTGACCTTTAGGTTACAAGGCCAGCTCCTTACCCATTATACTACCCTGTCGCCCAGGGGCGCAGGAGAGATTTTTGAAGTGGGGGGGACCAAAACGTGAGCAAAAGAAAGGTCTCAACTTTTAAGCTTATACAACTACCCCGATCCAGGGGGGGTGGATAGGGGTCCCTACGAAACTGGGGGGGGCGTTAGGTTAAGGGAGGGCACTGTTCTGGCACACTGAAGGTGTGTTAAATGAAAGTTTTAAACGTATCATCACTGTCAACTGTGAGTCTGTCCAGATGGTCAGAAAGCCAGAAAAGTTCTCTGGAAAATCGACCATCCAGGACCTGTGGTCTGCAGTTCCAGTAAAGAACAGCCTGACAGGAAGATTCCATGAACATTTACAGGCAAAGCTTTACTACACAGTGAGTGAGTCAGAATATGCACACACACTCAGGGGTTAAATTGGGGGCGGACGTGGGTGGACGGCGTCCAACCACCTTTGGTAAATAAATAAATAATTTTGACCGGCAGTTTTACAAATAACTATGACAATCCAGTCCATTTTTCATAGGCTCCAGTCCATGTGTTCCCTCTAGCCAGTTACTCGCTCAACCAATCAAAATAAACGGGCGCGGTAGGCTAATTTCATCTATGCAAAATTATAAAGAGAGATGAATAAACAGCCCCCACGAACGCCGGCTATTATTAACAACAATTTTGATTGCTTTAGTGAAATCAGCAGGTTGCTGGTCAGCAGCTAAACTGGGATTTAATATTTCCCCCATACATAACGTTTTATTCAGCGGCGACTGGCGAGCTGAAAACTGGTGGGGCGCAAAACTTTCCTTTAAACTAATCATTGATCTCAACCTGTTTTCATCAGTAATTTTCCTTTATAATCAAGC
>NC_049202.1:75526276-75653776 GCF_013347855.1 Anguilla anguilla | reverse complement strand
CACTCAAACCAGCACATAACCCAGCACACAGCACACAGCCAAAAACAATCTTGTTTTCATCCCGTCTTAGTCTGCCACACAAATAGCATATTGGACAAAGAGATGAGAGAGAGATGTGGACAGAGAGACGAGAGATGGATGGGGGGAAGAGAGATGAGAGAGAGATGTGGGGAGGAAATGAGCGATGGATGAGGGGAAGAGAGATAAGAGAAAGAGAGATGGTGGACAGATAGATGAGAGAGAGATGTGGGGAAGAGAGATACAAGAAAGAGAGATGGTGGACAGAGAGATGAGAGAGATGTGGACAGAGAGATGAGAGATGGATGTGGGGAAGAGAGATAAGAGAAAGAGAGATGGTGGACAGAGAGATGAGAGAGATGTGGGAAGGAGATGAGCGATGGATGAGGGGAAGAGAGATAAGAGAGAGAGATGGTGGACAGAGAGATGAGAGAGATGTGGGGAAGAGAGATAAGAGAAAGAGAGATGGTGGACAGAGAGATGAGAGAGAGATGTGGGGAGGAGATGAGAGAGCTGGAACTGCCAGATGTTTCCCTGTACTCTTCTCTCATACACACTTCCTGTTCTCACTGGAGCTGGGCTTGTATAGATAAAGGCTGTCCATCATAATACTGCTAACACACTCACACACATGCACACGTGCGCGCATACACATACACATAAGCACATGCACACACGCATGCACACGCATGCACACGCAGGCACACGCATACACACATACACACACGCACACACAAGCCCACATACACACATACACACACGCACACACAGGCCCACATACACACATACCCACATACACACACACACGCACACATGCACACACACACACACACACACACACACATACACACACACATGATGGGGAGGATGTGTTACTTCCAGCAGGGCGGGGCAGACAGCAGGGCGGGGCAGAATGTAGGGTGGGGCAGGGGAGCAGCAGCACTCGTGTGGTTTTGGGCGCTCCGTCCCGCACCAGACTGCACAGCTCCCGCCAGCGGTCCCCTCGGCCCTCTGCCAGCTCCCAAAATCAGCCTAAGAGAGTATTTTAGGATCTGGCTCCGAAATCAAAGCTCCCAGCCCAGAGTCGCTTTACACAGCCTGAGAAACAGAGACAGCCTGAGAAAACGATCCCAGAGTCACTTTACACTGCCTGAAAAACAGAGCCCAGAGTCACTTTACACTGCCTGAGAAACAGAGCCCAGAGTCACTTTACACTGCCTGAGAAACAGAGCCCAGAGTCACTTTACACTGCCTGAGAAACAGAGACAGACTGAGAAACAGAGCCCAGAGTCACTTTACACTGCCTGAGAAACAGAGCCCAGAGTCACTTTACACTACATGAGAAACGGAGCACAGAGTCACTTTACACTGCCTGAGAAACAGAGCCCAGAGTCGCTTTACACTGCCTGAGAAACAGAGCCCAGAGTCACTTTACACTGCCTGAGAAACAGAGCCCAGAGTCACTTTACACTGCCTGAGAAACAGAGCCCAGAGTCACTTTACACAGCCTGAGAAACAGAGCCCAGAGTCACTTTACACTGCCTGAGAAACAGAGCCCAGAGTCACTTTACACTGCCTGAGAAAACGATCCCAGAGTCACTTTACACTGCCTGAGAAACAGAGCCCAGAGTCACTTTACACTGCCTGAGAAACAGAGACAGACTGAGAAACAGAGCCAGCCTGAGAAACAGAGCCCAGAGTCGCTTTACACTGCCTGAGAAACAGAGCCCAGAGTCACTTTACACAGCCTGAGAAACAGAGCACAAAGTCACTTTACACTGCCTGAGAAACAGAGCCCAGAGTCACTTTACACTGCCTGAGAAACAGAGCCCAGAGTCACTTTACACTGCCTGAGAAACAGAGCCCAGAATCACTTTACACAGCCTGAGAAACAGAGCCCAGAGTCACTTTACACTGCCTGAGAAACAGACACAGACTGAGAAACAGAGCCAGCCTGAGAAACAGATCCCAGAGTCACTTTACACTGCCTGAGAAACAGAGCCCAGAGTCACTTTACACTGCCTGAAAAACAGAGCCCAGAGTCACTTTACACTACATGAGAAACGGAGCAGAGTCACTTTACACTGCCTGAGAAACAGAGCCCAGAGTCACTTTACACTGCCTGGGAAAGAAAGCCCAGAGTCACTTCACACTGCCTGAGAAACAGAGCACAGAGTCACTTTACACTGCCTGAGAAACAGAGCCCAGAGTCACTTTACACAGCCTGAGAAACAGAGTACAATGTCACTTTGCACAGTCTGAGAAACAGAGCCCAGAGTCACTTTACACTGCCTGAGAAACAGATCCCAGAGTCACTTTACACTGCCTGAGAAACAGAGCCCAGAGTCACTTTACACTGCCTGAGAAACAGAGCACAGAGTCACTTTACACTACATGAGAAACGGAGCACAGAGTCACTTTACACTGCCTGAAAAACAGAGCCCAGAGTCACTTTACACTGCCTGAGAAAGAAAGCCCAGAGTCACTTCACACTGCCTGAGAAACAGAGCACAGAGTCACTTTACACTGCCTGAGAAACAGAGCCCAGAGTCACTTTACACAGCCTGAGAAACAGAGCCCAGAGTCGCTTTACACTGCCTGAAAAACAGAGCGCAGAGTCACTTTGCACAGCCTTAGAAACAGAGCACAATGTCACTTTGCACAGCCTGAGAAACAGAGCCCAGAGTCGCTTTACACTGCCTGAGAAACAGAGCCCAGAGTCACTTTACACAGCCTGAGAAACAGAGCCCAGAGTCGCTTTACACAGCCTGAGAAACAGAGCCCAGAGTCGCTTTACACTGCCTGAGAAACAGAGCCCAGAGTCACTTTACACTGCCTGAGAAACAGAGCCCACTGCCTGAGAAACAGAGACAGACTGAGAAACAGAGCCCAGAGTCACTTTACACTTCCTGAAAAACAGAGCACAGAGTCACTTTACACTGCCTGAGAGACAGGGCACAAAGTCACTTTACACAGCCCGACAAACAGAGCCCAGAGTCGCTTTACACTGCCTGAGAGACAGAGCCCAGAGTCACTTTACACAGCCTGAGAAACAGAGCCCAGAGTCGCTTTACACAGCCTGAGAAACAGAGCCCAGAGTCGCTTTACACTGCCTGAGAAACAGAGCCCAGAGTCACTTTACACAGCCTGAGAAACAGAGCCCACTGCCTGAGAAACAGAGACAGACTGAGAAACAGAGCCCAGAGTCACTTTACACTTCCTGAAAAACAGAGCACAGAGTCACTTTACACTGCCTGAGAAACAGAGCACAAAGTCACTTTACACAGCCTGAGAAACAGAGCCCAGAGTCGCTTTACACTTCCTGAAAAACAGAGCACAGAGTCACTTTACACAGCCTGAGAGACAGAGCACAACGTCACTTTACACAGCCTGAGAAACAGACCCCGGGGTCACTTTACATTGCCTGAGAAACAGAGCACAAATTCACTTTACACTGCCTGAGAAACAGAGCCAACCTGAAAAACAGAGCCCAGGGTCGCTTTACATAGCTTGAGAAACAGAGCCAGCCTGAAAAACAGAGCCCAGAGTCGCTTTACATAGCCTGATTAACAGAGCAGTCACTTTACACAGCCTGAGAAACAGAGCCCAGAGTCGCTTTACACTTCCTGAAAAACAGAGCACAGAGTCACTTTACACTGCCTGAGAAACAGAGCACAAAGTCACTTTACACAGCCTGAGAAACAGAGCCCAGAGTCACTTTACACAGCCTGAGAAACAGAGCCCAGAGTCGATTTACACTTCCTGAAAAACAGAGCACAGAGTCACTTTACACAGCCTGAGAGACAGAACACAAAGTCACTTTACACAGCCTGAGAAACAGACCCCGGGGTCACTTTACACTGCCTGAGAAACAGAGCACAAAGTCACTTTACACAGCCTGAGAAACAGAGCCAACCTGAAAAACAGAGCCCAGAGTCGCTTTACATAGCTTGAGAAACAGAGCCAGCCTGAAAAACAGAGCCCAGAGTCGCTTTACATAGCCTGATTAACAGAGCAGTCACTTTACACAGCCTGAGAAACAGAGAACAGAGTCACTTTACATAGCCTGAGAAACAGAGCCCAGAGCCAGCCTGAGAAACAGAGCCCAGAGCCAGCCTGAGAAACAGAGCTCAGAGCCAGCCTGAGAAACAGAGCCCAGAGCCAGCCTGAGAAACAGAGCTCAGAGCCAGCCTGAGAAACAGAGCCCAGAGCCAGCCTGCGAAACAGAGCTCAGAGCCAGCCTGAGAAACAGAGCCCAGAGCCAGCCTGAAAAACAGAGCCCAGAGCCAGCCTGAGAAACAGAGCTCAGAGCCAGCCTGAGAAACAGAGCCCAGAGTCAGCCTGAGAAACAGAGCCCAGAGTCAGCCTGAGAAACAGAGCCCAGAGCCAGCCTGAGAAACAGAGCCCAGAGCCACCCTGAGAAACAGAGCCCAGAGCCACCCTGAGAAACAGAGCCCAGAGCCAGCCTGAGAAACAGAGCTCAGAGCCAGCCTCAGAAACACTGCTCCGCCACACCGCGTCTGCTACACAATTACCATGAGACCTGCATACCTGCAGTGAGAGGCACTATGACACAGTCACCATGACACCTGCAGTGAGGGGTACTATGACACAGTTACCAGGACACCTGCAGTGAGGGGCACTATGACAGTTACCATGACACCTGCAGGGAGGGGCACTATGACACAGTTCCACTAGGTGTCCCGCAATCTGCAAGCAAGAGGAAGAAAGCCATCGAGTAGGACTACATCACCCCCGTCCTGCTACCCCCTCCCCCCCCAGAGGTCACCTGCTTCCCCTGATGGATCTTAAGCCTCAGGGGATCTGCCACACAACCAGTCAATCAATCACTCTGAATTTCAAGCGCTCGACAGATGTATTCACAAACAGACACTGTTCAGATCGAAAACAGGGAAAATCGATCTGAACAGTGTCTGTTTGTGAATACATCTGTCGAGCGCTTGAAATTCAATACACAAACTAAAATAAACAAGGGTGAGAACTGTAGTCTTTCCCCCTCTGCCAAAAAGATTCCTCTTTGATCTAAGCCCCCCCCAAATTTCAGAACCATCCACATTTTAACCGAAAGGAGTTATTTGTCTGGGACAAACAGGCAGTTAGACAGACGGGAGGGCCTGAATGAGAGTTCAGACCCATGCACTGCGTGTCAGACGCCTGTCTCCTCCCTGAGAGCGCATTAAAGGCCAGCACTGTCCCCGAGCCGTACAGCTTCATGAGCTACTCATGGTGAAAGGAAACACCTTTTTAAATGACATAAACGTGTTCACAAAAGGAGATTCTTGTTTTCGATGGTTCTTTCGTTTCTATTGTGGAACTGGTGCAATGTTGGCATTGAAGGGGCAACGTGGTTGGGGGGGGGGCGGAGGGGGGGGGGGGGCAGGCCTTCTCAATATGCCACACAGTGAGCACCACAGGGGTCAGCAAGCCCGAGCAGCCACCCCCACCCCAGAGAAGCTGATCCTCCAGGTAAACAGCAAACCACACACACACACACACACACACACACACACACACAGACTCTCTCTCTCTCTCTCAGTTTAGATATTGGAAAGCATGTTTCTCTTAGAGTAAATAAAGTTCTGTCATGAGTGAATGAAGCACACACAGGGTAATATGAGGACTTCTGCAAAAACTAATTTTTTCATTTTCTGCAAAAAGCTAAAATACTTGATCAAATTTTCAAAACTACAGCTTCAATCTACAGTACTTAAATTAACAAAGCATTAGTTTAATAAGAAATTTAAAAATAAGAATCAAAAGCAACCTCTACTACTATACACGCACTAACGCGGGCACACACACCACACACACACATCTGAATCAGCCATTATGACAGATAATTAATTTACTCAACGGTTACTCGTTGTCCATTGCTGTTATGATAATTAGCTACAATGCTAACGGCATAATTACCAAATGTCATAGGACTTAGCGCGTTTTATCTCCGCGCGCTCAAGGAAGTTCCCTCGACAGTAAAGACTTTTAAGTGCGGCGGTTATTTTCATGTGATGCATTATGCAAATTCTACAATAAATTCTACCAGTGGCTCCACTGCACTGATCTCAGTTTGTGTTATTAACCGGCTTCCAGTACACCGTACAACAGCAGATACGCCTGTATAAGGGCACATATAATTAATCCTAATCATTAATTGCATATTAATCGTGGTTGTTGATTTCCAGTTAGAAACTGATGTAGCTGGTGCCTCTAGATTAATGTGTATAAAAGCGATGCGGGCGTCTTCAAAACAATGTTGACTCGATAGATGCTCTTACACAAGCCCAGGTAGTATACATTAACACAGCTGGGTACTAATGGAGGCCATTCACAGTAAATATCTAGCTCGGGAATGAAAATACTACGGCGATTACCCAACCTGAGAATCAAACCTGTAAATTTCCCATTAAAAGTCCAACCCCTTAACAACTACACTGCAATCACTGAGGCGTACGATTTACAAATCTTCATACAAATTAGATTTTGAAGGTAGTTTTTTCTTCTTTTTTCTTTCTTTGGGGGGAGGGGGAGGGCAAACCAAATGTTTGCTGTTCATAAATAGCGTTTTTTCGATGGCCGCAATGCCATGTGATTGGTCAACCTATCTAGGAGATATAGCGATACTTATATGATAAGCGAAGTCAGACACATCTCTTTCATTTCATTTCAGCACTAGCCCAGGATCCTACGTGCTCACACAGAAGCCTAGACAGCTTTCAATATGCAAATTATCCGTTGATACCTCCACCGCCTCCAGGACACCAAGGCCACTTGTTAAACCTAATTCATGCAATGTCAACCCATTCGCACCCGGCCACATCACCAGCACTACGAACAGCGACCTTTGCGCCACAAGTCAACTTCCGCAACTAAAATCAGACCGAAAAGTGACAAGAGGATTGAAGCAACACAGAATAATTAAATTGGCATCGTTAAATAAAAAAATAAAAAATAGCCTAACGTTTCCAGGAAAAGGTAACCAGAGTTTCTTAAAATATAGGCTTAATGAGCTCTAGCCGTCTAATCAAACTGCACAGAACATTTAGTGGAGCGTTCTTGGTAAAATATAATTTATTTAATTAACGCAGCAGTAATTACTGTATCTTTCAGGCGGTGTTTTAAAAGATACTTGAATTACCAGTGATCTCTGCGAAATTAAACATGCTTGATATGTCTTTTTTATTCGCCCCGTCTTTCATACAAGCTGTAGCTACCTAATTCTACAAGCCTCGTCACTTTTATGACAAACGCGTGAAAAAGAGCAGTAAACAGTTTAATAAAAGTTAATAATATTGACTGAAATTGGCACATAAAAAATCTACAGCAAAAGCCAATTTACAAAATGGCTATTCTGTCGAACTAATTTCCTTTTCCAATAAATTGCTGTTTGGCTCCAAAGCGATAGGGTTTCCCTGAAATAACATTTTGGGGAGGCAATGGAAACCTGACATTGCACAAATTGTAACCAAAAGTTCACAAATATCCGCTTCAACGAGAGCGTGCGCGTTTAAGAGTTTAAGACGTTTTTTTTAAACAATAACCGAGCACTTGCACCGACCTGAATGCGGAGCCATCGGCACGGCAGATGGGTAGTATTTCCCAGGCTGAAAGCGGCCAGGGTGCTGCACGGAACTGTGTCCGACAGGAGCAACCCGAGAGGCCACGCGCGGAACCAACGCGCCGCGCTCGGGCAGCGCGTGGGGTGGAGGCCCGAAAGCGCGTCCTCCCATGATGGGGGAAGCCGGTTAATCCGCAATCCGACGGGTGGAAACCCCAAGAGCATCAAACGGCACCCTGATATTATAATCCTCTTTCAGGTGTCCGGCTAGGTCGACTGGCTGCTGGCATCCCCCGCCGAAAAAGTTCCTCCCGAACATTTTCTGCAAGTGAGAAGCAAAAAAGGCGTCTGAAGAAAGAACATACGGAAGACAGAGCAACAATAATGACAACTTTAGTGTTTGTGCTCTTCTGACATGGACACGCAGCACATGCGCTGTCAGTGTAAGGCGATGTTACGGTTTTCTTTTTTTTCTCTCTATTTGAAAGGAAGCTGTTAGTCGATGAGCGCAGGATACGATTCGCCCCAAATACTGCAGAACCCCCAATCTCGTCCCCTTTGCCCCCGATTGTACCCAACAGCCTGGCGGGAGTCTTAATACCCCTAGAAAAGAAAGGGGGGAATGCAACTTAAGTGTAAAACTGAAAAAATAAAAGATTTCAAATTCACAAGGGCACAGCCTTCAAGAAAAGTAGAATAAATGAAATAAAATATCAAATTTGAAGCTGTGGTAGATTTTATGTTGGGAATCTTCTGGTTGATTGTGGCCTTGGGTGCATGCATTGCTTCTGTTCCTTAAAAAAATAAAAATAAAAATAGCCCAACGTCCATGGCCGGTACATCGCAGACATTTAAACAGTGAATATGCTACCGCATACAGCTGCTTTCCTGTGCAAACGCTCTCTGAGGAAAGTGCTGATATGAAGTTTTACCCCACCTTTTTAGCTTGTATTGTGTGTGATTATATATATATATATATATATATATATATATATATATATATATATATATATACGCCACCTTGTTAACAGCATGGAGCGTCAAAATGATCACCAAAACATGAATGGACCATCTGAGTACTACATATAGTACCGAACGTGGAATGCGTGATGCCTTTAGGCCTACATTTATTGTATTCACCAGAACAAAACATTAAATTACATTTAGCAGACGCTCTTATCCAGAGCGACTTACAGAACTTTTACAAAAAAAACAATTAAAAATAAAAATTATATATATATATCGCACGTTCGGTATACCTAATGAGTACTAATTCATTGAATGCATTAGAACATTACTCCCCGAGCAGATAGTGAGAACATTTCGCACAGTTTAGCGGAAATGGGAAGCGTACACAATGAGAAGGCCTACCGACTCTAACAAACCAAACCATCTGAGAGCGTCTTTGCACGAAAACTGGGCCTACTGTCGAATGTCATTACGTATTTAAACGTCTGAATCTACTAATGAGTCTATAAAACGGCGTGTATACATAAATGTCTTGTTACAACATGCATGTGCTACGACTTAACATGCATATTTCGTTGAGTTTAAAAAAAAAAAAAAAAACACGTACGGTAACTTTTTGATGATTAAAGACAAAAATAGATAAATACTTTGTGACCACGAATTCTCAATAATACTTTCTGAATATTAGGCCTATGTGGTTTAAAAACACAAGTAATATACACACATTTATTTCTGTATCGATGTGTCATACAAAACACTTTATATCGGTGTGTCAAAACACGGATATATATATATATATATATATATATATACAGTATATAGTTCAAGACGTGCAAATTTCTGCTAATAGGGGTTTCTGTTTCAGCCTAATGGAATCACGGGCAATCGTATAAATGTGTACCTCCACTACACACTGTATAGTATATTAATCGCGCCATTGAAAAAGCGATCAACGCAATTTCTAAACGTTTTGCCTTTATTAAAGAAAAGCGAGGACACTCTAAACTGCTGAGCACTGGCAGTTACGATGACGCTAATTTGCAACACAGCAAAACAGCTCGACGTACCAACGGCGATCCCTCAGCCGAGGGGACATACAATTAGCCTCGCGTTAAAAAAAGCAATTCTTTCTTGCTATATCGGAATGTTAACTGTTTCCGAAGTTAAATTACTCTGATGCACTTTTGTCGTGGAAGTACACATTGTAAGGTACAATAATTATGCTTTCTTGACCTGCTTGCTTAATCAAGGGAATGTCTCGAGTCTTATTTTCTTTCATGAAGAAAAATATAATTTTTTCTTCGTTTAAAAAAAACCTCTCGAAGTTAATTAAAATGCTCATCTCGTGTGAAGATGTGTACTGACCCCAAAAGCAACAATTTAAACCAACGATTATGTGTGTTTGAGACCGCATCTCGCAAGCAAGGCGCCGTTAATGACTACAGCGGCCGGGTGGGGCTTCACTTCGCCCGGGATACAAATGGAAACTCCCCCGCCTCGCGGGAGAGACGCGCCTATTCTAACAACCATACACTCCCTGTAGTAGTGTAGCACTTTGTAAAAAATAACCGTTTACGTGAAACGTCATTTGCTTTGATGTTTTTTCGTTATTAATCCTTGGTTGTTTTAAGAATATGTTTAGTTTCGCTCCTCTTTGCTTCTCTCTCAAACTGATCAATACGTGTTTGGTCTTCAAAAAACATGGATATGACCAAAATCAAGCCCTGTATTAGTGTAAGAAAATATTAGCATAACACAACAGCATTTATCTTAAATGGATAAAATATTTAAATTATTTTAATTATTATTATTTATTATTACTGTTATTAACAGAAGTTTTGGGATGTACTAATGTTTATTTATGCTGAAATACAGTAAGTGTACAGTACAGTATTTGTGTGTTTGTATATTAGCCTAATTTTATATATAGGCCTATGTGTGTGTATATATATATATATATATATATATATATATATATATATACACACACACACACGTGTGTGTGTGAAGACATTTTTCCTGGCTTTATCCTTCTCTCCAAAAGTTCTGTGTCTACTGGTCCCTAAACAGATTATAGAAAGAATACCGTAACATAGCACATGAAAGCAATTGTTTATTGTTGCTCATCATACCCGCAAAAATGTACAATAAATAAATTACTTACTGGTAAGTTATTCCTTGCATTACAATAAACGATTAAAATGTCTAAAAAAACACATATGTATCATCTTAAAAAAGGCATGAAACTGAATTTTAAAAAGAATGCGGAGCGTAACATCCTAGACTGCTGTTGATGGCAGTGAGCAGTTGGAGTATATAGATTCACCGGAGTTCGAGCTTCTAGTGAATCAATGCTCGGACCTCCTTCGCGCGACTCTCCTTCTGTGCCTTGATCAGCTCTTGTCACTCAACTGAAGGTGGGGGGGAAGAGATAGACACGGTCGTCCATTGGTCGAATACCCGCATGGTAATGAGCTCGTGCCATTTGCCCTGGCATAAACAAGACATCCGATTGGGTGTTTCCCAGAGCCAATGGCGTATCAGTTGGACAAACCACACAAAACGGCGGGCGCTTGATTCAAGTTATCCGACTGCGCAGTATGCCTGGCTCAAATATGAAGGCGTGCGATGTTAATGTGTCCGCACTGAGAGAGAACTACCCCACGTTCTGCTTGAGTGCATTGTCTTACGGTCACTAAGGCCCAATTCAATCTAGTAGCAACAGGATTTGCTCACAATAGAATAGCCAATATATAAATTAATAAAAACACGTGACACTCTACATGGCGGCTACCATGGTGGCATCTTACCGGAAGAAGAGTGCGAAACTAAAAACAAAAGGGTCACATTAATGGAAATATAAACCGGGTTTACGCTGCGGATATAATTTGTTGTTGACAATTAATGTATCTGAGCCTACTAAAGATTTAAATGACCTGATCACAGCAGTCTGTCCGTCGGTGCGTGAGGTAGTCTGTCCGTCGGTGCGTGGGGTAAATTAAACAATCATGGAAAGACATGGATAAAACTTGGAGAACTCTCACTCTGAGTTCAAACGTTATAAATGTGTTAGGCATGTTCTGACTCACTAGCTGAGCAGAGGCTCTGACTCAGAGCTTGATTAGGAAAGCAGGTTTGCCTCACGCTTTCACAAAATGAAAGCCACCAGAGCATCAGATTAAAACCTGCCGGTCATTTCTGCAGGTCAGTTCCGCAGGTCATCTGCTCCCAGCTGACAGGAAGAAGGGTGGAAAAGCTGAGGCCCAGCCAGTGCAGAACTGAAGCTAGGTCACGCAGCCAAAACATCAGCACAACTGCCAAGGAGGCTGTGCGTGGAGGCTGCACATGGAGGCTATGTGTATGAGGCTGTGTGTGGAGGCCATGTGTGTGAGGCTGTGTGTGGAGGCTGTGCATGGAGGCTATATGTGTGAGGCTGTGTGTGAGGCTGTGCATTGAGGCTATGTGTGGAGGCCATGTGTGTGAGGCTGTGCATGGAGGCTATGTGTGTGAGGCTGTGTGTGGAGGCCATGTGTGTGAGGCTGTGCATGGAGGCTATGTGTGTGAGGCTGTGCATGGAGGCTATGTGTGTGAGGCTGTGCATGGAGGCTATGTGTGTGAGGCTGTGCATGGAGGCTGTGTGTGTGGAGGCTGTGTGTGGATGCTATGTGTGTGAGGCTGTGCATGGAGGCTGTGTGTGTGGAGGCTGTGTGTGTGAGGCTGTGTGTGGAGGCCATGTGTGTGAGGCTGTGCATGGAGGCTATGTGTGTGAGGCTGTGGATGGAGGCCACGTGTGGAGGCTGTGTGTGGAGGCTGTGCGTGGAGTCTGTGTATGGAGGCCATGTGTGTGAGGCTGTGCATGGAGGCTGTGTGTGTGGAGGCTGTGTGTGGAGACTCACACTCACTCACACACAAACACACAAGCGCACACACACACACACACACACACACAACTTGTCCTGTCCAAGCCTGCTTCTTAGTTCTCAGTGTCCAGTCAGGCAGAGTGCTAAAACTATTTAAACTGTAAAATAATTTTCATTGGTGATCCGGGCAAAAGGGCGAGACACACGGCCCTGCACTTTACCCATCAGAAATGTCCCGTTTTAGGAATGTGTGTGAAGTTTTGTCCCGTTTTAGGAATGTGTGTGAAGTTTTGTCCCATCTTAGGAATGTGTGTGAAGTTTTGTCCCGTCTTAGGAATGTGTGTGAAGTTTTGTCCCGTCTTAGGAATGTGTGTGAAGTTTTGTCCCATCTTAGGAATGTGTGTGAAGTTTTGTCCCATCTTAGGAATGTGTGTGAAGTTTTGTCCCGTTTTAGGAATGTGTGTGAAGTTTTGTCCCGTTTTAGGAATGTGTGTGAAGTTTTGTCCCATTTTAGGAATGTATGTGAAGTTTTGTCCCGTTTTAGGAATGAGTGTGAAGTTTTGTCCCATCTTAGGAATGAACGTGAAGCTTTGTTTACTGAATTAAAATTGTTTTATCCGAGTTCTGAGTTATTATTATCATGATTATTAATGAAAGAGCCTGAAGGACTGAAATCAGCAAGATTCTTCTGCTATTTCGAGAGAATACAATGCGTTAAACTGGGATTCACTCAGTGCTGCCTTTGATTGGCTGGCAGGGCGCCAGAACATTGTCAATCACAGAGTGTAAACAAGGCTCTGATTGGCTGCTCGCCAGTCCACACAGGGCTGCCTGAAAAAAGCAATTACTGGCCCTGCAGTTTCAAGGCAGCCCAGAGTTGGACGATGAAAGGAGATAAGGAGGGGCTGTTTCAAGGCGTCCCCTGGGCGAACCCCGTTGGCCCCAGAGCCAAAGGAGGCTCGCGCTTGACTAAATCAAAGGGAATACGGCAAAAGGGGGGAAATTACATGTTGTATTAAAATATCGAGGCAAGATGTGCGGGTTAGCGCGCGGCAATAAGAACGCAGCAGTTAGCAGTAGAGAGTAAAACTCCGTGCAGGTATAAGCCGTACGCCGCGGTTTCCATGGAAAATTGCGAAGGGCTAATGTGAACGTCTGTGAAATATAAGTGGACACGGCAGGATTTGAGCCGCGATTGGAATGGGATCGGAAGGCTTTTCTAAAGAGGAGAGACGAAAAAAAAAACAATGTATCCTGGAATCATTTCTGTAAACAATATTAAGATTTTGCAAAAAAAAAAAAAAGAGAAATTTTCGTGATGTTGATATCTGCGCGTGATTTTTAAAAGTTACAAACTGTAATAATAGCCATCAACACAAACTGGAATTACCGGTTTAAAGATGCAGTAAGTACATTTAAATCGTAGTCCAAATTAGAATGACAAAGAGACGCTAATTGTTGCATTAGTATATTGTTTTCGTTAAGGTATTTCTCCATTTTTATCTCACCTTAGTGCCGAGCAAGATTTGACAAGTTCAGCAACGCGTGGATGACAAAGAATAAAATGTATATGGGAAGATAAAACATAATGTTATGGATAATTAAGAACAATGAAGAACTCTTTGCCAATATGCATTGAGGACCTTTATCCCAGTTTATCCCACAGCCAGAACACATTCAGTAATTTTCCGTGATTTTAACAGCTCGAACCCAACGTATTTTTGCAAAGAAATTTCTTTCAGGTGGAATTATGTAAAGATCCCTTTCATGTCGTTCACATATATATATATAATATAAGTATTTTAATACAGTCCTCGTGAGATCATCATTATCACTAGGCTAGGCCTATCTACACTTACGATACTCAGATAATAATAATAATAATAATATTTATTATTATTATTATTATTATTATTATCATTATTATTATTATTATTTGTGAATTTTTTTAAAAAAAATTATGTGATAGTAGTAGCATTGTTATTAGTATTATTATTACATTTAAAGTCAAGGTTTTTAAATCAACTGCGGGAAATATGCCAGTTCTACCGTTTAATAAACGACATTTAGAAATATAATCCATTTTTCCTTTATACGCTTATGCGGACTTGGCGTAGAGGGTAAGGAATAATTCCAGCGATGAACCCTCTCACCGATCCAGAACATCTGAGCTCGCCAAACGTTCAGCAACTAGACTTCCCCAAAAAGGTTAAGAACAGGCGTAAATTTGTAAAACATCCGGGCCTACTTTTTTGCCCTTGTGGTGTAGCCTATGTCTGTATTGACCTCCACAACATTTACGCCAGCATAAGAATCTCATGGAAAACTTGACTCCCACATCCCCGTGCATTTCAGCCTGGTAAAGCGGCACGCAGGGTTTTCCCCCTCAAAATCCAAAGAATGGCATCCTGACGTGCGTTAAAGCTTGATTTACTTGTAAAAATGTTAAACTTTGTTACCATTTTCCATACGCTCCTAATGACAATACTGTTACAGCATAATACATTCTGCTGGATTGGGTTTTGACCCTCGTGCCGCACGACCAGCTCTAGCAACACGCGCCCACACACATATTCCCAGCACAGCCTACGTGTCAATTCCTCGTTAATGAAAATCGATTCCGTAAAGTGTGCAATATATTTAAAGAGGGGGTGGGGGTGTTTAATAAAATAAAACTGTGGCATTATGTCGCCCCGTTCCTTATACAGAGTGTGTAGGTCATATACAAATATTGTTTGTTCTGAAAGCTAATAACGTAGGGAGAGGAAGTGCACGTAGACTGTATTTTCTTAAAGCCCGTAGACGTGTTGCGTCGTTAATGCTGGACATAGTGTCAGGTCTCTCTGTAACTGACTATTCGACGCGTATAGTCCCGGTGAAATGCGTGAACGCGTCGGAACCTCACACACATTCAGGGAGATAAGCAGTGTCTTTATTGGTTTAAAATTCCGAAAACAACTAAAACACACATAAATCCCTTAAAAGTAAAAAAAAAACTCATCAAAAAAAAAAAAAATCACCCAAGCCAAAAATTGCAAACAAAATTTCAACACCAAGACAAACAAGGAATCGGGGAGATAACAGGCAGTGATAACACAGGCCGTGTTCTTTCAGGTTTCTGGTTTTTCCATAAATTTACCATTAAGAAAACGAGTCTCCGCCCCTTTTTGTCTGTAAGACTAATGACTTCGGGACACTAAAGAATTCCTCTTCGGTAGTACAAAGGGTTCAGCACTTAAATCAAGAATCTGCGTTTAATTCCTTTAGTGACAAGAAAAAGGGCTTTTACTGCGGGATTTTTATTGCTTATTTGTCTCGTCTTGAAAGACAGGGGGTACGTGTATAGACGGCAAACAAACAAACAAACACACACACACACACACTGTCCCCTTTCTCTCTCCCTCTAGTGCGCGCGCAGTGGCTTGGTCTGTGTGCCAGCGCGAGCTGCCCCACGGTGGGGCGCGGGGGTAATTAATGCGGACTGACTGATTGCACTTGAAACAGACCAGTCCTTAGAAGGGGATTGTCCGTGATCAATGAAGCGTCTCTGATTGACACTTTCGCTCTACCCCCATCCCCATCCCCCCCCCCCCCCCCCCCAACCCCAACCCCACGTCCAACTACCGGAATAAGGCAATTGTCACCAGCCCAAGCTAGATGGCTGCAATACACAGTTGCAATACACGCTTCATTCTGTTCGACCGGGCCTTCCTCCCAGCGGCCTACCTGAGCCCAGGGAGAGCATCTCCCTCCACAGATCACTCGAGGCGACCGCATTCCGCAAAAGCGTCATATTGGGAAAATGAGCGTCGCGCCGGAGTATTCGCAGATCTCAGCGCTGATTTTTCGAGGAGACGCGATGGTTCATTCAGTCAACAGGAAGGTTAGCAGTGGTACCGAAGTATAACCACTGAGTTCCCACGCAGCCCAAGGCCTCCCGCACCCCCGGCATTTCATTGTGTTGAAAATATTTGTGATGTTCTTTAATGATGACGAATTCCATAAAGTAATATTCTGCAGGGAACAATATTAATGTTGAGGGAAAACTGCGCTCCTTTTAGCCCTGTTGAAAATGGACGCAAACCGGGAAACGGGTAGTGCTTCTGGGCCTTTCGGTTATCAATTCCAGATATCGCAGTTGTTCACACGATAGTGATTACATAACGTGTGCGAATATACTCGAATAGACTATTACGAATTCATTCGGATGAAACAGCTGTTGTGCACTGAATAAACGTGCGGCTACGTCTAAGCAACCCGCTTCATACTTAAAATCTCATCACTTTTGATTATTTTCACTTCAAGAATATGGAATATGATACCGCAAGCATAGCCACTGTTTAGGCTTACCGTACCGAAGCTGGCTACGTGGCATTTTATGCAAACTATTAGTTAATGTAAATAAAACATGGCCCTATATTTAGGTACGTAAGATTGACGAATCAACTAACAATATATTCCCTTAGAATATGTTGTTTTGTCAGAGTTACTCGAATAATTTGGCTAACTGCAGTAGGCCTGTAAAGCGACAAGGAGTGTTTGTGCTATGGATTTAGGAATGGCCTATTATTTTACTCTAACAGTCCAAAGACAACAGCGGGAAATTCAATCGAAATGTGCGCGTGCAAATTCACATTTGGAGTTCTATAGAGTTCTCATGGCGGAAAATGGCTGTATGTAGACTGCCGGCCTTAGGGCTGCAGGTTTGGACGCCCTCTCAACATTTCTTCCCAGTGCCATTAAGAACGTGCGATTATTTCCTGGCCGAATGTTTGAGATTGACATAGTTGTGAGGATTATGTACTAGGCTGCCGTGTTTCAGTCAAGTGGAAGTGGAAATGTTTTGAATTACTAATAAAGTCAACATGGATTCATTTAGACATTTCTGAAAGACAGAGCAGTTTTATTTTGCATTGGTCAGTAGTTAAGATAAATAAATTAAACAGTACATCCGTTAGGCTTTAGATGTATGTTGTACTCATTTTTTTACAAAACCATGTGAAATTATACCAATTTAGTAGCATTTCGGCTACCCTAACAGGAACAGCATTATGGATTACAAATAAGCGTACATTTTTTAAATATTTGTGTTACAAAGGGGTGTATTTTGTAAAAAATACAAGGCTCCAAAGAGAATCTACATCATCCGTCCGTATTAATGTCAAATATTAAATGCATAACATTCTACGGATTTAATCAGCCTATTGACAACAGCACACATATCAGTCAGAACAAGGGAATGAATGCAGAAATGTACTTAAAATAAAATAAAAGCGTTTTTATTCTCCAAACTGAGCTACAATCAACCAAAAAGGTTGCGTGTTACACACATGGTGTCCGTTTAATGAAACCGCAGGATTAGGCCTGACCTGCAGCGACCCTGGCCTGCAACTTCCGCGCTCAGGATGAAGACTAGTGGTGGCAAAGTTTTCATTTGATTAGAAGTCCCAGATATTTCCAAAACTCTATGAAATAACTACATTCCAACTTCATTTAACCTTTTGAAGAAGAAAAACACTTTTTCATGAAATCCACGCATAAATGACTTGGGTAACAGCGCAGTAGTCTACAGGTAAAGTTAGATTTCACCTCATTGTAAATTTGAAAGGCGACACGTAGCCTGTTGAAATGATCAGAACGCAAAAGGTTCAAAACAGCGGAAAAGTTATCCGAATCAGCGCGCGCCACCGGAGGAGGGCTCGCGCGTGCTCACCCCGCAGAGTTAGTGCCGGTTTTGTGTGAGGTTATCAATAGGAAAATCTGGATTCAATTTGGGCGAGTTTGGGGTTCGGCTCTCATAAATGGCACGAGCCATCGGCAGGTCTGCTTCATGACGACCCGTTTGACTGAAAGGCTGAAAAGGGAAGTTAGAGTTTTCTGCGCGCAGCGTAATAAAGGAGTACAGAAACACGGAATAAAGATGAAGTCTTTACAGTGTGGACATTTCATTTAACGCATCTGCAACTTCTGTACGTGTGTGTGTGTTGGGGGGTAAACGCAATTGATATGCAAATGAGGCACGTCCCATACTTGTGACTCAGCGTGTTCATGCATGTTTAAGATGCATATAACCTGAATTGATCTATCTTTTGAAAAAAAAATGCCCTAGAAGCCACGTAGCTTTGGAAATCATTCCTGACAAAACATTTTCAAAATGAGAAAAATAATTACTTTTCCCTTTTACCTCCATACCTCATAGGGCCATTTGGTTATCGACACGCTGCTCTTGCGGCATCAAATTTCAATGAAACAGGTATCTAAATAATAAGAATACAACTCATTTTAATGATTTAGAGAATGTTGGGATAATTATTTGGAAAACCTTGAGTGATTTTAGCACATACTTGAGATTAGGAGGACTGTTTATTACAGGCTAAATTGTAAAACGCGGCTCTCGGCCTCACACGAAAGACGCCTTTGCTTTCCTGACGGAAGTTAAAGACGAACTGGTCTGGGGAACTGAAACCGCACAGCCAGACTCATGTCGCCAGTGATGTGAAATTCAATGTAAATTAAAATCGTAGAAAGAATGATAGTTTGCCTGCTGCCACACATCTCTAACTGATTTTTTTGTATCATGCACGTGATCAATCAACTTAATGGGATATCTTAAAAAGGACCCTTTCCATCCCGTCTCTGGGCATGGGGGTCATCTTTTTAAACTCTATAGAAAATCCCTTTGGTACGTCTTAAGCGTTTGCCATGGCGGCCACAGCAATGGGAACAGGGCCACAGCAATGGGAACGGTGTCACTTCGGTTAATGTTTAAACAGAATAGGTATGTCTTTTATTACTTGTTATACAACTGTTAATTATTAATAATCTGTGCAAACAGGAAGCCTATACGGTGTTGAATATCCGATTAATCTTTTATATATTTAACGGTACGTTTAACGTGGACTGAATAAGCAGTTGAGAAATGTCCTCGCCTAAGTCGTGCAACGCGGCAACGCCCATGATTTATGTGCCAGTCCACACTTTGAACTCAATTCTACTAAATTCGAAGAAGCCCTTTCAGTAATATAATAGTAATATTTGCCCTTGGGTTGTGAACTGTGAATTGACGAGGTTGTTCTTTCATTGGAATCGCCTCTTTAAATTTGCAGCACACACAAATGTATAGGCTAGTAGTAGTAGCAACACTACTAATATACTACTACTACAATTATTATTATTATTATTATTATTATTATTATTATTATTATTATTATTATTATTATTATAAGGCTGCCACGTATCTCTGACCTGTCCTGCACACGCATATACTCGCATCTCCAAGCTCGAGACACGTCGCAGTGATATTCTTTTAGGAAAGCATAAACCGTTAGCAACCCGACAGGGACCTTCGTCTGAATTACATGAATGCGCAAAATACTGTATGTATGCAAGTTTCGATTTAAGTGCAATATCGTGTCATCAAAAGCAACAAGTAATACAAACAAGCGAAATTAAACCAAAGTCCACGTGCACTGACGCGTATGTTACATGCGTTACATAATGGCTCCAAAGACATTACACTTCGTCTCGAGCTTTTTTCTTTTTTTGATCAGGCTACAGCCACACTGACCTTGTGACCTAAATAACGTACAAAATAATAACACAAAATCATTCATTTCTGCACTTATACTTGTTATACTTGTGAAATACACATATGTATTAAAGTGTAGGCTACACGTGCATTTTATCGGGGTTGTTCATTGAACTGATGATTTACACAGAATAAAAAAATGAAAAATAAAAAACTCACACTTCCTACAGCTACGCACTCATCTATTGTTCTGCTTAACGAGGTTGTTATTTCCTGGTTTTGAAAAAAAAACACGTAGATTTGATTTACACCTGCGTGGTGTCGCCAAGTATTATGGCCTTTTTTTACGAAACAAGGTTCCAAACTTCCACAAACTAAAGCAGATTATCGTATATGCAAACCTACTGTTCCACTGCAGTAGCGAATAAAAAGCAAATGCTTTTCATAGCAGGAATAAAGTAGCGCATAATCCGTCGATTTCGCTTGATTTGATGAAGGTAAATTGCTTACCTGAAATTCATTGTTGGCGAGCATTTAAGATTTACAATGCACAGAATCATAGAAAACGGTCATAACAGAAAAATTCGCACCTCTGACACATGTTTTAATTGTAACACTAAAAAAATAAAATATTTTAAAATATTTACTAGTACTACAAGTAATAACAATACTACTACTACTACTACTAATAATAATAATAATAATAATTGTAATAACAATAACAGTAATAATGAATATCAACATTTCATTTGTGTTGCGATTAGCGGACGTCACAGAGTGCTGTATTTGTGTAGGCCATTTAACACTTCGAATTGACACCAAAAATCGCTGTGTTGGTTATCAAGTAGCATCTGCGTGCGTTTTTGCGAACTAAAAGGAATTCAGCATTTCTGTATAAACATGTTCATATTCTACGTATTAGTTTGTATACAATTCTTAATTTAGTGTCACGATTTTAGGCTGAAAGTTCAGCGTTGAAAAAAAGAAAAAAAAAAAAAAGCCAAAGTAATGCCACAGGGCTGTAAATTGTGTCGTCTCGCGCCAGCACATTTCAGAATGCTGTCAGTTTCTTTAAAGCTGCATCGTTGGGACTTTCAACAGCAAACGACAATAACGCTACAATGTGAACAAATTGTAGTTTAAGACGTCAAGTTATTATATATACGTACACAGATCGGTCACATTTAACTATTGTCTCAAAATGAAGTTTATTGTAGCCTATTGTAGCCATGAGGAAGTTGCACATCCGAGCACGCGTACAATCGCTTTGTAAGGACGCGTTATATGTTCAAATGCATTCATAAATAGTGTAGGTTTTACGCTAATCTCATTCATAAAAAGAATGATCAATTAAAATGTGTAAAACAGAAAACACCTACCCATCAATACGAAAGTCCGTTCAGGAAAAAACGATCCCTTATTGATTTATACACGCGAGATATGCAATAGGGGAAAAAAGGACAATCCGAAAATCCTGGAAAAGCGGATGGTAAAATATGGAAAACCTTTAGAAGTTTCCTTTCGATCAATGCCTGTCCATGTACAGTTGGCAAGACTGTTGGCGACAGACAACACTGAGAAATTACCGAATATGAGCAGTACGGCTGCGTTTTAGCCTATTCGTAAACTTGTGACCGCTGATTATTTATATATTTTTTTCCAAACTGCACCCGAGGGTGCGAGTTGTCCGTATCTCGAATTCCCGCTTCCACTGGAAAACAGAAAGACCCCGAGCACTGCGAGCGAAGTAAATCCGTCCGAATAGAACCAACAGTCTGTTCGAGGCTCTATAATCACAAATTTATGACTGGATGACGCGTTCTGTTGTCCCACAATGGAGCTCAGTGACATTAAACAGAAAATTGATGGAGGCGAACGACATCTAATCTCTTTTCCACATTCGGGACAGTTTCTTGCTTTTTATTAATTATGGGAGGGGGTACACCAATCCTGATCCCAAGTCTCCCCACCTCGTGCCGTTATTATTATTTTGTTTGTGCATTTAATGTTTTCAGGAGCGGGGTTCTGCCCGGAGTGGTGGAGAGAAATGCCGTTCTCTTCCCACGCTAGAGGTCTTCCATTTGTGAAATCACACTCCAAGGCTTTACAACCCTACACCCCTTCACCATACTATCAGCAGAACACGATTCATCAACATTTACCGATCGATGGACCGAGCAACATAAAATATGCAGAAAATGAACTAAACAAATTGATTATTCTCTTTCTTGTTCGGAATGCCATGCAACTGAAACACACCTCAGCTGTTTATGGATAAACACCCACAGACCTACACGAACGCAAAACTTTTGCTGCTCTTCCACAAGTCCATTGTGTCCTATACTGTTGCTCTATCCTCTAATCGTCTAACACACACTGGTCCAGCGTTTGTAAACGCGCAATGTTATGCTCAATCAGACACGAGCGGAGAAAAAGCTTTTCATTGTTTATTCTCCTTTTTTCAGATCGCGCTTTTTAAACTCGATACAAAGTCCGAATGTATAAACAGAAAGATGTGGGAAAACAACACACTACACAGACTCGATCATATACACTTTTACTCGGGTGATCTGATCCTTTACCTTGGTTTAATGCAGTCCCCTAAAACCAAAAAGCAAAATTAGTTTCGCTTGGAAGACCCCTCTTACGGACTGAAGAAACTGTTCATTACTCATTTTTTTGCCCGCTTAAAAAAGTCAGATTTCACATTTAAAGGCGAAGCTTTCTTTGCACCTCAACACCGAAGAAAATCGGTTTCCTTCACCTTTAAGGTCACCGCCCCGAGTAATATGACGTCAATTATCCCCTTAAAGAGATAGTATCAAGAAACGCCAGAAAATGAACTATTTCAGTTCTGGATTCATGTTTTCGGTTGGCTCAAACAGATTTTGTATGCCATGAAGGATACTTACAGAAGTCCATGGCGACCTGTGGTCTTTATAATGGTAGCTATAGAGACATTCAGGTAAATACAAAGAAGCTTGAACTCCGGTATTATGTCTCGTGAGGTTGTATGTGTGTATTACCTTTTCATTTACTAATTATTATTATTATTACTTTTACAAAGTTATCTTTAATCTTATTTTTGGTTGGATCCAGATCCAAAGGTACAGTGCAACCTGACACTGATAGGCTCAAAGAAGAAAATTCTGGCAAAATATAAAAAGTATTTGTTTATAATTGTGCATATGCGATAAAAAGTATGTCATATGCCCTGCTTAGCTTCAGTACTAACCAAGCCCATACAGGAGACCCCCATACACCCCATACAGGGGGACCCCTACACCCCATACAGGGGAACCCCCTACATCCCATACAGGAGACCCCCCTACATCCCATACAGGAGACCCCCCTTCACCCCATACAGGGGAACCCTTACACCCCATACAGGGGAACCCTTACACCCCATACAGGAGACCCCCTACACCCCATACAGAGGACCCCCTACACCCCATAGAGGAGACCCCGCTACACCCCATACAGGAGTCCCCCCTACACCCCATACAGAGTCCCCCCTACACCCCATACAGAGGACCCCCTACACCCCATACAGAGGACCCCCTACACCCCATACAGGAGACCCCCCTACACCCCATAGAGGAGACCCCCCTACACCCCATACAGAGGACCCCCTACACCCCATACAGGAGACCCCCCTACACCCCATACAGAGGACCCCCTACACCCCATACAGGAGACGCCCCTACACCTCATACAGAGGACCCCTACACCCCATACAGGAGACCCCCCTACACCTCATACAGGAGACCCCCCTACACCCCATACAGGAGTCCCCCCTACACCCCATACAGGAGACCCCCTACACCCCATACAGGAGTCCCCCCTACACCTCATACAGAGGACCCCCTACACCCCATACAGGAGACCCCCCTACACCCCATACAGGGGGACCCCTACACCCCATACAGGAGACCCTCCTACACCCCATACAGGAGACCCCCCTACACCCCATAGAGGAGACCCCCCCTAGCCCGTACAGGAGACCCCCCTACATTCCATACAGAGGACCCCCTACACCCCATACAGAGGACCCCCTACACCCCATACAGGAGACCCCCCCTAGCCCGTACAGGAGACCCCCCTACATTCCATACAGGGGACCCCCTACACCTCATACAGGGGACCCCCCTTCACCCCATACAGGGGACCCCCTACACCCCATACAGGAGACCCTCCTACATCCCATACAGGGAACATCCAAACAGCTTCTATTTGGCAGCATCTCTCTAATATTAAATATTTCCTATTAGATGAGATTTCTCTCATATATGACTAATGTTTCCTCCTGAGTGGCACCTCTCTCACTGGACAAACGTTTCTCAAGGGACGGCCTCCCTGTGGAAAGGCAAAGCTGGCCAGTCTCATACCTTCCATTTCCTGCCACAAAATCTTCAGAACCATGACCTGAGTGATGCTGGCTTGTGTTACAAGTGGGTCCAGGGATCAGAGGTCAAAGTTCATGGGTCACAGGGGGCGGAGTCAGAAGCTCAATACTCCAGAGCATGAGTCTGTCGGTCATCCCCGATACCTTCAGCCGTAAGGGGGCATAACATAATGCTACCATTAATCACACAAAGCTCACTCTGTGGTATGCTGCCCTACATACAAAATCCAGCTAACCAGTCATAACACGTTAGGAAGCCCTCACACCTATGTAAACGCCTCTTCATATTAGCCAGTTAGCACACAGACAGTGTGCAAACTCTGATTCCTTATGTTAGCCTCATAGCACAAATTCAACAAAATCAATTAATAAACTAAACAATAGAATCATGAACTGAATTTAAACTGGCCAGAATTGACTGACCTGACCGTGTCCCCCAGCTTTGTATACCAGCAGGTCAGGCACTGACCCAGTTCATTTGGGCCTAAACCAGGATCAGTCAGGATCTGGACCAGGGTTTGCAATGAAATTCGTTCTGTACAAGGCCCTCTTTCATTTTATTTTACATTTTTGTAAGGTTGGTGACGCTCCAGCCAAAAGGAAGGTCTGTGTTCAGCAGCGATTGCCCGTCGGGGTGGGTGTTAAACTGGGCATGAGAGAGAGAGTTCTCAGCCACTGAAATTCAAAAGCAGCAAAAAAAATAGTAAAAATACTAATAATAATGAGCCTGTAGAGGAAGGAGAAATGACCTGATCAGGAAGTGACCTGATCCTGACAGACGGGCAGACTTTCATCTGTGAAAGGGCTGCCAGGAAGTCAGACGAGAAGGCCGTTGTGTTCGCTCGCATGCATATGCATGCTGGAAGAAAGGTTCTTACACCAAGCACTGTGAACAGAGACGTCCCTAAAACCCAGGGTAACCCCCACCCCACCACCCCCCTCCACCCCAATTCCCAAATTCAAATCAGCTCTTTTAATGCAGCTGTTGGACCCAGCTGCTGGGGAAGGGACAAGGTCAGTATTGTGCCACCCCCCCCCCCCCCCCAAGATCCTCCACCACATCTGCAGTGGCATCACATGGTCACATGGTCTTGCCCAAACGGTCATGTGACCATGTGAAGGATGAAGGCAGTTTGTACTGCCCCACTCACCTCCCGCTGCAGACTGGCCACCCAGCAAAGATCCATCACCCCCCCCGCCCCCCACCCCGTTCTTTCACTTTTCCCTCTCTTTTATCCGTCCTCATTGCCGGCCCTCGGGCATCCCAGTTTGGGGCGCGGGACCTGCCCCTGACTCTCCGAGCTCCTCGCCCCCGCTCGTGCAAACGAGTTTCGGGAGTCAGGGAGCCAAGACACAGCCCTGATTGCTGGACTAGCACCCCTAATCCTGCCTGGATGAGCACCCCTAATCCTGCCTGGATGAGCACCCCTAATCCTGCCGTTTCAGGACCCAAACTCACTCCATGCCAGCAAACCGCATAAATATGGAGACTAAAACACGTGTAATATATCCCATCCAATCAGAGCACACATCACCCTGTAACCCCAATCCCATCCAATCACAGCGCACATCACCCTATAACCCCAGATTCATCCAATCACAGCGCACATCACTCTATAATACCAATCCCATCCAATCACAGCACACATCACCCTGTAACCCCAATCCCATCCAATCACAGCGCACATCACCCTGCAACTCCAGTTTCATCCAATCACAGCACACGTCACCCTATAACCCAAATTCCACCCAATAACAGTGCCATATAGTCCCAGTTCCATCCAATCAGCGGCCTATAGCTACAGCATATGGTAGTGGTCACAACAACTAAGATAGCAGAATATGCCCCCCCCCCCCCCCTTCAGACACACTCCATGGCTGCTGAACCATCCTCATGCTGTACTGTTAGACACACTGCCGCCATTTTGTTTCTCTGCCTTCTTTCCTGCCCAGCCCAAATTCCATCTCTTCAGATGGCCTCTTGGCTCCCAGACCCCAATGTGTGTGTGTGTGTGTGTGTGTACACAGTGCAGTCCCTAAGTATTTGGACACAATTTTTGGATTACTCTTTACATTTTGGAGGTCCAAAGTAGTTGGACAATTGGCTGCTCAGCTGTTTCTTGGCCAGCTGTGTGTTGTTGCATCATCAGTGAGAATGCGCAAGAAAGCTAACAAAATGTCCAGAGTTGATTCAAGGTGTTGATTTGCATTTTGGGTCCATTGCTGGTGTCTCTCAACATGAGCACCAAAGCAGAGTCAATGCTAGTAAAGTAGAGTTATCATAGGGTGGAAAAATGAGAATAAATCGATCAGAGACAAAGCCAAATCATTAGGTGTCAAAATTAACTGTTTCTTACATTAAGATGCACGAACGTACTGATGAGTTCAGCAATAGCAAATAACCTGGTAGACCAGGGCAGACCACTGTAGTGGATGACCGAAAAATACATTCAGTTTTGAAGAAAACCCTTTTCAGCTGTGGCACAGATCAAGAACACTCTCCGGGATGCAGGTATATATGTGTCAAAGACAAACATAAAGAGAAGACTACACCAGCATAACCTCAGAGGTTTTACTGCAAGATGCAAACCACTAATAAGCCACAAGAACAAAACAACCACATTAGAGTTTGCTGAAAAGGACATTGAAAAAAGTTCTGTAACAAACTCTTATGGATAGATGAGAGGAGTATTAGTACCAGAGCGGTGGAAAGAGAAAGGTGGACAAAGAGAGGAACTGCTCATGATCCAAAGTACACAGCCTTATCTGTGAAACATGGTGGTCGTAGTGTTATGGTTGGGGCACGTATGGCTGTCACTGGAGCTGGGTCGTCTTCACTGATGATGGGACTGCTGTCAGTCTACAAATATGAAAAACACAATGCAAAATTACAATTGATCATTTCATATTTATGTGTCAAGTGATTCTGTATTCAAGAACATTTTATCAGAACTTAAATGAAGATAGACGATTGATATAAAGAATGGCAATGCAAATCTTTGGGCAAACCTGGACTTTAATCTGTTTTTGATGACGTTTTATCTGATGCACGGAAGTGTTTCTTTATGTGATCATAATTTAAATTAGCTGAACTGAAACTCATGTGTCTTCATTAGTGATAATAATTAATTCTGAAGTGTACAGAAGCATCTTATCTGCTTAGACCCTACAAAAGGCCTCAAAATTCTTTTGATAGCGCTTCGCCTTGCAGCGGGACAATGACCACAAGAACTGTTAAAGCAACCAAGAAGTTTTCAGGGACAGAAAGTGGAATGCTTTTAACTGACCAAGTCAATCACTTGTCATGAATCCAAGTGAACATGCATTTCACTGGCTGAAGATAAGACTTATGGCAAAGAAATAATACCGGAGCTGAAGGAGACTGCAGTACAGGCCTGGCAGAGCACCACCAGGGAACATACCCAGTGTTTGGTGATGTCTAAGGGTTTCAGCTTTGAATGCACATTATTTGCTACAAAGTACTAAATTTGACAACTTTATAACTTTTATTTAAGTTTATGTTTATTTGTCCAATTACGTATGGTCTCCTAAAATGGGGGGCGGAGTGTATAAAAAGGGTTGTAACTCTTACCTGGATATCTGGATATGGATGTTAAACCTAAAATAAAGCTTCATATCATTTCAAATCTAATGTGCTGAAGTAGGCCTACAGACCACAAACAACGAAAATCGTGTCACTGTCCGAATACTAGGCATTGTATAAGTAAAATTTTACAGTAGATGCCCTTTGGGTTTGTGGGTAATGATAATCAAACTAACCAAACAACTATTTCAAACAAACATGTTTTCCAGCGTGCATAAATTTGATGTCCAAAATCATCTATCAGTTTGTTTAGTAAGGTGCCAGTCTGGTGTGGCTCGTGCACCCTGTATGCATGCTGGCTCGTTATCACGCATTTAAGGGAAAACAGGCTCTCTCGGCTTTATATTATTTCTTTCTTCCTTTTTGCAAAGGAGAAAAATAAGAGATGAGCTTAGGCATCTCATTATCACCTTCTTAAGGGGTCACCCATTCTTCGCTTTTTAAAGTGCATTTGCATTAGGACAAAGGGCGAACCGCGCGGCCGCCTCGCAACTGCGGAGTGAGAGGCGGGAGGCCGAGCCTCCGGGGTGGGGTGGGGGGATTAAATAGGTGTGAACCGCGGCTGTTTGTAACCCAAGAGTGATTAGTGTGAAATGCGCGCGACCCCCTCTAGGTGATCTCTGTCCATCTACAGTCGGATCCGACAACTGGTCGATATAAATTCCATGTCAGTATAATGACTAGATATTCCGTTCACAGGTAACTGTGGCACTTGAAACAAAGAATTTTGAAAGAATGGCTTAGCGTTTAAAGCGTCTTTGAGTTCATGAAAAGCGCTATATAAAATAAATTTATTATTATTATTATTATTATTAGAGTGGATTGTCTTAAAAACGAAGAGTAGTTCATAAACGGGCTAAACTTTTTTTAAGGTGGTCGTTTATGATTCGCCCAACAGCTTCGTTTACATACTCATAACATGGAATATATTTCTAAACAGTCTACTTAGTATTCACAATAAGCATTTATTGAACATTCCAACATGGGTAGAACTAACAGGTAATTAAAACTTTATTTTTATTACGTTAAAAGTCCTCTCAACGTTAGTGGTCTGACAGTTTGCTGGACAGCAACGCTAGCCGCTATAAACGGCTGATAAGCTGCGCGTGACCACATATGAGTTTCAGCGCAAGAATACACGGGTCCTCCTTAAATCGGAAACGTGTTTTGCGGGATTTCCTCGCAACGACTTCGCCTCTGAGTCGGGGAAACCACTCGCGCTTTCAGCCGGGTGCCCTTCCCCCTCCTCTATCTCAGCTCGGGGGGAGGGGGGAGCCCCCTCCTTTCCGCGGGTCTCCAGTAAGCTATCTGCCTTGTTGTGAAGTAGGCTACTATACGAATTCATGCAAAGGAGAGCGGCGGTTGTCCGCGGGTTTGCGAGAGAACGCATAACAACAACAACAGCAACAACAATCCGTGCACATCGTTAACAGGGGGGTCTTGCACAGAAGATAATAAACGCACGCCGGAGGAGACCGCGGGGACTGAAATGACCCCTTGCATCCCAGATTCCTGGAGAAATCGCGTGCTCTATCATGGAAGTAAGATGGAAAGACGTCTCGCGGGGAACTGGTCAATGTTTGGAGAGGGGGGAGGGGAGTCGGGCGATAACAATCTCACGTGAAAGCTACAATATTAGCGTATTTTTTAGTTTGTTTTTATTTTTTAAACTACTATCAACTGATACACAGCTACATTATGGCAAGATTGGACTCGAATTGTTATTATCTTGTAATTATGTGATTAAAAATAAAAACGAGATGCCCTTAGATTTGAATTCTGAAACGGCAGAGGACAAACGTGCGTGTGGGCACCCATCTTTAACGAGGCGCTTCAGTGACAAAGTTACTGCATCAGGGCGCGAGATTCGAATGTTGTTTTGCATATGGTTTATTTATATTCTTACTCACACCGCGTGCAGTTCCTTATCGCCCCGGCTGAGGACACTAAGGACGGGAAGAATTAATGTAAGCTACATTACACCAACAACTAACGGATGACAAAAGACGGCTCTACGGAGACGGCTATTCTTTTTTTTAAAGGAACAATTATTTTTTTAAACTTACAATAAAGCGATTACATGAGCCTACCAGCGTCGTCGAAACAAAGGACTGCATTATATAATTTTAACTCAAGTGTGAAGCCTGGCGTTGCCAAAAAAGGTGGGGAAACACTTGATTATTTCCCCTAAATTCAATATTGTATTATAATAACACGGTAAAGTGCCCTTTGTGTATATATCGTATTAAATTTGCGTAGATTTATATAGATTTCGCATAATTATCCAAAAGTAGGCCTGCGCTCTGATTAATTTACCAATTTAGACGAGTTTACCAGCGTACTGAAATCCTTTCAAACGTGTCAATAGAAATATGAGTGTTTATGTTTGTAATTAAGCACTCGGGCGGAGTAGGCCTGCATTTAAACCTTAACACAATGAACACATAGTGATTTACACAAAAATAAAGAACGCAGGGTATGTGTGAACTAAAGTATACAAATATAGCTATATAAAAAACAAAGAACTAAGCTGGTTGAATTGAACCGAGGGACATGGCTGATAGACTAACGATCGTTTGAGCCAGTTAAAGGCTGAGACGCTTATAATTATATTTTATTAAAGAAACATTTATTTGACCGATTTTTGATCATACTGGAACAAAAATATTTGTATTGACATGAAAAGGAACCGTCGTCGGTTGGCTCAGTTTAAGGAAACACCTGGTGTTAAAAACCAGCCTTAATAAATTAGCATTTAGGCCTATGCTGTCGCCATTGTATTTGAGGGTATATATATATATATATATATATATATATATACACACACACACACACATACACACACACACATTTAAAAAAAAACATTTTTGTCTTTGAAAAACACACTTAACTTAACTATTAAAACGCCGTCAAAACAGAAAATATAAAAATAAAGATAAAATGTATCACCGCCCTTCGGACTTTAGCATTGAAATGCACTGAATAAGTTGCGATCGTTCGCCTCGTTTGGAAATCCCTCACAAAACAACACAGGACGCGTTCAGTTTGTTTCTTTATTAAAGAAACCAAGAGAATGTATTTCTGTTCATGGGTCCATATTTGTCCAGAATATCAATGTAACGTTTCTTTTAAACTATTTCCCTGTCACTAGGCAGCTCTATAAAACCTACGCTAATATTATACAACCTTCATTAACTCCTTATTATTATTATTATTATTATTACTATTATTATTATTATTATTATCATCATCAGCAGCATATTTATCTGACAGTTTCCTAATATGACAATAAAAAAAACTTACGGAACTGCGTGATGCGTAGCCTATAAATGCGTAGCCTTATAAAGCCTGCAATTAATCTGGTAATTGAAAGCGAATTGATTTACCAAGCCTATTTCATTGCGTACCTTGCTTTTTACAATTAAATATAACGCATTTCACATATACTGCACATATATAGTGTATCTTTGCACAAACGTGTACCTTACATAGTGTGCTTCTGTTAGTGAGCAGTTCGTGACGGTTAGCGATGGCTTTCTCTGTGCGTATCAGTTGTCCGGGGCATTACATGCTAAAGAATGAGACTTATGACAAAATCTTACTATACCCCGACGGACAACGCCAATAGCCTAAATGTAAAATGTCCTCTTGCGGTTACTGAGAGTGTAGCCCAGTTAATTTAAGATTGTTTCATTTTCATTCTTCAAACACAACTTTATCATTCCGCTCACAAACAAAGCGCGCGGCCCTGCCCTATGACACATAAACAAAGACAGGCAACGTCAACATTTGATTTCTGTGCAATTGTCATTGTATGCTTGCTGTGTTTTCACGGTAAATATAGGACAAAATAAAGGTATGAAACAGTTTCGTGTTGCACGACGTATTCATTTATGTCATTGTTTTTATTGATGTTTAGCGCGAAGCAGCCCTCGCGCGAGGGAACCACGTTTTGTGAGTAGAATTTTGGGGAGCAGTCGGGGTCGAAGGGGTACAGTACAACCTTATCCACCACACGATCAGCGCACACTTTAGGGATTTCACCAGAGATCTGACACTAGGCGCTTCATTTAGCCTAAATGGGCATTTTAGCAGAAGATTGTGTTCGCAGCTAAATCGTGCATACAGGCCATTTGTTTTAGCTTCATTCATGAGTGAACCCACGCGACGCGTCTTAACGACAGCTTACACGTTTGTATGCCATTAATGGGTAACTTATCTTGAAGTACTAAAATATTCAGGTTTACTTTTGGCTCTCAACGGCGACGGCACGTTTGATCGCCTTCTTGTTGACCAAAGTCGTCTATGCCCATGCGTTTATGTTCAAAACTTTAAAAAATAAATATCCGTATGAAATAAAATATAACCTCATAATACTGTTATTGTAAAGGAGTGATTAGAGCAGATGTTAAAATCTACACAAGATGTATTCTCGCAGTGGAGGAAGATATCGTATGTCAAATTAAAAGCTTGTCCGCCCATCCGTCCCCCTTCCAGCTTAGGTGGTGGAGACATTCATATGAAAAGTAAACAACTGACATTTGAAACTGCTTTAAATAGTAAAACATTTACTTTAGAAATACGCTCTGTTTTTAAAATAAGTGTGTGCATGTACGTCATCGAATATATATATATACACACACACACACACATATATATATATATATGTGTGTGTGTGTGTATATATATATATATTCGATGACGTACATGCACACACTTATTTTAAAAACAGATATATATATATATGAAATAATTGCTGAAAGGCCTATACGCAACACACACACACACACACATATATATGTGTGTGTGTGTGTTGCGTAAAGGCCTTTCAGCAATTATTTCATATTCACAGCAATAATATTGACAGAAACATTAGTTACAAGTGTTCAGAGATGATGTTGATTATACACTGACCACTATGAATGTGGAATGAGATACATAGCTACATAAATGCATATTATTATTATTATTATTATTATTATCATTATTATCATTATTATTATTATTATTATTATATTAAAGCAATGAAGTTTTGATTTGTAGTGCCAAAACGAACTATAAATTCAAAAAAGCATTGAAACTGGAATATCAAATCAAATGTAATGATTCATTTTAAAGACCTTGGAGAGACGCGGTGACAATATGTGTTACATGTATGTCCCCTGGTCTGTCCACCTATTCGGCTAGAGCCTACATCATCATACCGTGGGTTCTGGTTTAAATGGCTAGTGCATGTGCCACCACGACCCACATTTAGCATTCTTTCACAGTTTTGCCCATTGTAACAAAATAAAATAAAAAATAAAACAATAATAATAGTAATAATAAAAATTTTAAAAAAATATTAATAATAATAATAATAATAATAATAATAATTATTATTATTATTATTATTATAAATAACAACAATTAAAAATTATTTATTTTCACATTTCTACACACGGGCAGCTATTTAGATAACATGGCAACAGACGGCGAGTCTTTTGCATACACTTTCCCAACTCCCGGAACAATGGATGGGGGAGGTTTTGCCCGTGGACAGTTTCCTGAAGTTAATTTAAATTGAACTGGACAGGGGAGGGAGCTTTTGAGTATGAAAGTGATGGTGATGATAGCATTTAACAATAACAGCTGTACTTCGAGCAAAGCTGAAATGCAAAACACAGGCTATTAGGAGAAAATAACAATATATTCTATGAGGGACACGCCATCGGGGCTTACGCCAATTCTGTCGATTTTAACGACAAGGGTTAACCTCAGGAGTGCTTTAGGGGATCCGTTCAAAAGTACACTTAAAATGCCTCTGCAGAAAACCACGAAATCGGTCCAGAGCCACGTTTCCAGTGGAACTCGCGTGCTACGTTTTATTATTCTTTAAAGGTGAGATCTGGGAGCAGTAGGCCAACAAAAGTGGGGGGACCTGACGTCAGATCCTGGAATATATTTCGAATGAGTAAACTGATAAATGGAATTAAATTGTTTTTAATTTGTTTTTAAATAAGGAGGACTGTTTTCGGAGACAATGGACCTGGTTCGTATGTACATGCGCTGTTACAAGGCTGACCCAGAGGGCTCGTGGCAGTGGGGGGTCAAAGGCCGCCTCGTGTCTCGCGCAGTGTTTTATGAAAAGAAACACTGTATCCTTACACCAGTGAGGTGGCCTGGTATTTCAAGTGAAGCCACGGAAAAACCCGCGTTTTCTAACAGTTCCAAAAGTTAAAAAAGCACCCACAAAATCGCAAGAATTTCATTTGTGTACATATAATAATCGCGAAAGAGATTGTAAAATATTCACGAGCCTACTTATCCTTCTTAAAGGTTTCAGATAATAATTATGATTTATTGTCCCTATTATTTTATTTATCATAATTATAATAATTATTAACAGCACAACAGTGATGATATGAGGCCTACTAAATTGTGTGTATTGATGCAAGTCCATCTGTATTATTCTGACCTAGTAACCCACACATCTTTTCACATGTAAATACACCTCAGCCCCCAATCAGTGCGTAATGGACAGCTGGGAGCTACAGAGGCTTCTGCCGCCTTTAAATATATCAGCCGGATGTTTTAAAACTCGGAAAAAAAAATTCATTTGGAAAAAGCGTGATTTTAGTTGGTTTTTCTACACTAAGAGTCACACATCGAACAGACGTATTTTCTGACGAAGGGAACATCACAAAAAAGCTTTCCCTGAAAAAAAAAAGAACGTGCATGTAACCCACAACGAGAAAAAGCATGTGAAAAAGTGCAAAACCACTGCAAATTGCAAGCGTCGTGTCATGACATTTGGATGAAATTTAAATTATTTTCCTTTTTTTCCAGTTAACCTACACTCCCTAAGTAAAATTACAGTGGGGGTACTTTTTTGTTCATTGGGGAAATTTCCCAAATGTAGATCTACCCTGAAAGTACAATAATGCTCTATTTGGGTACTAATAAGTACCCTTTACAAGCAAAAAAGGTCACAAATTAATTATGCATTGCTGACTCGGGGTTCAGTTTTATATACCCATAGGGTGCCACCCCAGTGACAGCTGTTTGCAACTTTTTGGGACTTTTTTCGTGCTTTTCTCAGTTAGACTCCATTCATTGGCAGTGACGCGCTGTATGGGTTGGGCAGTCACGTGGTCAGCACAGGCCAGAGGCATCGTTGTGTTCTTTCCCACCCAGGGAAGCCCAGTCACCACAATACAGAGGCCTACCCTCCGCTTTAGAGTGCCGCGTGCTGCTTTTATGAGCTGGCTGGCTGAGGAGAAGCACTGCAATCTCATCTACTCATGGACTACTTTAATTATTAATATTGTTATTATTATTGTTGTTATTATTATTATTAGTATTATTATTAATAATAACAATAATAATAATAATAATTATTATTATTATTTCGTTTATTTATTATTATTTACATACTTATCTAGAATTTAAGCACCTATATGCAGGTTTGTATCAAGCGATTCGATTGGCTCACAGTGCAGTTACAACACAAATGTTCTTCATATGTTTTCCTGCAAACTACTTTACTGCTTACTTCGACCACTAGGCTTACCCTGACTGCTGCGCTAAATCGATCGCTTTGTGGCCTGCAGTGACGTAATTTTCACAAGAAGAACATTATTGTCACACGTGAACATTTACGAGGCTATAAATTATTGAACAATGCCTCTTGTAGGGCGCCGTCAAAAACGAACAGCTTTGTTTTCCCCTTTTATAATACAGGTGTGCCTGACAATTAATTGCGTTGCCCCGACACCTGCATTCTCTCGTCTGTTGTTACTGTCTGGTAAACCAGGTCGTCGATACCTAAAACAAACACCACTTCATTTAAAAACGCGTTTCTTACTGCGCGTGCCGTTTCGTCTTCATGACCTTCACGTGGAACGCCATTTGACACGCGACTTAAAAGCCAAAAAAAACGCTTCAATGGGCTTAAAGAAATACAGATTTAGGCCTGCACGTTTAGTGGAATTCACGTTCACATCTTAAATTTAGCAAAAATTACACATAAGTCACGCAAGTCTGCTCCAAGCGCCCTAAAGAAATATGCGAATCACCCACGTTCGAATTATTATTATTATAATTATTATTATTATTGTTTGTAGTATTATGTCAGAAGACATGGCAATGTGAAAAGGTTTATAGCAGGCTATTAAAGTTGTGGAAAAACGCATTGTGTTCTTTTAAGCTGAACAATTAAGGTATTCATTAATTTATTTCGTTTTATAATGGAATATATATTTAATGCATCGTGTATAATACATTAAACACGTCAGTAGGGGTGAACGTAAAAACGTCCCGAGGGACATGCTTTAACTCGAGCCAACATTCTAATAAATTAGTCGCGCGTATTCTCGAGGACGCTATTTCTTTGCTGCAGTCGGAGGGATGTTTTGCCCGGATACTCCGCTACTGTGGGGGAAACCTCCACATTTCATATATGCTTTCGGCAGTTAGTAGGCGAGTGTGTCTGTCGGTCTGTCGGTCTGTCTGTCTTAACGTCAAGCAAATGCATGTTGGAAAGCAACGTCAGGCAAACACGCGTTTCCTCCGGGGACAGCACGCTCAGAGTTGAGCTGCTGGTTGCCATTAGCGGGGTGACCCGACTTGTGTTCCGGTCCACTGGTTGATTATGTGTATAATGCAGATTGAGACTTGGGGGGTTGAGCTGGATCGCCACAAGGGAGTCTCCCCCCCCCCCCGCGGCCACAATCGGGCAGAAAGTGAATCTCGACGCGGGACGCCGGGAACGCGATGAAACACGGCTGCAATTAAATGCCGTCTTCGCTGTGATTTACCGCCGGATGATGGACTGCTCGTTCTGCTGACGCCATAGGATCCGCATAAATTGCAACAATATGCAAAAAAGCAGCATTAAAGAATATGCACGCGCTTAGCCTATTAGGGAAAAGGCAAATCATTATTTACGGTTAGGCCGTACACTCCTCTCTCTAGTGTCCACTGTTTTCTGAAGGTAAGACATTAATCACACGCCCCCCCTCCCCAACAAAAAATACACACACACACACACACACACAGTAAACTTTAGACATGCCTGATCTGCATCGGTAATGCCACTATAATCAATAACAGTTGCGTAGCATCAGATGCAGACGCACAGTGCTGCTGTCCAGGGCCTGTAGGTGCAAAAATAATTTAACACATACTGACGAAGATAAACAGTTGGTGGTCCGTGAGAGTATTTCATTTAAACCACGTGCCAGCTTCTTGCATTATATGGTTTCCAAGAAGAAGAAAAAACTGGTCCGCGTTTCGAGTAGCGCAGCAACTTGGGCTACAAACTCTGACTTTCATTTTTAACCTCTAATTGAAAGCAGCATATGCCTTTGATCCGAAAAATGTGATTTCTAAGAGTGCCCCACTGCCTCTAACCGGAAACACGGGAACACGTAGGCTACAGGTTAAATACGTGGTGAAATAAATGTCGCGAAATGTCTATAAATTAGTTAGGGGAAAAAACATTTTTGTAGTGAAGACAATGGACCTCAGAGAAGTACTAAAATGCAGTTCTTTGCGCAGCTATTAAGTTGTTTGTGCCACCCAAAGCTTCTCGTTAAGAAATGTAAACCTATGGTACTTCCGCTTTCCGCGAAACTGGCCAACTTCCAAGTGCTTGCCTACACTCTCCTGAAAACAACACATTCATTTCCAGCTCGAAGTCAATGTTCAATGTTTTATAGAAATAGTGCTTTGTAGATGTCAATGGTAAAAGTCTGACATTCATGCAGAAATGGGTAGATAAACCGCGAGCTCTCAAGAGCTTAGACTTACGTTACAATTAACGTTAAATTAATACCAGTTCCGCCATAGGGGATGAATAACGAAATTGCGAACATTAGAATACATACTGAGGAGAACAGGCCATTCTGCCCACCTAGAACATAAGAACACAAGAATAGGGTGGATTCAGCAAATGTGGGACATCAGCAGAAGTGGGACACTTAAGCTTTGCATTACTCTGCTATGCACGAATCAACAGCCAATCAAAAAAAAAATTGAATTGTTGCTGCAATAGTTACTGTCATTCAACAATTGTTTTTTTGGACTGACGTCTTTAAACATCACTGGTGCAAGTAAAAAAGTTTTCGATAGTCTCCTACTGAATCTACCAAAAAGTGTCCCACATTTGCTGAATCCACCCTACATACTGAGGAGAACAGGCCATTCTGCCCACCTAGAACATAAGAACACAAGAATACATAATGAGGAGAATAGGCCATTCAGCCCACCTAGAACATAAGAACACAAGACTACATACTGAGGAGAACAGGCCATTCTGCCCATCTAGAACATAATAACATAAGAATACATAATGAGGAGAATAGGCCATTCTGCCCATCTAGAACATAACACAAGAATACATAATGAGGAGAATAGGCCATTCAGCCCATCTAGAACATAAGAACACAAGAATACATAATGAGGAGAACAGGCCATTCAGCCCACCTAGAACATAAGAACACAAGACTACATACTGAGGAGAACAGGCCATTCTGCCCATCTAGAACATAATAACATAAGAATACATAATGAGGAGAATAGGCCATTCAGCCCATCTAGAACATAACAAGAATACATAATTAGGAGAATAGGCCGTTCAGCCCATCTAAAACATAAGAACATTAGAATACATAATGAGGAGAATAGGCCATTCAGCCCATCTAGAACATAAGAACACAAGACTACATACTGAGGAGAACAGGCCATTCTGCCCATCGAGAACATAATAACATAAGAATACATAATGAGGAGAACAGGCCATTCTGCCCATCTAGAACATAATAACATAAGAATACATAATGAGGAGAATAGGCCATTCAGCCCATCTGGAACATAACATAAGAATACATAATTAGGAGAATAGGCCATTCAGCCCATCTAGAACATAAGAACACAAGAATACATACTGAGGAGAACAGGCCATTCTGCCCATCTAGAACACAATAACATAAGAATACATAATGAGGAGAATAGGCCATTCAGCCCATCTAGAACATAAGAGCATAAGAATACATACTGAGGAGAACAGGCCATTCAGCCCATCTAGAACATAAGAACACAAGACTACATACTGAGGAGAACAGGCCATTCAGCCCATTTACATTACATTACAGGCATTTAGCAGACGCTATTATCCAGAGCGATTTACAGAACTTTTACATAGCATTTACAGTGCAACCATTTATTCAGCTGGATATATATTGAAGCAATGCGGGTTAAGTACCTTGTTCAAGGGTACAACAGCACCTACCTGGGAACTGAACCTGTGACCTTTAGGATACAAGACCAGCTCCTTACCCATTAAAGTACATTCATCTACAGACAAGAGAGCATCAGGCCTGGACTTACACACCCTGAGGGTCTGTGTCTCTGTCTGTGTGTAAGTCCGGACAGCTGATGGATTTTCCACAGATGGACTGTAGCTGAAGCTAGTGCAACGCCGGTTAGCCAGGACTCTGCTGAGTTCTGGTTTGAGTTAGCAGCTAACGCCGGTTAGCCAGGACTCTGCTGAGTTCTGGTTTGCATTAGCAGCTAACGCTGGTTAGCCAGAACTCTGCTGAGTTCTGGTTTGAGCTAGCAGCTAACGCCGGTTAGCCAGGACTCTGCTGAGTTCTGGTTTGCATTAGCAGCTAACGCCAGTTAGCCAGGACTCTGCTGAGTTCTGGTATGCATTAGTAGCTAACGCCGGTTAGCCAGGACTCTGCTGAGTTCTGGTTTGCGTTAGCAGCTAACGCCGGTTAGCCAGGACTCTGCTGAGTTCTGGTTTGAGTTAGCATATTTCACATGTGTCCCAGGTTGCAGCATGTAGCACTGGAACTCATTTGCTCTAAAATAGAAGGGAGTGAGTGGACAGAAGGGAGGGGTTGGGGGGCCCCCCCATGTGCTGCTGGAACCCCAGCTGTGCATGTATGCTCAAAGGCACCATTGCCTGTAACAGGACTGTGAGGCTCCATGAACCCTATGATTGTTTGAGCTACTATAAGCTGTCAATCACTGCCTGGAACGAGACAATCAAAAAGCAGCTCTCTGTCGGCACAACGTAAACACTGTGACTGGTTGAAATCACGATGACTCTGTCCATTTTGGGGAGGGGGTGAAGCGCAGGTCGCGAGTCTGAAGGGTTTTTGCCCACATGCCCACATGTTTAACACACTTTGTGACCCCAGGGGTCTGCTCTGAACTGCAGCCACATGTCGCCCTAATTTGGCCTGAGCAGCCCAATCAGCCGAGCCGAGGCAGAACACGCTTTACAAATGAGAGACAAATGCAGTCACTTCCCTCAACCTGGCTGAGCAACGGCCTCCACATACCAGCGGGCCAGCTGTGCGGCACGCAGCCCTCCGATTGGCCGCTTCTGATTTCAGACCGTTCTCACTCATCTCCGGGAAACAGCGTGTTGCGCAAGCTCAAACTCTACAGGAGAGCCAGATCCCCAACTCCTGTGTCCCGCCCGTCCCCTCTGCTGCTTAGTTATAGGAGGGTCTGTGTTACAGCATAGACCATTATAAAAAAAACTCACCAGATACACAGATCGGTGTTGTCATTTTGAAAGTTCTGTCACTCTGCCACTGATGCCTAAAATAATCCAGTTAGTGAAAACATCCCACTCTGATGCATCTTGGGAAAAACAGTATCATTACAGGGCGGGGAAGTGGATGTTGCTCTGTACTGTAACCACAGGTATTCTAATAAAAAAGCATGGATGTCTCTTGCCAATCACATTACATTGTGGGGGAAAAAAGTTGTTGAAAAAGGCATCCCAGCACCACTTGATTGTCCCTGGCAACAGCGGAACGCCTGAGTTGGTGTTGAGAGATGAAATTTAGTTCATTCGGCATGCAAGGGAAAGATATTAATCAGATTTTCTCTCTCCTCCCTCCTCCCTCTCTCCCTCTCTCTTTCTCTGCTCTTTTTACCTCCTCTTCTGTCAGGTGGAACGCAGAAGCCCAGGAGAGCCTTGTGCGAGTCTCATGCATTCTGAGCTCAACCCCACGGTGGGCCCATTTAATCCCTCCACAAATGTCCTGACGGCAATAAAATGATGTTTAAAAAGATCAGCGGCTCAGAGCCTTTTCATGCCCCCCGCTCGATTTAGTCACTGAGGCACTGATAAAGCACCCGTCCCAGCTGGAAAGGAGGGGTGACTCTGCTGGGGGACACTGTACAGGAGGAGGTGACTCTGCTGGGGGACACTGTACAAAAGGAGGTGATTCTGCTGGGGGACACTGTACAGGAGGAGGTGACTCTGCTGGGGGACACTGTACAGGAGGAGGTGACTCTGCTGGGGGACACTGTACAGGAGGAGGTGATTCTGCTGGGGGACACTGTACAGGAGGAGGTGATTCTGCTGGGGGACACTGTACAGGAGGAGGTGATTCTGCTGGGGGACACTGTACAGGAGGAGGTGATTCTGCTGGGGGACACTGGACAGGAGGAGGTGATTCTGCTGGGGGACACTGTACAGGAGGAGGTGACTCTGCTGGGGGACACTGTACAGGAGGAGGTGACTCTGCTGGGGGACACTGTACAGGAGGAGGTGATTCTGCTGGGGGACACTGTACAGGAGGAGGTGATTCTGCTGGGGGACACTGTACAGGAGGAGGTGATTCTGCTGGGGGACACTGTACAGGAGGAGGTGACTCTGCTGGGGGACACTGTACAGGAGGAGGTGATTCTGCTGGGGGACACTACAAGAGGACTCTGCAGTGATACTGCTGGGGACACTGTGCAGGAGGAGGTGCAATAGGAGGTGACTGAGAGGAGCAGGGTATAACATCAGTAAAATCCTTTAAACACTGAACCACTCAGCAAGCAGGATGGTATAGCATCAGTAAAATCCTTTAAACACTGAACCAATCAGCAAGCGGGAGTGGGCAGGAGAATCAGTGCCACCACACAGCCATCAAGCGTGTGTCTGATCAGACTCACCTACATAAATAAGCACTGTGCGTACACACACATACACACACACTGGAATACACACACACTCAGCCACACACACACAGGCATTGTGCATACACACACATACACACACTGGAATACACACACACTCAGCCACACACACACAGGTACTGTGCATACACACACATACACACACACACACACACACACGCACATGCACACACACTCAGCCACACACACACAAGCATTGTGCATACACACACATACACACACATGCACACACACACACACGCACACACACTCAGCCACAAACACATAGGCACTGTGCGCACACACATATACATGCGCACACACACACACACGCACACACACATACACACGCACACACACATAGGCACTGTGCGCACACACATATACACACACATGCACACACACAGACAGACACACACACACAGGCACAAACACACACACTGGCACACACACACTCAGCCAAACACACATAGGCAGTGTGCACACACACGCACACACACACAGGCACATGCACACGCACACACACACACGCACACACACACTCCCATACATATACACACACACTGGCACACACACATAGACTCTGTGCACACACACATATACATGCACACACACACACACATACGCACACACACACACACATACACACACACACACACAGGAACACACGCTCACACACACACACACCCATACATATACACACACACTGGCACACACACATAGACACTGTGCGCACACACATATACATGCACACACACACACACACAGGCACACACACATAGGCACTGTGCGCACACACATATACACATAGGCACTGTGCATGGGCTGCACTGTTGAATGTAGAGGAAGGGATGTTTGAGATATTTAAACCTGTCAGCTGCCAAGGCCATATGAGCTCAGTGATGATATCATTCCCTGCTGATCTCACCTGACTGGCTGCTCTTCCTGTGCCCTGTTCACTGTGAGATCAGCCGGTTCGCTCCTGGGTCAGATGAGATAAGAGCTGGATGCAGGTCAGAAATAAACCATGGCTCTCATTTAAACCGTGGAGTGTGGAAGTGGTTATATCCACACACAAACATGAAAGGAAGGGAGAGGAATCCCAGTTACACCACCAGCACTAAATCAGAAGCCGGATAAGGAGAATTTTGCAGGCTCACAGACTCCCCCTGCTGGTGAACTGAAAAACAACATGCTAAGGCCAGAATTGTCCTGCCAGGAAACAGACTAATCATCCCAAACTGCAAAACATAAAATCTACATGAAATGTCTTCTTCTCATTTTAATTTTAACGATGTCTTTGTTGTGTGTTCATCAGAATTTTGAAGTTCTGATGTTTTGCTTTGTTTATACATAGTGGATACAGCATTCATATTTACAGACAACACACGAATTCATTTGAAGCCGTTTAGGCAGAATTACTGCTGCCATACGTGTCTGCATTAGCTGGCATTAAAGCAGGCTTATCATTGGAACAGATGAAGCTGAGGAAGGAATGCTTGGAAATAGTTGTTGTGGCCCTGTTGCTATGGAGACGGTTGCTGAAGAAGGTAAATCAGTCTCTCCCCTCTGACCTCTATTGACCTGTTTAATAATACTAAGTGTGTGTGTGTGTGTGTGTGTGTGTGTGTGTGCGCACGCTCTGTGTGTGAGTGCATGCCCTGTGTGCGTGCGTGTGTCAACATATGCCACCCTGAAATAAACGTTTGGGGTGTTTGGACCTCCTTCCGGTAGGGGCAACAGAGAGGGTCGCAGTGTTGCGGACGTTGTGCCCCGTGGGCTCGCCCTCTTGGTTGTTGTCGACGTGTTTCTGCTGTGGGAGGTTCGCGTACTTCCTGGTTATGCATTCGGGATATGTGCGAAACTGAGTGGTCTTCTTAGTATCGGCGATTCAGTTATCGAGTTAAATGACAATAAACATCTTCCATCAGCAAAGGGACCGATAAACCTGTCAGCGACTCGTCCTGTGGGGACACATTTGAACTATGGCCGCCGACTGTGACACAGGCGAAAGCGGGGCTGGGCTGTGATTATGTGTTTGGAAAAAGTTTTCGTTCGAAAACGATGAGTTGAATTAATGTGTTTGCAAAAAAAGAGAAAGATATTTAGCCAGCTGATCTGGTGGAAGCTCATTAGTTTGTAGCAAACGAAAATATTTCACTTCCTAACTCGCCAACCGCCGTGATGGGTGGTGTTTGTGTTTTTCTGAGCGAAGCGCCACGTCATTAGTTTCCGAAGGACACCCGCTGAATTTGGCTGGATTAAAATTCGCCATACAGTCTGCATCTAAGGTTTCCCAGCCTCATAGCTGCCCGACATCGAAAGTTCAGCAAATACGAGAGCGCGAATTTTAACAGCAAGATGACGGCGTCTAACTGGGGTCTGATCATGAACGTGGTCAACAGCATCGTAGGAGTGAGCGTGCTAACGATGCCCTTCTGCTTTAAGCAGGTACGGTACACTACGGTACCCTAACGATGCTCTCTTGCTTTAAGCAGGTACGGTACACTGTGGGGTTGATTGTGATTCAGCTGCCCGTGTTTGTGGGGCGCTTACTTGCTCGCTACCCCGCGTCAAGACCGTGAAATCTGGTGCATGGAAAGCGAACCGCAGGCAATGGTTCGTCACTTTCCATATCCTGGCGCGGCACACGCTGTCGTGGGGAAATGCATAAAAAAACCAGCCCGCTATCGATTGCAGGGCTAAAAATCCAGCGACCCCAGGCAGTGGCGGCTAGGCTGACCCTGCACCGAGGCTGTCTTATCCCTGTAGTAAGCTAAGCTAGCTAAAAGCACCGTGTTTACTTAAGTTGTTTTATAGTTTAGGAACAGTCTGGGTTGTGTTCCGAGTGCCGAGAAAGACGCACACGAGCTGGCCTGGCGGTGAGTCGGTGTCTTACTGATGATGGTTCTCCCTTGTCTTCCCCGTGTCTCGCGCTGGGGCCGCAGTGTGGCATCGCGCTGGGTACGCTGCTGCTCTTCTTCTGTTCGTGGATGACGCACCAGTCTTGCATGTTCCTCGTGCACTCCGCCAGCAGCAGCAAGCGCCGGACCTATGCGGGACTGGGTGAGGCCACGCGCCCCCTGACATCACTCTGGTGTTGTTTTATGGTGCTAGCAGGCAAACCTGTTGCTTGGAGACCGTTTCCAGATCTTGTCATTCTTCTTGAAACTGAGATAAATTGCTAAATGTGAGGACTATCCCGTGTTTTGAATGTCGGTTTGTAATTCCAGCCTTCCATGCTTATGGGAAAGCAGGAAAAGCTCTTGTAGAAACAAGGTGAGTATTTTTTACATCAGTAATTGTTTTAACACTTTATTATTCTTACTAATACCATGTTATTGAAATTAACTCCTGTGTTAACTGGTGTAGTTACACAGTATCGCAGTCTTTGCTGAAGGCTGCAGTATGATTGGTCTGATGCTCAGTGTGTTTTCTCTGTCTGCAGTATGATTGGTCTGGTGCTCAGTGTGTTTTATCTGTCTGCAGTATGATTGGTCTGATGCTCAGTGTGTTTTCTCTGTCTGCAGTATGATTGGTCTGGTGCTCAGTGTGTTTTCTCTGTGTGCAGTATGATTGGTTTGGTGCTCAGTATGTTTTCTCTGTCTGCAGTATGATTGGTCTGATGCTCTGTGTGTTTTCTCTGTCTGCGGTATGATTGGTTTGGTGCTCAGTATGTTTTCTCTGTCTGCAGTATGATTGGTCTGATGCTCTGTGTGTTTTCTCTGTCTGCGGTATGATTGGTTTGGTGCTCAGTGTGTTTTCTCTGTCTGCAGTATGATTGGTCTGGTGCTCAGTGTGTTTTCTCTGTCTGCAGTAAGATTGGTCTGATGCCCAGTGGGTTTTCTCTGTCTGCAGTATGATTGGCTTGATGCTTGGAACCTGCATCGCCTTTTACGTTGTCATCGCTGATCTGGGCTCCAACTTTTTTGCTCAGCTGCTGGGTCTTCAGGTAGGTTTCTCTCTCTCTGTTTCACGCACACACACTCACAAGCAAGCACACACACACACACACACTTAGAAGCGCGCACACACACACACACACACACAGTTGATCCAGGTGCAGGTAAAGTAAAGCTGTGGGTAAACTGGTTTGACTGGTGAGAGGCCCAAGCACACACTCCGCAGCAGCAGCTCTGGTCTATCCATCAGTCACCTATTTTGGACTCTGCCCCCTGCCCATCCGTCACCTCCACTGGACTCCGCCCCCTTTCCATCAGTCACCCCCACTGGACTCCGCCCCCTGTCCATCAGTGACCCCCACTGAACTCCGCCCCCTGTCACAACAGCTTGTTTACAGTAAATAAAAGGGCAGTTTTACTGTGTGCAGAACCTGAAGGGTTTTATAGGAGCTGGGAGAGTGGAAGACTGCAGGTGACCACCAGTCTTCTGCTGTCTGTTTAGTGTGAGTTATGCACACCTGTTGAGGATGTTTAGTGTTTTCTGTATAAACAGAACAGAGAAATATTGCAGTGATTATTATTATTATTACCACTTACTATTCATTCCTTTCTGGTGACTTACAGAGCTCATATTTTGCACACATCCATTTAAGTGAGTATTTACCTGATGCAGCTCAGGTGAGTTAGCCTCTCAGGTGAGTTAGCCTCTCAGGTGAGTTAGCTGCACAAGTGAGTTAGCCTCTCAGGTGAGTTGGCTGCACAGGTGAGTTAGCCGCTCGGGTGAGTTAGCTGCACAGGTGAGGCAGTCGCTCAGGTGACTTAGCCTCTCGGGTGAGTTAGCCGCGCAGGTGAGGCAGCAGGTAATGAAGCCCTGCCCTTTGCTTATGTGACATGCGGTGGGCGTGTTTTCTCCTGTTGCTGTGCAGGTGACGGGCAGTTTCCGGGTGCTGCTGCTCATCGCCGTGTCGCTGTTCATCGTGCTGCCGCTCAGCCTGCAGAGGAACATGATGTCATCCATCCAGTCCTTCTCCGCCATGGCGCTCATCTTCTACACCCTCTTCATGTTTGTGGTGAGCAGTTCTCCTCCGCGCCAGCAGGGGGCAGCACCAGGGCACATGGACAATGAAGCAAGAGTCCAACACGCACCTTTTCTCTGTGTCACGGCCTGAATGCTGTGCCGTCTTGCCACTAAAAAAAAAAAAATTCTCCACAGTTTTATGTTGTAGATTTGTTGTGGTGAAGAGCCCTGTGGGAGATGAAGATGAAGATGATGGTTCCTCCTGCTAATCATTGAACTTGTCATTTCAGCATCCAGACCAAAGCAGTCAAACCTGGCAGGCTGGTCTGTAGATGAGGTGTGAGGTTCATACGTGCATGTCCGTGATCAGCCTCAGTACTGCCTGTCTCAGGGCTTTGGCTGAAGATGGTGAAGGCTTATTTCACTAGAAAGTTCAAATGAAAATTCCTCTTGTTTTGTGGTGCTTTCCCCCCCACTAACTAACCTACACCTGAGCACAGATAGTTTTGTGCTGTTTGCTTGTGGTCGGCTGTAGTTTGTGGTGTTTGCTTGTGGCAGGCTGTAGTTTGTGCTGGTTGCTTGTGGCAGGCTGTAGTCTGAGCAGGTTGCTTGTGGCAGGATGTAGTTTGAGCTGTTTGCTTGTGGCAGGCTGTAGTTTGAGCTGTTTGCTTGTGGCAGGCTGTAGTTTGTGCTGGTTGCTTGTGGCAGGCTGTAGTTTGTGCTGGTTGCTTGTGGCAGGCTGTAGTCTGAGCTGTTTGCTTGTGGCAGGCTGTAGTTTGAGCTGTTTGCTTGTGGCAGGCTGTAGTTTGTGCTGGTTGCTTGTGGCAGGCTGTAGTTTGTGCTGTTTGCTTGTGGCAGGCTGTAGTTTGTGCTGGTTGCTTGTGGCAGGCTGTAGTTTGTGCTGTTTGCTTGTGGCAGGCTGTAGTCTGAGCTGTTTGTTGTGGCAGGCTGTAGTCTCAGCTGTTTGCTTGTGGCAAGCTGTAGTCTGAGCTGGTTGCTTGTGGCAGGCTGTAGTTTGTGCCGTTTTCTTGTGCCTGGTTGTAGTCTGAGCTGGTTGCTTGTGGCAGACTGTAGTTTGTGCTGTTTGCTTGTGGCAGGCTGTAGTTTGTGCTGGTTGCTTGTGGAAGGCTGTAGTTTGTGCTGGTTGCTTGTGGCAGGTTGTAGTTTGTTGTTAGTATTCATTTGTGCTGTTGGGCTCTGCTCTGTTGGAGTTTGTGGTCTGCAGTCCCAGGGTTAAATCTGGTTAAATTCAGAGATACCACAGAACGGGGTGGGAGGATGGCGGGGACGGGGGTGAGTATAGAAACAGCACCTGGCTCATGCCCCCCTCCGCTCACCTGTTACAACACCAGCTACCTTACTGGCCCTACAGGATCCGGAATCAGCTGCTGTCCATCCAGCCTCTAACGGCCTCTAACTCTGTGATAGGGTAGCCTCTCTCTGGACTAGAGTCTGGTCTCTAACTCTGTCTGTGATAAAGGAGCCTCTCTCTGGAGTAGAGTCTGGCCTCTAACTCTGTCTGTGATTAAGGAGCCTCTCTCTGGAGTAGAGTCGGGCCTCTAACAGCCTCTAGCGGTTGACTCTAACGGTGTGTGATGTGTTTCCCTCCCTCTCCGTCATGCTGCTTCTAGATAGTGTTGTCGTCTCTGCGTTACGGCTTTGTGAGTGGCTCCTGGGTGGAGCGTGTCAACCTGTGGCGCATGTCGGGCGTCATTCAGTGCCTGCCCATTATCGCTACCACCTTCTGCTGCCACCCGTAAGTACAGAGAGCCACAGGCACAGCGCCCCCTACCTGCAGAACCAGCATAGTGCGGTCTGGTCCCATCGGTCTGTGTCTGCATGCTTGTGTGTGTGTGTGTGTGCGTGCGCGCGTTACTGTCCATTTCATTTCAGCATTCTTTCAGCGGCTGAGGGTGGGACTTGTGGACCCGGAGGTGGAGTTTATAGTTGGGGGCGGGGCTAAAGAGGGACAGGCCGGCAGTTATGGGAGTCTCACTTTGATTGAGCTGTTAACTCCTCCCCCTCCTGCCACCCCGCTTCCCCCCCAAAGCCATGTCCCTGTACAAGATCATGTTTCCTCCATCTTTAAACCTCTGTGAATGCGGTGTACTCCCAAATTCCTCTCCAGTCCGTCGTTTACGCTCGTGTGCATGCCCGGGGGGTTCCCAAACTGTCCTTTCTTTCCCTCCACCCCACCCCCTCCCCTCCAAAGATCCCACCTCCTAAATTCGGGTGCGCTCGGTCCTGTTGTGGTCACACCTTTATTTGCACACAGCAGGTGTCACTGTACACCCGTTCATGTGGGTTTAATCCTGGTGGGGGGGTCGGGGGCGTTAGCAGGAGCGATTTTCTGAACTTCTCTTTCACTCTGAGACTCCTCCCCCTCTCCCTCCTGTCTCCCCGCCCCCTTTCTGATGGGCCCGGGCCTTGGGCCACGCCCCCTCCCCTGCGGGCTGACCTTTGACCCTGCCGCTCTCCCCTGACCGCAGATGGTGCTGTCCTCTTTCAAACATGGCCTCCTCAGTGGCCAGTGGACGGGGCGGGTCAGGCTGCTGCGCTGGGACGGGCTGTTTCGCTGTCTGCCCATCTGTGGCATGGCGTTCGCCTGTCAGTCGTAAGTACGCCCTGGTTTCCTCTTCCTGTTCCTGAACGGCGTGGCCGGGGGGGTGGGGGAGTCTCGCTGCTGGCTCGGGTTCTTGGCCGTTCTTCCCTGCTCTTCCCTTTCTCTGGGGGGGGTGTTTTTTTGGGTTAAAGTACACCTGGCCCCCTTTGGCTTTTGGCTTTATTCTACACTGAAGCCCCGCCTCTTTCCACTGTGTTCTGACCTGAAGCCCCGCCTCTTTCCACTGTGTTCTGACCTGAAGCCCCGCCTCTGTCCACTGTGTTCTGACCTGAAGCCCCGCCTCTGTCCACTGTATTCTGACCTGAAGCCCCGCCTCTTTCCACTGTGTTCTGACCTGAAGCCCCGCCTCTTTCCACTGTGTTCTGACCTGAAGCCCCGCCTCTTTTTACTGTGTTCTGACCTGAAGCCCCGCCTCTTTCCACTGTGTTCTGACCTGAAGCCCCACCTTCAATTGGAGTTTGATTCTGTTTTGGTTGTTGAACTGTTTGGACTGTAGAAGATAATGATATGTCTCTAAATTGTTTTATAATAGTGATAGATACATTCGTTTTTGTTTTGTAATAGTGGTAGATCTGTGTTCTTTGTTTCATAACAGCTTTAAATCCTTTTGTTTTTGTTTTACAATAGTGGTAGATCCATTTGGTTTTGTTATATTCCCAGTCGACGTAGATGGGTTTTTTTTGTTGTTTTCTAATACCGTTTGAGTGCTTTTCACACAGCATTCTTTTAGGTTCTGACCTCCAATTTTACCTTCTGGCGTAGTGAGATTTAACTGCTCTGTTAAACGGCACTCTCTCAATTGTGATGTGCATCGATCTCAAACACCATCTCTCTAATATCATGTGCATCAATCTCAAACACCATCTCTCAATTATCATGTGCATCGATCTCAAACACCATCTCTCAATTGTGATGTGCATCGATCTCAAACACCATCTCTCTAATATCATGTGCATCGATCTCAAACACCATCTCTCTAATATCATGTGCATCGATCTCAAACACCATCTCTCTAATATCATGTGCATCGATCTCAAACTCCATCTCTCAATTATCATGTGCATCGATCTCAAACACCATCTCTCAATTGTGATGTGCATCGATCTCAAATACCATCTCTCAATTATGATGTGCATCGATCTCAAACACCATCTCTCTAATATCATGTGCATCGATCTTCAACACCATCTCTCAATTGTGATGTGCATCGATCTCAAATACCATCTCTCAATTATGATGTGCATCGCTCTCAAATACCATCTCTCAATTATCATGTGCATCAATCTCAAACACCATCTCTTAGTATCATGTGCATCGATCTCAAACACCATCTCTCTAATATCATGTGCATCAATCTCAAACACCATCTCTCTAATATCATGTGTATCAATATCAAACACCATCTCTCTAATATCACGTGCATCGATCTTAAAGACCATCTCTATAATATCATGTGCATTGATCTCAAACACCATCTCTTAATATCATGTGTATCAATATCAAACACCATCTCTCTAATATCACGTGCATCGATCTTAAAGACCATCTCTATAATATCATGTGCATTGATGTCAAACACTCTCTCCAACATAATCTCAAATGCTGTTCTCTCTCTAATATTAATCATAAATTTGCTTTCTCTAAATTCATAATAATTTTAATCTCATACACTGTACTCTCTAATATTATAAACCTCAAACGCTACTCTCTGTCATATCATCAATCTCACTGCTCTCTATTATTATTCATCTTAAATGTTGCTTTCTTTAATGTCGTAGTGTCATTAATCTCAAACGCTGGTCTCTTTAATAACATCAATTTCAAATGCTGCCCTTTAATATCGTAATATCACCATTAATATCTCAAGCACTGCTGTCAGTGATATTATGTGCAACTAAACATTTCCGTTTAATAAATGTTCATGCAGCTGGATGTTTACTGAAGTAATTCGGGTTAAGTGTTGCACCCCTCCTCGGACTCAGTCGCGACCCTACAGTATTAAGTCCAGTGGAGAAAGATGGCGCTCCTCTGTGCGCGGGAAGCTGAGTGTGCACTTTCTGAGTGCTGGGAAAGAGGGGGAGGAGCCTCCCAGGCATAAATCTGAGAGGGGGAGGGGCCTCCCAGGCATCACTGAGAGGGGGAGGGGCTTCCCAGGGTGGAATCTGAGAGTGGGAGGGGCCTCCCAGGCATGACTGAGAGGGGGAGGGGCCTCCCAGGCATGAATCTGAGAGGGGGAGGGGCCTCCCAGGCATGAATCTGAGAGTGGGAGGGGCCTCCCAGGCATGAATCTGAGAGGGGGAGGAGCCTCCCAGGTATGAATCTGAAAGGGGGAGGGGCCTCCCAGGGTGGAATCTGAGAGTGGGAGGGGCCTCCCAGGCATGACTGAGAGGGGGAGGGGCCTCCCAGGCATGACTGAGAGGGGGAGGGGCCTCCCAGGCATGACTGAGAGTGGGAGGGGCCTTCCAGGGTGGAATATGACTGGGGGAGGGGCTATTCTGGGTACAGGGTGGAGAGGAGGTTTGGGTGTCTTGGTGATGGTCAGCTCTTCTCTGAGAAAACAGAGAACATCCCTCCATCTCTTTTTCATACCTCCATCTCTCCTTTATCTCTCATCTTTCCTCCATCCCTTCTCCCCTTTCCACTCAGCATTTACTTCTCTTATCACTTCCAGTCTTTGTGCCATGGCTGAATTTGTGTGTCTCTGTGTTCATGGTTTGACTTTCCATTGAAATCCTTCTGAATGCAGAATCCATCTTTCTTTCCGAACCTGTAAGAGTATTACACTGGGCACATGAAATGCTGGGGTCTTATGCTACACTGCCACACTGCAAATGCTGCCTTCTGTTCAGCTTCTTATCGTGATATGATCAATATGGTGCAGTAACCATGCCCTCGGCCTTACTGCACCATATTGGGTACCCAGTGTGATACTCTTGTGTGTGTGTGTGTGTGTGTGTGTGTGTGTGTGAAATGTAAATGTATGGTTGGTAATGGATGAGGGCTTTAAGGCAGGTGAAAGTGAAGGTGAGGGCTTTAGGACAGGTAAAGGTGAGTGCTTTAGGACAGGTGAAGGGGAGGACTTTAGGACAGGTGAAGGTCAGGGCTTTAGGACAGGTGAAGGTGAGGTGAAGGGGAGGACTTTAGGACAGGTAAAGGACAGGTAAAGGGGAGGGCTTTAGGACAGGTAAAGGTGAGGGCTGTAGGACAGGTAAATGTGAGGACTTTAGGACAGGTGGAAATCGACGCTTTTCTCTGGATTTACAGGCAGGTGTTACCCACCTACGACAGCCTGGATGAGCCATCAGTCAAGAGAATGAGCACCATCTTCACCTCCTCCCTCAACGTGGTCACCACCTTCTACATCACGGTGAGCCCCACAGAGCCTGCTGCTACAGAGAGGGTGCACTGTTCCCTTCTGTCTGTCTCTCTGCAGAGCCTGCTGCTACAGAGAGGGGGCGCTGTTCCCTTCTGTCTGTCTCTCTGCAGAGCCTGCTGCTACAGAGAGGGGGCGCTGTTCCCTTCTGTCTGTCTCTCTGCTGCCATGTGTTTCTCTGAGTGGCAGTTTTGTAGAACTCCAGGGGTTTAATGCAGCCAAAATGAGCCCAAATCAGGTTCAGCAGCAGCACAGATCATAGGGGTGGGGGGCACAGATCATAGGGGGTGGGGGACACAGATCATAGGGGGTGGGGGACACAGATCATAGGGGTGGGGGTCACAGATCATGGGGGTGGGGGGCTGGTGCCTGAACACGAGGCATTCTCTCTAAGCCTTAAACTGGCAGTATACTTAGTAAGAAGAAAGAACTTCAGGATTGAGAACCACCGGCGAACATGTCCACGAACACTGTTGTCGGTATACTCAGTGAGAACACCGCACCGTTTAAAGTCGCTCCACACCGCTGGGGCGTGAATAATTACGAATAATTACGAGGCAGCTATTAACCGGGGCTGGAATCTCGCCCAGACCCCCGTCTCGCGGCTATGCCATGGATGTATAAAGACAAGGGCGACGCGAGATCACAACACAAAACAAAACGTTTAAAGTGTTTAAACTGGCTTTAGTTTATCTAGCTATGCACAAGAAGAAAAAAAGGCGAAGAAGATGGTACGTTCGCCCTCTAAATCAGAGTAGGACGGAGAATGGAGAGTTTTGCCTGTACATTCATTGCTTCGTTTTGCACAAGAAGTTCTACTTCATACGAAGTACACTGCCTACTTTACTGAGTACACTGCCTACTTTACTGAGTACACTGCCTACTTTTCTCAGTGTAGCATAACACTAAAGGTTCTGCCTACTTTACTCAGTGTAGCATAGCGCTAAAGGCTCTGCCTACTTTACTCAGTGTAGCATAGCGCTAAAGGCTCTGGGCTTGTTACTCAGTGTAGCATAGCGGTTAAGGCTCTGGGCTTGTTACTCAGCGTAGCATAGCGGTTAAGGCTGTGGGCTTGTTACTCAGTGTAGTATAGCGCTAAAGGCTCTGGGCTTGTTACTCAGTGTAGCATAGCGCTAAAGGCTCTGGGCTTGTTACTCAGTGTAGCATAGCGCTAAAGGCTCTGGGCTTGTTACTCAGTGTAGCATAGCGCTAAAGGCTCTGGGCTTGTTACTCAGTGTAGTATAGCGCTAAAGGCTCTGGGCTTGTTACTCAGTGTAGCATAGCGCTAAAGGCTCTGGGCTTGTTACTCAGTGTAGTATAGCGCTAAAGGCTCTGGGCTTGTTACTCAGTGTAGCATAGCGCTAAAGGCTCTGGGCTTGTTACTCAGTGTAGCATAGCGCTAAAGGCTCTGGGCTTGTTACTCAGTGTAGCATAGCGCTAAAGGCTCTGGGCTTGTTACTCAGTGTAGCATAGCGCTAAAGGCTCTGGGCTTGTTACTCAGTGTAGCATGAGGACACAGTGGTGCTAACATGGTTACACTCAGAGGAGTAACACACACACAGCACTGATGTCTCTCTCTGTCCCTCTCCCCCTGTTCTCTCTCTCTCTGTCTCTCCCCATTTTCTCTCTCCCCCTGTTCTCTCTCTCTGTCTCTCTCCCCCTGTTCTCTCTCTCTGTCTCTCTCCCCCTGTTCTCGCTCTCTCTGTCTCTCTCCCCCATTTTCTCTCTCTCTCCCCCTGTTCTCTCTCTTTCTGTCTCTCTCCCCCATTTTCTCTCTCTCTCTTTCTCCCCCCATTCTCTCTCTCTGTCTCTCTCCCCCGTTCTCTCTCTGCCTGTCTCTCTCCCCCATTCTCTCTCTCTGTCTCTCCCCCCATTCTCTCTCTCTCTGTCTCTCCCCCCATTCTCTCTCTCTCTGTCTCTCCCCCCATTCTCTCTCTCTCTCTCTTTCTCCCCGTTCTCTCCCTCTCTGTCTCTCTCCCCCCGTTCTCTCTCTCTCTGTCTCCCTCCCTCCCTCCCTACAGGTGGGCTTTTTCGGCTATGTTAGCTTCACGGATGACATTGCGGGGAACGTGCTGATGAACTTCCCCTCTAACCTGGTGACAGAGATGATCCGCGTGGGCTTCATGATGTCTGTGGCCGTGGGCTTTCCCATGATGATTCTGCCCTGTCGCCAGGCCATCAACACCATGCTGTTCGAGCAGCAGGTGAGCCTGGCCACGCCCCTTCCTTGGCCACGCCCTTCCCTATCCACGCCCACACAGCTACGCGGGCTGTCCTCTCACCACTGCTGGTGCCATTTTCTGAGATGTTTTAGTGCTCACTGCTTACAGGTGCAGCATGCAGACCTGGAGCTGAAGCAGACTGATGATGTAATGTGTGTTTGTGTGGGAGGCTGTAGTAACTGTTTTATGGTAAATAGGGATGTAGGTTGATGATGTAATGTGTGTTTGTGTGGGAGGCTGTATTAAGTGTTTTACGGTAAAAGCAGGGGATGCAGACTGATGATGTAAGTGTTTGGGTGGGAGGCTGTATTACATGTTTTACGATAAAAGGAGGGGATGCAGACTGATGATGTAAGTGTTTGGGTGGGAGGCTGTATTAAGTGTTTGACGGTAAAAGGAGGGGATGCAGACTGATGATGTAAGTGTTTGGGTGGGAGGCTGTATTAAGTGTTTTACGGTAAAAGGAGGGGATGCAGACTGATGATGTAAGTGTTTGGGTGGGATGGACTGGGCGATCAGAGTAAACTTGCATGCCATCTGACACTGCCATGTCCCACCTCACTGTCAGTTAACCTGTTGGTGGTTTGCTCCCTCTCTCTCTTCCTCTCCTTCCCTCCATCTACCTCTCCCTCCCTCCCTCTCTCTTGTAGCAGAAGGATGGGACGTTTGCTGCGGGAGGGTACATGCCTCCGTTGCGGTTCAAGATGATCACCCTCTGCATCGTCTTTGGCACCATGCTGGGTGGAATCCTTATTCCTAACGGTCAGTGTGTGTGTGCATGCGTGTGTGCATGCATGTGCATGTCCTCAGTGCATGAGTGTGTGTGTGCGTGTACGTGTTCTGTGTGTGAGTGGAAAGCGTGTGTATGCGTGCGTGTGTGTGCGCATGTGTGCATGTGTGCGTGTGTGTGTGTGTGTGTGTGCGCATGTGTTCTTGTGCGTGTTTGCGTGTAAGATTGTTTCACATGCTTGTCTTCCTGTGGTCGGCTGCAGACTGAAGCTGTGTGTCTGTTAGCAGGATCTGGTCTGTCCCCATAATTACAGATGTCGTCTTACTGCATGCGGTACTTTGAGTTCACTAACAGTTAGTCTGGGGGAAGAGGGGTTGGGAATATTCCTGAGAGGAATATTGTGGAATGTCTTCTTTCCAGGACAGAAAGCCCATTCCAGGTTCCTCTCCTGTTGGTTTGAATGGGTGATGAATCTGATTGGAGAGTGTGTGTAGGTGGGGACAGACATAGTCCAGCCCTGAGCAGTGTGGGGCGTGGCAGTGCGAGGTGGGGCGGAGTGGGGCGTGGCAGTGCGAGGTGGGGCGGAGTGGAGCGTGGCAGTGCGAGGTGGGGCGGAGTGGGGCGTGGCAGTGCGAGGTGGGGCGGGTCTTGGCGGAGTGGGGCGTGGCAGTGCGAGGTGGTCTTGGCGGAGTGGGGCGTGGCAGTGCGAGGTGGGGCGGAGTGGGGCGTGGCAGTGCGAGGTGGGGCGGAGTGGGGCGTGGCAGTGCGAGGTGGGGCGGGTCTTGGCGGAGTGGGGCGTGGCAGTGCGAGGTGGTCTTGGCGGAGTGGGGCGTGGCAGTGCGAGGTGGGGCGGAGTGGGGCGTGGCAGTGCGAGGTGGGGCGGGTCTTGGCGGAGTGGGGCGTGGCAGTGCGAGGTGGGGCGGAGTGGGGCGTGGCAGTGCGAGGTGGGGCGTGGCAGTGCGAGGTGGGGCGGAGTGGGGCGTGGCAGTGTGAGGTGGGGCGGAGTGGGGCGTGGCAGTGTGAGGTGGGGCGGAGTGGGGCGTGGCAGTGTGAGGTGGGGCGGAGTGGGCCGTGGCAGTGTGAGGTGGGGCGGAGTGGGGCGTGGCAGTGTGAGGTGGGGCGGAGTGGGGCGTGGCAGTGTGAGGTGGGGCGGAGTGGGGCGTGGCAGTGCGAGGTGGGGCGGAGTGGGGCGTGGCAGTGCGAGGTGGGGCGGGTCTTGGCGGAGTGGGGCGTGGCAGTGCGAGGTGGTCTTGGCGGAGTGGGGCGTGGCAGTGCGAGGCGGGGCGGGTCCTTGGTGGGTCTCATGCCTGCGTGTCCATGGTGTGTTTTCAGTGGAGACCATCCTGGGACTGACAGGCGCCACCATGGGGAGCCTGATCTGCTTCATCTGCCCCGCCCTCATCTACAGGAAGATCCAGAAGAGCCGATTCACTGCTCAGGTGATTCCTTACATGGAGTGCGTAGTCATGGAGAGTGTGTAGTCATGGAGAGCGCGTAGTCATGGAGAGTGCGTAGTCATGGAGAGTGTGTAGTCATGGAGAGTGCGTAGTCATGGAGAGTGTGTAGTCATGGAGAGTGCGTAGTCATGGAGAGTGTGTAGCTTTGGGGAGCGCGTAGTCATGGAGAGTGTGTAGTCATGGAGAGTGCGTAGTCATGGAGAGTGTGTAGCTTTGGGGAGCGCATAGTCATGGAGAGTGCGTAGTCATGGAGAGTGCGTAGTCATGGAGAGCGCGTAGTCATGGAGAGCGCATAGTCATGGAGAGTGCGTAGTCATGGAGAGCGCGTAGTCATGGAGAGTGCGTAGCTCTGGGGAGCACGTAGTCATGGAGAGTGCGTAGTCATGGAGAGTGTGTAGTCATGGGGAGTGCGTAGTCATGGAGAGTGCGTAGTCATGGAGAGTGCGTAGTCATGGAGAGTGTGTAGTCATGGAGAGCGCGTAGTCATGGAGAGTGCGTAGTCATGGAGAGCGCGTAGTCATGGAGAGTGTAGCTTTGGGGAGCGCGTAGTCATGGAGAGTGTGTAGCTTTGGGGAGCGCGTAGTCATGGAGAGTGTGTAGCTCTGGAGAGTGCGTAGTCATGGAGAGCGCGTAGCTTTGGGGAGCGCGTAGTCATGGAGAGTGCGTAGTCATGGAGAGTGTGTAGCTCTGGGGAGCGCGTAGTCATGGAGAGTGTGTAGTCATGGAGAGTGCGTAGTCATGGAGAGTGTGTAGCTTTGGGGAGCGCGTAGTCATGGAGAGTGTGTAGCTCTGGGGAGCGCGTAGTCATGGAGAGTGTGTAGTCATGGAGAGTGTGTAGTCATGGAGAGTGCGTAGTCATGGAGAGTGTGTAGCTCTGGGGAGCGCGTAGTCATGGAGAGTGCATAATCATGGAGAGTGCGTAGTGGTCTCTTCACCCTGCTGATATGCCTGTTTCTCTCTGTCCATCTGTCCGTCCGTCTCTCTGTCTCTCTGTCTCTCTGTCTGTCTGTCTGTCTGTAGCTGGTGCTGTGGGTTGGCCTCGGTATCCTGCTCATCAGTACCTTCACCACCGTTTCCTTGTCAACCGGCGATCCCCCCAAAGTCCAGCCCCCTCCCGCTCCTGCCAATAACCAAATGGACAAGGACTCTCTTCCTAATGTCCCAGGTACTGTGTGTGCGTGTGTGTGTGTGTATGCGTGTGTGTACGTGTGTGTGTGCGTGCAAGCGTGTGTGTGTGCGTGCGTGCGTGCCGCATGCAAGCGTATGTTTGTGTCTCAATAGCTCTCTACATGTATGTGTTTGGTATGGTGGGGACATCCTTCTTGAAGTGTTTTTAAATTTGTTAACTTTGTTGAACCACTGCAAAACTCTTCAGAACCCTGCAGAACCCTTCAGAGCCCCCACAGAACCCTGCAGAACCCCTTACAAACCCCTGCAGAACCCTACAGAACCCTGACGAACACATGCAGATCCCTACAGAACCCTGTAGAACCCCATCCAATCCCTTCAGAGCCCTTCAGAAACCATTAAGAAACCATGCAGAACTCTGGAGAACCTTTGTGTGTATGTATGTGTTTGGTACTGTGGGAACATCCTTATCAAAGTGTTTTGAACTTTGTTGAACCACTGCAGGACCTTTCATAATCCCTGCAGAACTCTGTAGAACCATTCAGGACCCTGCAGAACCTTTCAAAACCCCTGCAGAACCTTTCAGAATCCCTGCAGAACCTTTCAGAACCCCTGCAGAACCTTTCAGAACCCAATGCAGACCCTGCTTTACCGGTAGAGCTGTAAAGTGAGCATTGCTGTCGTGTGAGGTCATTAAACCATGTGCTCTGCTGCCATCTGCTGGCCGTACCTATTTAATACAGACCACCTGCTACTCCCGTATGACCCAGTCAAGTTTTACCTGACTGAATCTTCTGTTCTAATGTGGTTCTCTTTCGGTTCGGGTTTGACCCGGTTCTCTCTCGGTTCTGCTCGTGACCCGGTTCTCTCTTGGCAGTGGAGAAGCCGGCGCTGGTGCCGGACGTGGCGGTTCAGGCAGGGAATCCTGGGGGGGCTGGGCAACCTTTGGGCTGGGAGCCGGCAGAACCCCCCCAGATCAAAGGCCCCGTGGAGATACCCAAGAAGGAGGAGAACGTACAACTGGACCGACCCAATGCAGGTGATACCATACACCCAGAACCACACACCCACACACCCAGAACCACACACCCACACACCCAGAACAACACACACACACACACTTAGAACCACACACACACACACCCAGAACCACACACACAGCCAGAACCACACACCCAGAACTACACACACACACACACCCAGAACCACACACACACATACACCCAGAACTACACACACACACACCCAGAACTACACACCCAGAACCACACACACACACACACACATCCAGAACTACACGCACACACACACCCAGAACCACACATCCAGAACTACACACACACACACCCAGAACCATACACACACACACCCAGAACTACACATCCAGAACTACACACACACACACACACAGAACTACATACACACACACACACCCAGAACTACACATCCAGAACTACACACACACACACACACACACACCCCCAGAACTACACACACACACACCCAGAACCACACACACACACCCAGAACAACACACACACACACACCCAGAACCACACACACCCAGAACTACACACACACACCCAGAACCACACACACACACACCCAGAACTACACACACCCAGAACCACACACACACACACCCAGAACCATACACCCAGAACTACACACACCCAGAACCACACACCCACACCCAGAACTACACACACACACACCCAGAACCACACACCCAGAACTACACACACACACCCAGGAAAACAGCCCCAGAACTACACACACACACACACACCCAGAACCACACACCCAGAACTACACACACATGCACCCAGAACCACACATACCCAGAACCACACGCACACAGAATCACACACACCCAGAACTACACAAACACACTCCCAGAGCCACACACCCTGAACTACACACACATGCACCCAGAACCACACACACCCAGAACCCCACACACACACCCAGAAACACACACCCAGAACTACACACACACACCCAGAACCACACGCACACAGAACTACACACACGCACCCAGAGCCACACACACACCCAGAACCACACACCCAGGACCACACACACACACACCCAGAACCACACACCCAGAACTACACACACACACACCCAGAACCACACACCCAGAACTACACACACACACACACACACACACACCCAGCACTACACACACATGCACCCAGAACCACACACACCCAGAACCACACGCACACAGAACCAGACACACCCAGAACTACACACACACACTCCCAGAGCCACACACACCCAGAACCACACACACACACAGAACTACACACACACACCCAAAACCACACACACACACTCCCAGAGCCACACACCCAGAACTACACACACATGCACCCAGAACCACACACACCCAAAACCCCACACACACACCCAGGACCCCACACACACACCCAGAACCACACACCCAGAACTACACACACACACCCAGAGCCACACACACCCAGAACCACACACCCAGAACTACACACACACACCCAGAGCCACACACACCCAGAACTACACACACACACCCAGAGCCACACACACACCCAGAACCACACACTCAGAACTACACACATATTGTGAGTTAACGTAGCATTCCAGGCCAACTGGAGCCAAAGGGTTTGCACCTTGAATGCCGACGTGACTTCACTGTGTGGCAGCCGGTCAGTGATTGGCTCAGAGCCTGACAGGCATGTGACTCCGCCTCTTCAGGTGTAGCAGTGCCCGACGGAGAGGCACATCGTCATGAGCCTCCCATCCCCCACGACAAGGTGATGGTGGACGAGAAGAAGGACCAGGAGGAGCTGCAGGAGGAAGTGAAGCCTCCTGCACAGGAAGAGGAGGAGTCTGAGCAGGGGGCGGGGAAACCACAGGAAGCCCAGAATAAGGGTGGGGAGGTGGGGGAGGAGTCACAAGGGAAGAGGGAGGTGGGCCAAGTGGCTGAGAAGGCTAATGAGGTGATGGAGAAACCAGCTCCAGTCAATGAGAAGAAGGAGAAGCCGCCTTACAAGGACCTGGACAACCCTCCTGCTGACAAAGAGGTGCATGCTGGGAAGGCTGAACATGTCAGGGCGAAGTCTGAGGAGATCCCTGAACAGCCTGTTGGGAAACGTGAGTCTGGTTTAGGGGTGCAGTAATGTGATTGCTGTGCTGGTTTAGGGGTGCACTAATGTGCTGGTTTAGGGGTGCAGTAATGTGGTTGTTGCTGTGGTTTAGGGGACCCCCCCCTGGCACCCCAGGAGGAGAAGGCGGTGCAGCCTGAGGCACCCCAGGAGCCCAAAGAGCGGAAGAGCCTGGAAGCCAAAGACACCGGCGCCGAAGACAAGATGGAAGGTGAGGAATGTGAGTGAGAGTGAGAGTGAAATGGCTGTGCTGGTACTCAGTGTGTAAGGGCTGTGCTGGTACTGAGTGTGTAATGGCTATACTGGTACTGAATGTGTAATGTCTGTGCTGGTACTAAGTGTGTAATGGCTGTGCTGGTACTCAGTGTGTAATGGCTGTGCTGGTACTAAGTGTGTAATGGCTATGCTGGTACTAAGTGTGTAATGGCTGCTGGTAGTCAGTGTGTGATGGCTGTGCTGGTACTCAGTGTGTAATGGATGTGCTGGTATTCAGTGTGTAATGTCTGTGCTGATACTCAGTGTGTAATGGCTGTGCTAGTACTCAGTGTGTAGGCCATTGACCATCATGTGCAGACATGGTAAGAGGATCTGGAGAGGCATGCCGTTCTCACTCCTTTAAAGCATTCTCCTCCCTGCCTCTCTCCTTCTGTCCCTTTCTCTCTCCTTCCATCCCTTCCTCTTTCCTTCCCTCCCTTTCTCTTGCTGTTGCTCTCTGCTCTCCTGCCGGCTTTGCGCTGGATCTGTGCTGCAGTGATTAAAAAGCTGGTTGCAGGTACGAGCCTCTCTTTCTCTGGTTTCTGCTTTCCATTCTTCAGTACAGCACTTAATACTGGGCGTTACATGTTACATACGTGTTAAGTGTAATGTACTCAGTGTAATAGGCTGGGCGTAACATCAGTGAAACATTCTCAGTGTAATGTGCTAGGAGTAACACTCAGTGTGACATTCTCAGTGTAACATGCTCAGTGTAACATGCTCAGTATACTGTTTGTTACGTGCAGCACGTTACACTGAGCTGAGAGTAACGCTTAGTGTGACATGCCCAGTGTAACATGCTCAGTGTTACATGCCCAGCGTAACATGCCCAATGTAACATGCTCAGTATATGTAACGTACAGCAGGGAGTAATGCTCAGTCTCTGTTCGTCCTGGCAGAGGGGCAGTTGGACCACGCTGTGCTTCTGCAGGTCATTAAGGAACAGCAGGAGCAGCAGAAGAGGCTTCTGGATCAGCACGAGAAACTGCTCGCCGTGATCGAAGAACAGCACAAAGAGATCCACCAGGATCAGCACCCTGCAGGTACACATATACTACATATACACTACACACAGTCACACACTACACACACACTACACGCAGTCACACACTACACATACACTGCACACAGTCACATAGACTACATACACTACACACAGTCACACACACTACACACACACTACACTCAGTCACACACTACACATACACTGCACACCGTCACATAGACTACATACACTACACAGTCACACACACTACACATACACATACACTACACACAGTCACACCCTGTACATACAGGCTGAACATACACTACACATATTCACACGTTGCACATACACTAAACACACTACACACATTCACACACTCTGCACGTGTCTAGGCGTGATGTGAGTGTATTTGCAGTGGATATGACTATATTTAGGGGTGGATGTGGATGTGACTGTGTTTAGGGGTGGATGTGACTGTGTAGGGGTGGATGTGACTGTTTAGCGGTGGATGTGGATGTGACTGTTTGGGGTGGTTGTGAATGTGTTTGGGGTGGATGTGACTATTTAGGGGTGGATGTGACTGTTTTCAGGAGTGGATATGACTGTGTTTGGGGTGGACGTGGATGTGACTTTTTAGGGGTGGATGTGACTGGGGTGGATGTGATTGTGTTTGGGGTGGATGTAACAGTTTAGAGGTGGATGTAACTGTGTTTGGGGTGGATGTGACTGTTTAGGGGTGGATGTGACTGTGTTTGAGGTGGGTGTGACTGTTTTCAGGGGTGGATGTGACTGTGTTTGGGGTGGATGTGACTGTTTTTAGGTGTGGTTGAGACTGTTTGGGGTGGATGTGACTGTGTTTAGGGTGGATGTGACTGTTTGGGGTGGATGTGGATATGGATGTGACTGTTTAGGGGTGGATGTAACTGTCTGGGGTGGATGTGACTGTTTGAGGTGATTGTGACTGTGTTTAGGCTGGATGCGACTGTGTTTAGGGGTGGATATGACTGTGTTTAGGGGTGGATGTGACTGTGTTTGAGGTGGATGTGGAGCTGACTGTGTTTGGGGTGGACGTGACTGTGTTTAGGGGTGGATGTGACTGTGTTTGGGGTGGATATGACTTTGTTTTGGGTGGATGTGATTGTGTTTGGGGTGGATGTGGATCTGACTGTGTTTGGGGTGGACGTGACTGTGTTTAGGGGTGGATGTGACTGTGTTTGGGGTGGATGTGGATCTGATTGTGTTTGGGGTGGACGTGATTGTGTTTAGGGGTGGATGTGACCGTGTTTGGGGTGGATGTGGATGTGACTGTGTTTGGGGTAGATGTGGATGTGACTGTTTGGGGTGGATGTGACTGTGCTCTGTGTGGTTTTCTCAGTTGTGGCCCCTGATGCAGTGGGGGTGGAGAAGACAGGCCAGGGACCCTTGGATGGAGCTGTGGGAGGCCAGGGGCCAGCGCTGGACTCTGAGCACCAGGACGGGGGCCCCCAAAATGCCGCCGCCGCTGCCGAACCCCACAGGCCAGTGAAGGGGAGCGTCGCCCAGCATGGAGGGAACGCCGCAGGGGAGGGGCCCCCGAAGGGGGCGCAGCCTCACGCAGATTCCCAAGATGCCCGTCAGCGGGCCAAGGACAGCAAAGAAGGAATGGGCGTGGCCAAGCAGGATCTGAATGCTGGGGGGGTGGGAGCCAGGGGGGTCCCGCTGGGGGGCAAGGAGGCTGTGGATTCTGAGCGGGACAAGGAGGGCCCCGCCCACTCAAAACCCCAGCAGGAGGGGGGGCCAGGTGGGGCAGGTCCAGAACAGGACCCGGAGAAGGAGAGAATCGAAAAGGAGGTGAAAGCCAGAGTGGAGAAAGAGAGGATAGAGAGAGAGAAGAAAGCCAGAGCACAGAAAGACAGGGTAGAGAAAGAAAAGCAGGAAAAGGAGAGGTTGGAGAAAGAGAAAGTAGAGAAGGAAAAGGTGGAGAAAGAGGAGAAGGAAAAGGTAGAGAGAGAGAGGGAGGAGAAGATGGAGAGAGAGAGGGAGAAGGCTGGGCGGGAGAAGGTGGGGGAGAAGAGGAAGGGGGTGGAGCAGAGAGAGGGGGCGGAGCAGAGAGAAGGGGCAGCACAGCCAGCCATTGAGATTGAGGCTCAGGAGGTTAAGAATAAGGCTGGGGCAGGGCCAGGAGTGGGGGCGGGGCCAGAGGCGGGGCTGGGGGCGGGGCTAGAACCGGCGCACTTGAAGAAGGGGGGGCGGGACCTGAAGGAGGATGGGGCGGTCCCTCAGCAGGAAGTGGGTGTTGCCGGGGGTGGGGTTGCGGGCCGGGGGCAGGGCCTGGATGCGGGCGGGGCACAGGGTAACGGGCGGCCGGGAGAGATGGACCTGAAGCGGAGGAAACGGGCGCTGGTGGGCGGGGCTGAAGGGGCGGGGCTAACAGGACTGCAGCCCCTGCCAGACCTGCAGGCTGCTCTGGAGGCCCAGCTCCTGGGGGGGGCGCTAGTGCACACCCGGCAGATCAAAGAAGCTCCAGAGCCTGAGAGAGAGAGATAACACTCCACCATACCTAGAAAGCACCTCCCCTGCTAACCACCGCCTCACAGAAGCGCCATGTCCCAGTTTCTGAACAGTGACTCTACTCTCTGTGATGTCATTTATATTGTGTCCTATCACGGTCCTCTTAGGCACTTCTTTGGTTCCCATTTTTCTTCTGATTGCTCACTGTTGGCTCAGAGGGGTGGGGCTTAAACCAGTGAGGCACAAGCTAACCAATCAGAAGCACACGCTGAAGTGTCACACCAAAAGGAGGACTTCCCCCTTTCCACCTGAGCCTGAGGCACCCTGAGGTTTCCACAAGTGGGAATTGGATCCCCCAAATTTGAGAATTACCACATTCCCATGCGTGTGCATGTGTGCAACCTGCCCCTGTACCCCCTCTTTCAGACCCTTATCTGCCCCTGCACCCCCTCTTTCAGACCCTTATCTGCCCCTGCACCCTCTCTTTCAGACCCTTATCTGCCCCTGCACCCCCTCTTTCAGACCCTTATCTGCCCCTGCACCCCCTCTTTCAGACCCTTATCTGCCCCTGCACCCCCCCCCCTTTTCAGACCCTTATCTGCCCCTGCACCCCCCCTTTTCAGACCCTTATCTGCCCCTGTACCCCCCCCTTCAGACCCTTATCTGCCCCTGTACCCCCCCCTTCAGACCATTATCTGCCCCTGTACCCCCCTTTCAGACCCTTATCTGCCCCTGTACCCCCCCTTCAGACCATTATCTGCCCCTGTACCCCCCTTTCAGACCCTTATCTGCCCCTGTATCCACCCCTTCAGACCATTATCTGCCCCTGCACCCCCTCTTTCAGACCCTTATCTGCCCCTGTACCCCCTCTTTTTGTACCCTGTTTATTGTGCTCTCACCTTGTAGGCCTTATATGAACAGCACATTGCTGTATGGACACCCCATACACCAGCACGTCATACTGTAGCCCTCGTACATGACTCCTGTAATACGGCCTTGTGTTTGTGCTGTGACCAGCTCCTGGACACGTACACCGCAGGCCTTTCTGAAGTGCCCTTTGACCTGACTGTGCCTGTGTCTGCCGTTCCCTCTGGGCCACTGTCTCTCTCCCTGCTGGGTCCTCTCGGACAGGACACGCTGGGAGTGATCTCATTACGGAATGCTGAGTGCGGCTGGCACAGAGCTGGAATGTGTGTCTGCACCTGAGATTCGGGAAGTCACCGTATCTCCCTTTACGACCCTGTCTATTTAATATAAATTTCTCTCTTGTGTACATTGTGTTTCCCAATGTAATGTAAACAGTGTATTTGAAAATGTTCCTGAACATATTCACACAGTCGGGGTGGTAGCCTGTTTCTCCCGGTGCTTCTTTGAGGAAGCCGTTTTGCCTCCGCTTATGTTTTTAGGAGAGTAGCCCGGAGGTGGAGCCCTGGGGAGGGTGGAGACGCACCCTTTAGGGACACGGTCCCGCCTCCTGGAACACTGTGCATTCTGTTCTCAGAGTCCTTCTTCCTCAGTGCCTTCCGCGCGTTTCCTGTGCTTCAGGGACTGAAGCCACAAGCTTGTTACTGCGCTGTCCTACGAAAGCCTGCCACCGTGTGGCTCGGCCCTGAACTGCAGCGAAGTGAGCGGCGTTGCTTGGAAACGCTGCATAGGTGTGTTCATAGGGTAGAAAGCCAGTTATGATTTTATGGGACCCGAGTCAGCATTTTTTTTCTTAATTTTAAAATTCCCGAAACCATAAAGTACCTTTTTTTTGTAATATTTAAAACGTTCCCACATGTAAGGAAAGAGAGTGAGAGAGAAAGAAAAACAGTCTCTGGGAGTTACATGTCCATGGCCCATGTCAGAGCCCTGTTCAGAGGGAACGGCCCTTCTGAGGCCGTTACCCTGGCTGCAGGGCTGGCCCCGGGCCTACCTGGTCTCCACTGAAAGGGACCAAACGCTTTGCACAAGAATACAATCAAAGGAAGGTCCCTCGGTTTAGTTACACATATGGCAACATCAGCCATACCCATCTTCCACAGCCTCTCTCTGGCAACATCAGCCATGCCCATCTTCCACAGCCTCTCTCTGGCAACATCAGCCATACTCATCTTCTACAGCCTTTCTCTGACACTGTGTGAAGAATGTTTCTTTCTTTCAGAGGGAATAGAAGTGTTAAATGTCCTGTAAAATAAACTGCATTGGGAAAAGCTTGGCTGCAAGTTTGATTTTTGCACATTTCCACAAAGCAGTAATGTGTTCTGTTGGTTGTTTTTGCTAAGGTGAGTTTCTCCAAATGACCATGAATTCAAACCTAGGCTTTACAATCGCACCCCTACAGTACATTGGCACTGATGCTCTATGACACAGTAACCGCTGAGATCACGAAGGAGACCATAAAGGATTAAAGGACTGGCAATTTAGATGTCTTATGGGCGTCCTAAAGAAACAAGAACTCCACGAAATGTAAGAACTGTTCTATGGCATCCTAAAGAAACCTAAAGAAGTCCCTGTCACTGCCCAATCTGTACCAGCTGCCTGATTTGTACCGTGCATACGTACGCTGCCAGAAGTGTACACGCATAAGTAAACATTACATTTTAGGTCAAGATGTCGTGGTGAGAAAGATAGTTACCTAACCAGCTAGTGAGAAAGATAAAGAGATCGCTAGCTTGCTAGCTAGGCAGAGAGAGAGAGATTTCTAGCTAGCTGTAGCCAGTGTATAAAACTGAACATGTTCGGGTGTCAATGTGACAGATTTCTCTATATCTAGCTAGCTAGTGAGATGTATCGAGATTGCCAGAGACCCCTGGAGGATAACACCAGAAATACAAGTTTAAATGCCAGCAGGTCACATGATCAAGACAAACTGATGCCCCTAATTATAAAGCAATTTATTTAGGTTCTGTTCACAAATCTCCTCTAAGCAACGCTTATTTCACACACCCACATGGCTTTTCTAAGTCTAATATAGTCGTATGAATAAAACCTAAAGGCAGTTCATCCACACACTGCACCTTTTTTAACAAATCTTCAGGCTATGCAGGATTTGTTGCATATGTTTATCCCCAATCGAACATGTCCCAAACATGCAAAAGTCCTCAGAATGCTGAAGTCTGCCAGGTCTTGCAATGCCACCAGCCTCCAAGCGCAGAACGTGCGCACACAGATTCAGAACCATATGCTGGCTGCCTGTTCGTCTGGATCTCAAACCCAAAGCAATGCACAGGGATTCAGAAACATACGCTGGCTGCCTGTTCGTCTGGATCTCAAACCCAAAGCAACGCACAGAGATTTGAAGATTCCATGTCGCCTCTGTTCTTAAATTGGAAGAGACAGGTGTCCGTGCCCAACACTCTTCGGTCCACAGTAGAGATCTACTTCCCACCTTTCTTTGCCTGATAGAGAGAGAAAAACCCATCAGCACGCCCATGACTGACCCTCACTGTCTCCTGTTTTCGGCAGTATCTTACCAGGGCTTCTAGCACAACTTGAAACACTAATATATAAGAAAATGCTTTGTTCATTGAAAATGCTAAACTTGTTCATTGTACTTTTTTCAATCTAACTACCGTCACATTGAATGTGGACATAGGCGTAGATTTCGGGGGGGGGGGGGGGGGGGGGGGGGGGGCGCAGGGGATACGTCCCCCTCAATATTTAGAACACGTGCATTTGTCCCCCCAATAAAAACATGAAAGCATTTCCACCATAAATTGATGCAGAACAGGCACAAATTGGTGCATAAAAATTCACCAGAATGCAGTAAATTAAGTGTTTCCTGGGAGAGGACCCCCAGCTTAATGTGTGTCCCCCAATATTCAAACGAATCCTACGCCACTGCATTTGGAACATAATTTTTCAACATATTTTACAAAACTTAAGTAAATCAGGCAGGGCACTTAATACAAGAATACATTCATACAGTCATAATCTGTTTCATAATCAGACAAGAAAATGATATGAAACCTCAGCTGCCATTCAGCTAATTATCCAGATAAAATTCATGGTACAGTTCGTTAACTAATTGTTGAAAGGGATACCATCACACGTGATACCATTTTCTACAACGGATACCACTACCAAATGCGCTGTAAAGACCAGCTGTGTGTCTGACCCTCCGGGGAAACACTGCGTATTTGGCAGCACTCCAGGACACTGACCGCGGTCACAAAACACCTCTTCAGGGCGTTGAACTCCGCGGCGCAGAGGTCTCTTCGCAGCTCCTGTTTGCTCTTGGTCGTGGCAGAGACGCATTTCCCGTACGCCGCCGCCTGCACCAAAAATCAGGACACGTAACTTTCACTGTGGAACTACGGCCGGGTTAATTCTGAACAATGATGGCTTACAACAAACACACACCTCTGTGCTGCACTGCGCGAACAGCTCCGGGAAGCGCAGCATTCTCTCGCGACTGCGAGTCCAAACGTTCGTCCCCGACATTTAAAAAAAATTGATAAACAGACAGATGCAGACGGTTAGATTTCGCCTTCTTCCCACTTAATGGGCAGCGCCATATTGTTGACCCTTGGCAATACTGGGCCCGCCTTCAAATATTATACAACGCCCTTGGTTGGTTGAAAACTACGTCGCTCTAAGAACCGGAAATGACTATCCTTCGTCTGATTCGCAGGTGTAACTAGTTCCGTAAAGTGAACCAATGGGCACATAGACGGGTCTGGGCATTACTGTCTGGTTAGACAGCTGTCAAATCTGTTCCCGCCCCTTCATAGTGCGTCATACCAGCTGGTCCCGAGAATGCGGTGTCATGGCGACCCTCATGGAGCGCCTGGCTTTCCTTCAGAAAGTAAGATTCAGAATGATCTAATGTCATGGCTGCCGTTCGACCCAGTGTATTACACGTATTGTTTTCACGTTAACATTTATATGTGGGCACACAGCATATTCCGGTGCATGTTTTAGCTGCTAATGCAAAGCAAACTGGTCCACCTCTCGGTCTGTCCTCTGTCCGGACGGCATGTGTTTTTATCCCCACACCCTGGTATCTAATAAAATGTACACATTCTGTCGTAACTAGTCAGTGTGAACGGGACTTCCCCCTATGAAAGCACAAGCTAGTTAAAGTCTGATTTTATGCACTTTGGGGTGTACATTTCGTTGTTTTTGTTTCTTGTATGTTAGTTAGCGTAGGTAAACACGATGAACTGATTTAGCTATTAGCATGAATAAAGTTAGCTTCGCCACGTTTATTTATTTGCCTTTGGTCATCGATCACAATCTTGTTTATTGTGGAGTGGTGGGTAAATTGCTAGGTAACTGCCATCGCTCACTGCCTCCACGTAACGAGCCGCATAGCCTACTCTGCGAGCTAGCAGCCCTGTCAGACAATGCAATGTGGGTGCAGATGATGCCCCTCCGGATGGAAGAGCGTGCTCGATCAGATGTCCCCGCGCCTAAAGCATGTCTTACTCCCAGGTACCCATTCTAATGAAAGCCACAGCAGATGACGAAACACCTTGCCCTGGTTACCTGTTTGAAGAAATCGGCAGTATCCTTTTGCTGTTCCTTCGTTTAATTATGTATTTATTTGGATGATTAGCTGGCTCTTTTACTTTTTCTCTTGAACACTGACTGGTCGTATGTAAAATTTTGTATCATAGTATATAAGTGCCATATTGAAGTATAAGACTGAATTTTCTGATTTACGGGGTGACGGGTAAACTTGTGCGTGGATTTACTTGGCAGTGCAACAGAACGGTTAGGGAGCTAACCGTTGTTTACAGACGTGCCTGCCCGCATTGGCTCAATGTAGGCGGGAACAAACTCTAGTGAGTCTCATAATGCTGGAAGACTGCGTGGGGACAAACCTGAACTATTTTTCAGTCTCCCAAGTACTGTCCATTTTAGGAAGTTACCCTGTTATGTGTCCTTTACACCCCTGCAACACCAGAAATTTCCCATGACTCAGTGGGGTGGTGCCAGTGCTTGCTGGAGTATCTGCTGGACCGTCTGCAGGGAGATTCATGCCATGTCAAACTGAAGGTAGGGACGGGTGGTCTGTACTGTATGGAGGGGTGGGTCTGTACTTTACGGAGGGGTGGGTCTGTACTGTACGGAGGGGTGAGTCTGTACTGTAAGGGGGATGGGTCTGTACTGTACGGAGGGGTGAGTCTGTACTGTACGAAGGGGTGAGTCTGTACTGTACAGAGGGGTGGGTCTGTACTGTAAGGGGGCATGAGTCTGTACTGTACGAAGGGGTGAGTCTGTAATGTACAGAGGGTTGGGTCTGTACTGTACGGAGGGTTGGGTCTGTACTGTATGGAGGGGTGGGTCTGTACTGTACAGAGGGGTGGGTCTGTGCTGTACGAAGGGGTGAGTCTGTAATGTACAGAGGGGTGGGTCTGTACTGTACTAAGGGGTGAGTCTGTAATGTACAAGGGATGGGTCTGTACTGTATGGAGGGGTGGGTCTGTACTGTAAGGGGGGCTGGGTCTGTACTGTATGGAGGGGTGGGTCTGTACTGTACAGAGGGGTGGGTCTGTGCTGTACGAAGGGGTGAGTCTGTAATGTACAAGGGATGGGTCTGTACTGTACGAAGGGGTGAGTCTGTAATGTACAAGGGATGGGTCTGTACTGTATGGAGGGGTGGGTCTGTACTGTAAGGGGGACAGGGTCTGTACTGTACAGAGCGGTAGGTCTGTACTGTACAAGGGATGGGTCTGTACTGTATGGAGGGGTGAGTTTGTACTGTAAGGGGGGATGGGTCTGTACTGTATGGAGGGGTGTGTCTGTACTGTACCCATACAGAGAAGGGGGTGCATGATTGGGAGGACTGGACTGTCAAAATTAAGTTTGTAATTGACTGCTTTGTGTCACTTTCTCTCTGTCTCTCCCCCTCTCGATCTTTCTTTTACTTTTTTCTCTTCCCCTCCCTCCCTCCCTCCCTCCCTCCCTCCCTCCCTCCCTCCCTCCCATTTTTCTCTCTCTCTCTTTCTCTCTCTCTCCTTCCTCTCCCCTCCCCTCTCTCTCCCTCTCCCTTCCCCCCAGGTTCTGAAGATCCTGCTTCACCTGTGCGGTCACGGTTCGCACCACTTCCTGACTGAGCTGCGCCGGAATGCCACCTTCATCCAGGAAGTGACAGGTGAGACTGCGACTCACAGCTTTGCTCTAGACTGTGACTCATGGCTGTGCTGTAGACTGTGACTCATGGCTGTGCTGCTGTAGACTGTGACTCATGGCTGTGCTGTAGACTGTGACTCACAGCTGTGCTCTAGACTGTGACTCACAGCTGTGCTGTAGATTGTGACTCATGGCTGTGCTACTGTAGACTGTGACTCATGGCTGTGCTGCTGTGGACTGTGACTCATGGCTGTGCTGTAGACTGTGACTCATGGCTGTGCTGTAGACTGTGACTCACAGCTGTGCTGTAGACTGTGACTCATGGCTGTGCTGTAGACTGTGACTCATGTCTGTGCTGTTGTGGACTGTGACTCATGGCTGTGCTGCTGTAGACTGTGACTCATGGCTGTGCTGCTGTAGACTGCGACTCATGGCTGTGCTGCTGTAGACTGCGACTCACAGCTGTGCTGTAGACTGTGACTCATGGCTGTGCTGCTATGGACTGTGACTCTTGGCTGTGCTGTAGATTATGACTCATGGCTGTGCTGCTGTAGACTGTGACTCATGGCTGTGCTGCTGTAGACTGTGACTCATGGCTGTGCTGTAGACTGTGACTCATGGCTGTGCTGCTATGGACTGTGACTCTTGGCTGTGCTGTAGATTATGACTCATGGCTGTGCTGCTGTAGACTGTGACTCATGGCTGTGCTGTAGACTGTGACTCATGGCTGTGCTGTAGATTGTGACTCATGGCTGTGCTGTAGACTGTAACTCATGGCTGTGCTGCTATGGACTGTGACTCACGGCTGTGCTGCTGTAGACTGTGACTCATGGCTGTGCTGTAGACTGTGACTCATGGCTGTGCTGCTGTAGACTGTGACTCATGGCTGTGCTGTAGACTGTGACTCATGGCTGTGCTGTAGACTGTGACTCATGGCTGTGCTGTAGATTGTGACTCATGGCTGTGCTGATGTAGATTGTGACTCACGGCTGTGCTGCTGTAGACTGTGACTCATGGCTGTGCTGTAGACTGTGACTCATGGCTGTGCTGTAGACTGTGACTCATGGCTGTGCTGTAGATTGTGACTCATGGCTGTGCTGTAGACTGTGCCTCATGGCTGTGTTGCTGTAGACTGTGACTCATGGCTGTGCTGTAGATTGTGACTCATGGCTGTGCTGTAGATTGTGACTCATGGCTGTGCTGTAGATTGTGACTCATGGCTGTGCTCCCCCAGTGTACAGTGGCCCCCCTGACCCCATCCACGGTACCACCCTGTATCAGAAGGTCCGAGCTGCAGCACAGGTGAGTGTGAGCACTGATATTCAGTGAGTTACATACTGTGTTGTACCTGTGTTGTGTTATTCGTTTTATTTGCATTTACATGTTTTCCCATGAAGGCCTTGGAGGTTTCTCTGGATAAGAGCATTTGACGAGTCAGTCAATCTGATTAATTAATTTCCAATACTATGTAATATGTAAGTGATCAGTGTGTAACACTGACAATTGTTAAATGGAAATATCATTGTATGATTAATGTGATTTTCCCATTATAAGATAATAGGAAACATGCAGTGTAATTAATAGTTCATATTTAATACTTCTGTGAATTGCTCCTGCTAAGGGATTGTAATGTAGTTTAATAATAAATGTTCTGCCTCTCCTTCAGGACCTGGCCTGTCAGCTCTTTACTGATACAGTGTTACCCCAACCTGCCCTGTCCCCGGTCAGCACTGCTCCCCCTGCCCTGGGTAAGAGTGTGTGTGTGCGTGTGTGCGTGAGTGAGTGTGCACGTGCGTGCGTGTGTGAGTGTGCGCGTGCATGCATACGTGTGTGCGTGTGTGAGTGTGCGCTTGCATGCATACGTGTGTGCATGCGTGCGAGTGTGAATGCATGTGTGCGTGTGTCTGTGTGTCTGGCAGTGAGAGGGATCTATCCATGTGCCTGACTCAGTGACCCAGGGTTCTGTTCTTATTGTACCTTACTGGACCTTTGTAGCTGTCCAATGACCTTCGGTACGCACTTATTGTACGTCACTTTGGATAAAAGCCTCTGTCAAATAGATGTAATGTAATGTAAGGTAATGTACAGTTTAATGTCATGTAATTTAATGTAAGGTAGTGTAATTTAATGTGATGTAATGTAATGGAATGTATTGTAATGTTAGGTAGTGTAATGTAATTGAATGTAAGGTAATGTAATGTAAGGTAGTGTAATGTAATGTGATGTAATGTAAGGTAGTGTAATGTAATGTGATATAATGTAAGGTAGTGTAATGTAATTGAATGTAAGGTAATGTAATGTAAGGTAGTGTAATGTAATGTGATGTAATGTAAGGTAATGTAATGTAATGTAAGGTAATGTAATGTAATGTGATATAATGTAAGGTAATGTAAGGTAGTGTACAGTAGTGTAATGTAATGTGATATAATGTAAGGTAGTGTAATGTAATGTAAGGTAATGTCATGTGATATAGTGTAAGGTAATGTAAGGTAGTGTAATGTAATGTGATATAATGTAAGGTAGTGTAATGTAATGTGATATAATGTAAGGTAATGTAAGTTAGTGTAATGTAATGTGATATAATGTAAGGTAGTGTAAGGTAGTGTAATGTAATGTGATATAATGTAAGGTAGTGTAATGTAATGTGATATAATGTAAGGTAGTGTAAGGTAGTGTAATGTAATGTAAGGTAATGTAATGTAATGTGATATAATGTAAGGTAGTGTAATGTAATGTGATATAATGTAAGGTAATGTAATGTGATATAATGTAAGGTAGTGTAAGGTAATGTGATATAATGTAAGGTAATGTAAGGTAGTGTAATGTAATGTGATATAATGTAAGGTAATGTAAGGTAGTGTAAGGTAGTGTAATGTAATGTGATATAATGTAAGGTAGTGTAATGTAATGTGATATAATGTAAGGTAGTGTAATGTAATGTGATATAATGTAAGGTAGTGTAATGTAATGTGATATAATGTAAGGTAGTGTAAGGTAGTGTAATGTAATGTGATATAATGTAAGGTAATGTAAGGTAGTGTAATGTAATGTGATATAATGTAAGGTAGTGTAATGTAATGTGATATAATGTAAGGTAATATAAGGTAGTGTAAGGTAATGTAAGGTGATGTTCTGACTTAGTGCTCCTGTCTTGATGTCCTGCAGGAATGGGCTCGGAGTCTGTGATCAGATCTGGCATGCAGGGATTCGGTTATAGCCCCAGAAAACACACCTCCGGTACAGTGTGTGTCTGTGTGTGTGTGTGTGTGTGTGTGTGTTCGCGCATGCGCAAATGTGTGTGTGAGTGTGAGTGAGTGTAAGTGTGAGTGTGAGCGAGTGTGTGTATGTGTGTGTGTGTGTGTGTGTGCGTGTGTGTGAGTGTGTGTATGTGTTTGTGTGTGCATGTGTGTGTGAGTGTGAGTGAGTGTGAGTGAGTGTGTGTGTGTGCGTGTGCGTGTGTGTGAGTGTGTGTGTGTGTGTTTGTGTGTGCATGTGTGTGTGTGCGTGTGTGTGCGAGGGTGTGTGTGTGTGAGTGTGAGTGAGTGTGAGTGTGAGTGAGTGTGTGTGTGTGTGTGTGCGTGTGTGTGAGTGTGCGTGTGAGTGAGTGTGTGTGTGTGTGTATGTATGTGTGTGTGTGTGTGTGTGTGTGCGTGCAAGGGTGTGTGTGTGTGTGTGCATGTGTGTGTGAGTGTGTGTGTGTGATTGTCCTGTCAGTGGTGGGGGTGGGGGGGGGGCACATGGGCTATGTGTGATGTCACTTCCTGCCCTGCAGGTGGGGGCACTCTGCTGGACAGGATCCAGAAGGCTGCAGAGGTGGTGGCCAGCGCTGTGCTCCCTCCCACTGAACAGCAGGGCATCCGTCTCCACGACAACCACTATCGTGCGGTGATGGCACCCTCTGCTGCCGTGGAGGTGGCAGTGCCTGCATGCTCCTACAACCTGCCTTCTCATGGGCTCAAAGGTGATCACAAACACCTGCTGCTCACACACCTGCACTGTGGGGAGTCTGATCGAATTTGCCTTGTAATTTGGGTCATGAGTTATATGTGAGATATCACTGAGCTATGGGTGAGTTATATGTGAGAAATAACTGAGCTATGGGTGAGTTATATGTGAGAAATCACTGAGCTATTGGTGAGTTATATGTGAGAAATCACGGAGCTATTGGTGAGTTATATGTGAGAAATCACTGAGCTATGGGTGAGTTATATGTGAGAAATAACTGAGCTATGGGTGAGTTATATGTGAGAAATCACTGAGCTATTGGTGAGTTATATGTGAGAAATCACTGAGCTATTGGTGAGTTATATGTGAGAAATCACTGAGCTATTGGTGAGTTATATGTGAGAAATCACTGAGCTATTGGTGAATCATCGTGAGCTGTAGGCTGCGTACATGGGGGGTGGGCTGACTCTGACAGGCCCCCCTGGTGCCCCCTCCCCTCCCCACAGCCGAGCAGCGGAGTCCAGGCCAGGTGGGCGGCGGCTGGGAGGAGACTGACAGCGGGCACAGCTCCCATGATTCCTCTCAGGAGAACGGCAACGCCAGCCGGGCATCGGGGACGGACAGCCAGTCTGGAGCCAGCCGGGAGAGCGGTGACCTGTCGGAACGGTGAGCCTGAGCTGGGTGGTAGGAAGTCAGCCTGAGCTGTGGGATAGGAAATCAGCCTGGGCTGTGCGATAGGAAATAAGCCTGTACTGTGTGTGATAAGAAATCAGCCTGTGCTGTGTGTGATAAGAAATCAGCCTGTGCTGGGTGGTAGGAAATTAGCCTGTGCTGTGTGTGATAAGAAATCAGACTGTGCTGTGTGTGAGAGGAAATCAGCCTGTGCTGTGTGTGAGGGGAAATCAGACTGTGCTGTGTGCGATAGGAAATAAGCCTGGGCTGTGTGTGATAGGAAATCAACCTGTGCTGTGTGTGATAGGAAATCAGCCTGTGCTGTGTGATTGAAAATCAGCCTGAGCTGTGTGTGATTGAAAATCAGCCTGGGCTGTGTGATAGGAAATCAGCCTGTGCTGTGTGTGATTGGAAATCAGCCTGTGCTGTGTGATTGAAAATCAGCCTGGGCTGTGTGTGATTGGAAATCAGCCTGTGCTGTGTGATAGGAAAGCAGCCTGTGCTGTGTGATAGGAAATCACACTGTGCTGTGTGCGATAGGAAAGAAGCCTGGGCTGTGCGATAGGAAATCATCCTGAGCTGTGTGTGTGTGTGTGATGTACTGTGTGTGAGCCAGAGGTGTGTGTGTGTGTGTGTGATGTACTGTGTGTGGTGTACAGTGTGCCTCTCAGTGGCTGTGTACTGGGTCTGGGCATCTTGCAGTGTGTCTGTGTGTCTGGTCGCAGTTTTTTCTCAGTCATTAGTAGAGCGGCGGACTACTTGGCTACCTCTATGTGTAATGTCAAACCGCCTGTCTAGTTCACAGGTGTGGTATCTGATTGTCTCCCCTTCACTCACCTGTCCCCGCCCTTCTGTGTCTGTAGGGTGGAAGCCATGCACCTTGGAGACTGTTGCCAGGAGACCATGCTTATCAACAACCTGACTGACGGCCCCAAGGTCTTCCTGTCCAGGGAGGAAGTGCAGCGCTTCATCAAAGAGTCAGTGTGTGGCGCCTTCCTGCTGCAGCTCATGCGTGTGCCTGCTGTTTCTTAGCAACTGTTTTTTCCACAGTGCATCTGTTCTGTCCCAGGTGCTCCATACTCAACTGTGAGGTGGTGGTGGAACTGCTCTGTCGCAAGCTTCAGGACCCCACACACACTGCCCAAATGGTACAGTCCTGCATCCCACACCCACAGTCCTGCCACTTACACACACACACTGCCAAACTGGTACCGTCCTGCCACTTACACATACCCACACTGCCCAAATGGTACAGTCCTGCCACTTACACATACCCACACTGCCCAGATGGTACAGTCCTGCCTCCTACACACACACGCACTGTCCGAATGATACAGTCCTGCCTCCATTGCACCAGTACTACTGCAGAAGTTACACTTGGTCTAACTGCAGTTTTCACATGTTGTTGTTCTGTCCACCAGAGGGCGCTCTCTGCCATTGCCTGTCTGATGTCATCTGACCTGCTGTCTCTGGATCACATATTTGGGGTGACCCACAAGCACCTGGGACACCTGAGCAAAGGCCCCCCGGGGCCAGCGGCCAACAAGGCCACCAAGGTGAGCTCACCTGCCGAAGAGATCAGACGCTGCCTGTTTCCCTGACGACAGTAACACCTTCCTCTACCAGAGCCCTTTCCTGTGGTCTGAAAATGTGTTTTTGATATCTAGTCAATCAACTTACATTTTTTAAAAAGAATCAGAACCCAAGACAGTGAGGAAAGAGAGGGCATGTGTAGCTGCCCTATGACCTATGACCTTTGACCTCTGTGTTTTCCCAGCTCCTGAGGCAGTTTGAGGCTCTGATGGGAACCCAGGTGGGCGTGGCCCGAGCGGGCGTGGCAGGGGCTGGGCCCCTCCCTCTGGACTCTGCCTCCAAGCTCCCAGACGGGGGTGTGTCACTCGCTGCTGCCAGCAGGGGGGGCCCTGCACTGGGCTCAGCTCCGGGTGGGGCTCCCAATCCCAAACCCGCCCGCCAGGTCGACCCCCCGTCAGTGTCAGAGGCGGGGTGGGGGCCTGTTACCACAGAGAGCAGTACCGTGGAGACGCCAGTCCGTTACCATGGTGAAGAGGAGGGTGGGGGACAGGCGGAGTCTTCCTCAGACTGGCACACCCACACGGACACTCGGCCATCTTTGTTCAGCGGAATGCAGCTACTGAGGCCCAAACCTGTCTGTGCCAGCGCCACGCCCACGCTGACTGACAGGGCTGCCACGCCCACTCTGCCAGACAGGGCTGCCACGCCCACTCTGCCGGACAGGGCTGCCACGCCCACTCTGACTGACAGGGCTGCCCCGCCCACTCTGACTGACAGGGCTGCCACGCCCACTCTGACTGACAGGGCTGCCCCGCCCACTCTGACTGACAGGGCTGCCCCGCCCACTCTGCCGGACAGGGCTGCCACGCCCACTCTGACTGACGGGGCTGCCCCGCCCACTCTGCCGGACAGGGCTGCCACGCCCACTCTGACTGACAGGGCTGCCCCGCCCACTCTGACTGACAGGGCTGCCCCGCCCACTCTGCCAGACAGGGCTGCCACGCCCACTCTGCCGGACAGGGTTGCCCCGCCCACTCTGGTGGACAGGGCCGTGGCCATGGAAAGCGACTCAAACACAGACCTCCCCAGTGAGACACGCCCATCCCATGATCCGCCCCCCTCGGCCCCCCCAGAACAACGCTCTGCCTTCTCCTTCCTCAATGTCTGACCTGCCCCCAGCCCCCCCCCCACCCCCCCACCCCAAACCTGATGATGATGATGGTGGTGGGGATTCTGATGATGATGGTGGTGCTGTGGGTGGTGGTGATGATGATGATGATGGTGGTGGTGGTGGTGGTGTTAGCATTTTGTAAATGAGGTGCCTGGTGCTGGAGACCCAGAGTGGGTTTTGTCGTAACCCTAAACGTAGTCCAGCCCCAGGTCAGGTGATGCGATTGGCCAGTTAAAGCAGCTGATTGTACAGAAGCAGGCCTGCTTTCACAAGTGGACATATTCTATATCGCTGGACTGAAGGGGGGAGGGGGGGAGGGAGAGGGGGAGAGGGAGAGGGATGAGAGGTGGGGAGAGGGAGAGAGGGAGAGGGATGAGAGGTGGGGAGAGGGAGAGGGAGAAAGGGGGAGAGATGGAGAGAAAAATGGAGGAAGATAGAGGGAGGGATGGAGAGAGGGGAGAGATGAATGAACAGATGGGGCAGGAATGGAGAGAGAAATGTATACGGGGGAGAGGGATGGAGAAAGAGAGGGATGGATTACGTCTCTGCAGACCTCCAGCACAGCCCCTCTTTGGAACTGGTAATTCTGTCCACCAGATGGCAGTCTTTCACTCAGATCGTCCAGGCGTGTAGCAGTAAAAGACTCTGTCCCCTCAGTGGGTATTTTTATCCTTTTCTTCCCCCCTCAGGGTTGGGTTTAGTCAGCTGATTCACAGCTGAACTGTGATTGGTTGTTGGGGGGCAGACATTTGTTGGACTTCAATGCCTTAGTCACCCCAGGACCTTCCACATCGACGCCTGTATTCATAAAGCATCTCGGACTGGGACCGTTGGTCCAGGTTAGCCTTTAGCGCATAAAGGATAAGGTCAGGATGCAAGTCTAATCATAGATCAGTGCTCCTACTCTGATATGCTGGAGAAACAGGCTCTCCTCTCATTTAAACTGCTGGGTTTGTTTACGCACTTGAGTATTTCATCTTTATGCACTTAAAGGTCTTCCACTCCGAGTGTTCACTATAGCGACTGGTTCTTTGGAACACAGAAGACACTACGCGTCTGTCGATGGGTCACTTTTTATTCTTTGGAACTTTATTTTATGGTTACTAGAAAAACAGCCATTTGGAAACAGTTTTTTTGTTCTCGAATGCGTTGATGATTCAGGATGAAGATTTCTATAATCGTATTAAATGATTTGCCAAAGTTCTGTCTTGGTGGCTGAATGAGTGATGTGGAGTGAAAAGTGTCAGTTTCTGTGTGCAGGTCTTGCATTCAGGTGTAATAACACACTCCTGTCCACCCATGTTACTGGGATGCAGGTAAGAGAAAACACCTCTAGCCTGACCACTAAAAACACAGGCCTTCTGCAAAACCTGGCACACACACATGCACACACATATGACCACACAAACACACACACATACACACACACACACGTGTGCAAGCACACACACACACACACATACACACACACACACATACATGCCCACACGCGCACACACACGCCTACACGCACACACACACACGCGCGCACACACACACACACACACATGCACACACACATGACCACACACACACACACACACATACACACACACACACGTGTGCAAGCACACACACACACACACATACACACACACACACACACACATACATGCCCACACGCGCACACACACGCCTACACGCACACACACACGCGCGCACACACAAACACATGCACACATACACACACATGCCCACACACACACACACACACATACACACACGCGTACACAATGCGCACACACACATGCATGAGGTTAGTCATCGCATAGGTATTTCTCGTCTTGGCTTGTGGTAAATCACACAGGTATTTCTCATCTTGGCTTGTGGTAAATCACACAGGTATTTCTCACCTGTATGATTTATTATTACCTCACACAAAGATTAGCACCAATAAAGTGCCACTAATTAATCTTCCACTCTAAAATGTCAGAGACATTGGTACTACAGAAATTTGCAGAAGAAATTATTCCCTTTTCCCACATTTTCTTTGGAGGCCTTGATGCTGTGCCCAATGCATGATGGGATACCACAGGCCTAATTAAACTGTGGCTGTTCATACAGACAGTGTAGTGCAGTCTGACTGGAGACACTTCTACTTCCTATAGATCTGAGACCATAATTCTTCGTATGGATCTGTGTGTGTGTGTGTGTGTGCATGTATGCATGTGTGTTTGTTGTGTGTGTGTCTGTGCGCATGCATGCATGTTTGTGGGTGTGTGTGTGGTAGCAGTGCACGCGTGTCTGGTGAAATGATTACAGTGAGAGAAACATATGTAGTACTAAACTGAGCAGTTAAAAATGGAAAAGCAACTACACAATTTAAAAAACAACACTTTAATATTCAAATGCAAGAGGTGAAATTTTTAAAAATGTAAACTCTACTGAGCCTGAATGTACAGTTCCACATACAAAAACAAGGATGGGGCTCAAGTCTTTCTTTTGTTAGCTGTGCAAGTATTTGGACCACAGTGTCCGGAGAGGGCCAACAGCACTGACCAGGGGGAGGGGAGCCCAGGAGGAGGCGAGGCTCAGGAGGAGGTGAGCCCAGGAGGAGGAGGGGCCCAGGAGGAGGTGAGCCCAGGAGGAGGAGGGGCCCAGGAGGAGGTGAGCCCAGGAGGAAGAGGGGCCCAGGAGGAGGTGAGCCCAGGAGGAGGTGAGCCCAGGAGGAGGTGGGGCCCAGGAGGAGGTGATCCCAGGAGGAGGTAAGGCTCAGGAGGAGGTGGGGCTCAGGTAGAGATAAGCCTAAACAGGAGTGACCACTCCCAGAGAGGTCAAAGGTCAGCTCTTTATGGGTGGAGCCTCAGTTCAGTGTTTAGGGCTGGGATTGGTACATTAAGTGAGCGAAGCTTGGCCAAGCAGCGAATGGGCATTGGTTATCAGAGCACGTATTCTTCAATGAGAAACCCCAAATCCCAACCCTTCTGCACACATGCTCTCTCTCTCTCACACACACACACACACACGTGTATGCCATTGGCTGGCATGTGCAGGAGTCTGGGAGAGAAAACAGGATTTTTCTGGATCCCATCCCATCCCAGAATGCACCACTGCACTGTACCCTGAATCTGGGCATCTGTGACATCACAGTGAAGACGTGACCATGAGTATGGAGCCATCGATGCCAAAATATCTTAAAATATGTCTCATCAATTATTTTTGACCTGTTCACATTATTGCTTGCGTCAACACACTTAAAAGCACCTCAGCCAATACCAATGTAGAAATTGTGTGTAGATTGGCATCAAGGCATGTGTCACGGCTATGACATTTCCGGAGCGTGTTTCTGTCCTGTGTTAGTTACGTTCAAGAGATTGTGATGTACCCCTTAACATAAGCTCTCCTTGCCTTTCCATACATCTTAATCACCTCAAAACATCAAATGTTAGCACATCCAAAATGAATGTGTGAACATCAAAAATGGATGTGTTCATTTGTTCGTTTACATGGCAGTTTTTGCAATTTCAACAGGTCAAATATGACTGTGATCAGGCATATTTTTCAAGATGTTCAAGATGGCACTGTTGGCTGTCCATACATAAGCCTTCATGAGCTCAATTCTAGAGTTCCACCATAACATCACAGTGGGCCTCAACTCCAGAGTTCCACTATGACATCACTGTGGACCTCTACTCTGGACCTCTACAGCCTTCAGTCTAAGAGTGGTTCAAACTAACATTCATGGTGGTTATTCCTAAACTTTTATAAACAAATTTAAGCCAGCGACTACATTTTTAAATCCTTCATATTTAGCATAGATCAGGGATACTCAAATCTGGCCTGCAAAATCAGTAGTACTGCTGGATTTATCTTATGCCTGATAGTCCATAGTCCAATATTGTCACTGATTGGCCAGATTATACTCAGTTAGTGCGTCAGGTTTTAAATCAGTCCCTGCTTAGAGGGGAGGAATGAAAACCAGCAGTACTACTGGTCCTGAGGGCCAGATTTGAGTATCCCTGGCATAAGAGGTGTATGCAGGGCAACTGAAACGTTTCACTAATAAATGCATGATGGTCATACGCGTTCGGTTTTTACAGACACGTGTGCTTGTGCTCTTCCAGTTTATTTTAGCACCTGCTGCAATAATGCCTGAATCACAGTGTCCCAGAATGAAGGGCAGAGGGAAAGTGTGCCCCTGCTGGTTAAAGTGCCACATGCACCAATGGTCAAGAGCAGCAGGGATCCCCAGCCACTCTAGCTCCCTCTACAGGACAGAGAAGGAGACACTCAACGTGGCTGACCCTGTTTGGCATTAACACAGAAATAACTGAGCCATTCAACCACCCTCAGGACACACAGACAGCTGGCTGTGTACTGAATCTGAGTCCTCATACAATATAAACACACCTGTGAGTGAGGGATACCTCGTCCTCTCCCATTGGCCAAATGATGCCCAAATCCTCTCCTATTGGCCGAGTAACGCCCAGATCATCTCCCATTGGCCAAGTAATACCCAGATGCTCTCCCATTGGCTGAGTAATGCCCAGCTCCTCTCCTATTGGCCGAGTAATGTCCAGATTCTCTCCTAGTGGCCGAGCAATGCCCAGATCCTCTCCCATTGGCCGAGTAATGACCAGATCCTCTCCTATTGGCCGAGTAATGACCAGATTCTCTCCTATTGGCCTATTAATGCCCAGATCCTGTCTTATTGGCCGAGTAATGCCCAGATTCTCTCCTTTTGGCCAAGTGATGCCACCAATGCCACTTGCCTTTATTTCTGAACTCTCTAACCCTCTAAATCAAATTCACTGCAAGACAAAAATGTTTTCAAGCTGGGTTTTACAGACAACAAGTAAAACTGAGCTGGACAAACAAAATTATAATAACTCAAAGGTGTGAAGGGGTGTGAAAGACTGCGCATGTTTGAATATTAATTATTGCACACACAAGACCCACCCAACAGTTCTGATTGACAGAATTAGCACCCAATGAGAGTTCACCATGCTGCAAATTTACACAACCCGACTCACAGATGAACTGAGAAAACCAGACAAGCTGAGAGGACACTGTAGTGATGAGCGGTGGACAGGAAGTCATTATGATGGGCACAGGAAGTTGTGGAGAGGAGGGCGGGGGCGGCGTGAGGGGGTGGGGTGGGGTGCGAGGGCGGGGCGGGGTCATGTGGCGTGGGCGTGGCTCCGAGTCTGCAGGCTGCTGAAGTGCGCCTCCCGCAGAATGCGGTTGATGTGGTTGTAGGAGGCACCCAGGTTGGACTGGCCAATGGGGGCCCACTCCTCTGGCAACGGGGCGGGGTTAGTGGGGCTTGGGCTGGAATGGCTCCGCCCCCCGATATCTGCACCTTGGACTGTGCTGCCCCCTGCTGGCCATTCGGGGCTACTGACAGCACTGCTGTCACTGCTGGAGGACTGGACGGGGGGAGAGAGAGAGAGAGAGAGGGAGAGGGAGATGGAGAAAGGGAGGGAAAGAAAAAAAGAGAGAGAGAGAGGAGGAGGAGGGCAATCACGGGGTTTATTTTCATTTATGCAATGAGTAAATATACACAGCTATTGTATGCAGGGTGGTTTACAGAAATGTGCAAATACATCTCACAGCTTACATACATCTCACAGCTTACAAGCAGTCCACTTACACAGCTGCATATTTCACTGAACTGGTGTTGATGGGTGCAATAGAAGATACCCAGCTGTGAGCTGAACCTGCAGTCTCTGAGATACAGGCCCAGTTAGCACTATGCTACACTGGAGTTACAGGCCCAGTTAGCACTATGCTACACTGGAATTACAGGCCCAGTTAGCACTATGCTACACTGGAGTTACAGGCCCAGTTAGCTCTATGCTACATGGGAGTTACAGGCTCAATTAGCACTATGTTACACTGGAGTTACAGGCCCAATTAGCACTATGCTACATGGGAGTTACAGGCTCAGTTAGCACTATGTTACACTGGAGTTACAGGCCCAGTTAGCTCTATGCTACATGGGAGTTACAGGCTCAGTTAGCACTATGTTACACTGGAGTTACAGGCCCAGTTAGCACTACGCCACACTGGAGTTACAGGCCCAGATAGCACTATGCTACACGGGAGTTACAGGCCCAGTTAGCACTTTGCTACACTAGAGTTACAGGCCCAGTTAGCACTATGCTGCACTGGAGATACAGGCCCAGTTAGCACTATGCTGCACTGGAAATACAGGCCCAGTTAGCACTATGCTACACTGGAATTACAGGCCCAGTTAGCACTATGCTACACTGGAGTTACAGGCCCAGTTAGCACTATGCTACACTGGAGTTACAGGCCCAGTTAGCTCTATGCTACACGGGAGTTACAGGCCCAGTTAGCTCTATACTACACGGGAGTTACAGGCCCTATGCTACACTGGACTTACAGGCTCAGTTAGCACTATGCTACACTGGACTTGCAGACCCAGTTAGCACTATGCTACACTGGAATTACAGGCTCAGTTAGCACTATGCTACACTGCTGCTCGTGCAGTTAATTTTCCTGTGGGGGCAGAAATGCACTCTGTTCCATGCAGACACTCTAAAAATCCCCGCCACTAAGTGACTCTGGATCGGACACTCCACAAAAACCTCTGCTGTAGTGTGCTCATTTTTGCAGGGCAAACTTTGGGCTGGGAGCCTTTTAATCCACTACAGTCTGAGACGTGGCCTCCCCTTGTTACCTGTGACACATCTTTGAGTGGGACATTGACATAAGGCGGAGAATTCACAAATGGGGGTTCAGAACCTCAGAGTTAGGGGATCAGACCCTCAGAATTTGGTATTCAGAACATCAGAGTTTGGGGATCCAAACTTCAGAATTTGGCTACATGGGCACAGGGGGTGGCAGTACAGGGGGGGAAACTGGGTACACCATTTGGGGTACACTCACCTCTGAGTCCCACACCTCACGTCCCAGCTCAGTCAGCTCGGACTGGCCTCCACCTGACCTCTTGGCAGAGGGTGGGACCTGTCCGTCTTCACTCCCACAGCTCAGCCGGCGCTTCCTATTGGAAAGAGAGGACAGGGGGCGTGGTCACAAAGTGTCTCTGTGTCCTTCTGTCTTAGCTGGGGAAGCAGCTCCCTTATTCTTCACCTCAGTTATGAACAGTGGTGGCCGAAGGCCAGCTAACCACCGTTAGCAGGACGACTGAGTCACTGGAAACCGGAAAGCTATTTTTACACGCACCGTTAATCCCACGTCACTAAGCTCACCCACAAGTACACAGCGATACACAGCGACCAGAACGTCTGCACGCGCGGCACTCACCTTAACGCCATGTAGCCAGATATGGTGTTGACTCCTTTAATTATGCCTTGTCAGGATCTGCATTTTCTACCGCTAAAACTCAGTCCCTATTAGAACCACACAAATAAACCCAAAACCAAATGTTATGGAATTTGAATATGCAATCAATGTAGAAATACGAAAGCAAGCTGACCAGTGCGTGCGCAGCAGCCGTGAAACCACAGCGTGTAGGGGCCGCTGCGTCAGGCAAACTCACAGAAAACCTTAAGGTTACAGTTAAACACAAAAGCGTGAGATCGTGGTATCTTAGCAACATGACACACAATGTGGCTGATTTTAACGTACAGTACCAACCTAATTCAATGTCAATGCCGCTGTCCAACCGAGATATCGAGTCTAAATGACGGGTCAGAGAGAAGAGCCCGGTCGCCATGGATAGCGATCTGAGAGCGCAACGATCAGAAACGCGTTTCCATGCAGCAGGGTAGCTGTACTGAATAACCGCTGCCAAAAAGCACTTACAAAAACAGACACTGGCGTGCCTTAGCCAGCGAGCTGCAGTGTAACTACCTGTATATTAAGCGGTATTTTACATTACCCACCCAAGTGAAAGCAAAGAAACCCACCTGCTTTCGGTTAACATCTGAAGAACCGGCGAGTTAACGTTGCTGTCACATCGAAGTTACAGGCGCGCTCAGCTGTCAAAACCCAGCTTTTCTGGGAGGCGGTACTTTCCGCACCTCCAGGCGAAATCGATCCTGATTCACCGTTAAAGCCACGAGCCACATGCACAGGCTACATCCCAACACATCATTACACAGTGCTAATGAAATACATTAAGTGGCTTTGGTAGGTCATCTCATATTGTCAGAAAAACGTGAACTGATATGCTGCCATGCTAAATCAATGTTATGTTTGCACAGTTCCACGGACAGACTTATCAGCTTGTTAGTTTAGTAACTAGCTAGTTAGCTATCTATTCTAGCTACCCAAAAGGGCGCGGATTAGCGTGATTTGACAGCACGAATAAAATAAAGCCCTGTAATCGTGACGGAAACCGATATGATCTTCAGTACCTTCAAATTTTATATAAAACATAAACCATCTGACAACCTGCTATTTTACAAGAGGTTGCTACCGCCGCATTAGAACGCTAGTCTCAAGAAACAGGTGTTAATCATCGATAACCAGTTGCCTGACTTCGTTAACTTTATTAGCTATTTTTAATCATTTACAAACTACAAGCCCAATCAGGTACGAAGAAAAACAACATATTTGGCCGTACTGTATATCTACAGCCAAATGAAAACCAATGTTATTAGGTGGAAACCTGATGACTAGATGCAGACTAAGACCATAAAAAGTTATTAACCTTTATCCGACTCCGACTGACTTAGTTTAAATAACGTTAACCGCAGCCGTAACGTAACGTCGCTGGAAGCGGACTAATTTTTCCCGCCTCGGCCTGATTCTGCATATCATTTTAACCGTCACCGACCACATAATTCGCAATAATTCACAACTGTAATCGGTCATGGAAATACGCCCTTATCACTGTTAGCAGGCACGTCAAGCCCTCGTATGGGGTTCGTGTGTGTAGTGCGTTCCCAAACCCCGTCTCTCCACACATCGCTGCTCACAGCAGCGCTTGCGCCGTTAGAACCGAAAGCAGGCGCGACACAGACACCTAAATTACCAAAATGACCAAACTTTTACGGTAGACCACCCGGAGCCACGTATACATTAACTACCAAAAGTACACATTGTTTATAAATGATATGCTATTTCATTTAATGTGGACATTCTTTGTTCAGGGCAGTCAGGCATTTGTTTACGCTACCTCTCGATGGGGCCTTTGCGTTACATAGCTGTCTTGGCAAGAAAAGTCACAATATGTGCGCACATGGTTTGTAGTTAGTGCACCACTGTTGTTTGTATATGATTGTGTAATTATATAAGACAATTTAAGTCAAGCCATCTGACGACCTGGTTGCAACCTTTTAAGAATCTTAATACCCCGAACCAGGAGTAGACAGCGTGTAGATAGCATTCTAGCGAGATAAACTAGCATTAACCTTACAGGAGTGAATTCACTGAGTAGGTTAATAAACAAGACGGCAGTGCCCTCCGGCTGCATACACTTGTATATATTTTATAAACCTGGGCGCAACGCCCAGACTTCTTTCTAGTAAAAAGTAGGAATATTTGAATACCTTCTTTTGATTGGCTAGCTGTTACTTATGAGTCCAGGTAGGTACAATATTTGCAGGTTACATATTGCTACAGTAAACTAAACATGTGTTATGTGTACTTGCTCATTTGAATGAGAAGAGAGTAACGGTACTAGTCGTACTGCCTTCTAGGCCTGTAGGCTGTATAGGGACGATACTCCTATCGTCGTTTACATTAGCTGCTGTTTATTGCTATTCTAAAAAACGACAGTGGTTCACCAGTAAAATAATGGTATTTAGTTTTTTTTTGTTTTGTTTTAAAGAGGATGCTTGTATTGCTTATCTGTGCAGTATTTATTTTGTTTAATTGTTTAACAGTGTTATTGCAATCACATTTAAAGTGTTAAATATTTTTTGTCTTTGAATAGGGGAAGATAATTAAATTGATTGAGATGGTGCAAAATATACCTAGTGCCTGTTGTCAATCTGCGGCCATTTTGTTTTTCTCTCTTTGGTAATCAGATGAGCGGTCAGAAAAGGGTCCAACGGAAACATGCCCGTTTTGTGGCCGTTCTTTCAAGAGGCTGAAATCACACATTACTCACTGCAAAATGGCACCTGTTACCAAGGCTACAAAAACCCCTGAATGGCTGAGCGCCGTTCCTTCGGCTCCGGGGCGGAACTCGGCCAAGAAGCCCGGGAAGCTGCCCGCCAAACGGGAGGGGCAGGCGGGCGGTACCCCGGACAGGACGACGGCCGACGCCCGGCCTGGAGCGGCAGGCCTGGGGGAGAGGGTGAAGGCACGCCCAAATAAGAAGAGCCCCAAGGCGCAGGACGTCCCTCCTGGCAGCGGCGTGAAGGTCAAGGTCAAAGCTCAGGAGCAGAACCGCGGGGGAGCGGAAGGGGCGGAGCCTCAGAGAGGGCGGGCCCCCCCGGTCGAGCACCCGCATGTCCGAGGCGCCACGCTCGCCCCGTCCGAACTGGCAGGAAAGAGACCCGGTCCCGTTACCACGGCAGCGGGGGGCCCTGGCTCCTACGCAGAAACCCCTAAAGCCCCACTTCCTGCCCCCAGCAAAGCCGCTACGCCAGGGCGGGAGTCCTCCCCCGCGAAGCCGCCGATCAAACCGAAAGCTCCCGAATCACAGGGGAGCCGGGGCTCGGCGCAGTTCCCTGCGTCGCCTGGAGGAGGCGCCACGGCCCAGAGCTCATCCAGGGATCCGTTTGTGGCCCGAATACAGGTGGCGGAGGGCGCCCTCCGCAGGCCGCCCCGTGCCAGGACCAGGTTCTGGGAGGACGTCCCGAGCGCTGATCAGCTGACTCTGAGAACGGGGAGCAGCAGCGGCCGGGGCTGGACCAAGACAAGCGTGTGGGAGCACATTAAAGAGGGGTTCTCCTGCAGGAGCCCCGCCCCTGCTCCTAAAACCCCTGCCCCCAGCCACACCCCCATCCACACCACCCCTGGTGCCCCTGGCCCCAGCCACACCTCCAGCCACACCAGCCCCGCCCCCGCCCTTGGTGCCTCTGCCCCCGCCCCCAGCCACACCCCCACGTTAGCCTCCGCTCAGGACAGAGAAATCGCCAGGCTGCCCACGTTAGCCTCCGCTCAGGACAGAGAAACCGCCAGGCTGCCCACGCTAACCGCCACTCAAGAAAGAGAAACCGCCAGGCTGCCCGCGTTAACCGCCACTCAGGAAAGAGAAACTGCCAGGCTGCCCGCGTTAACCGCCACTCAGGAAAGAGAAACCGCCAGGCTGCCCACGTTAACCGCCACTCAGGAAAGAGAAACCGCCAGGCTGCCCACGTTAACCGCCACTCAGGAAAGAGAAACCGCCAGGCTGCCCACGTTAACCGCCACTCAGGAAAGAGAAACCGCCAGGCTGCCCATGTTAACCGCCACTCAGGACAGAGGAACCGCCAGGCTGGGTGTTGGTGGTGGGTCTCTGGCAGGGAGCCACGCCCCCCTCAGGGGCGTAGAGCGGGGGGCGGGCAGAGGAATCCGCTGCCCCCTCGGACTGGAGGGGACGCCAGAACTAGCAGCAGCCTATGAGGGGATAGGCCTCTCCATGCTTCCAGTGCGCTCCCTAGCACACACTGAGCACGTGCAGCAGAAGGCCCTGCCCACCCAGCTCCCAGCACTAGGAAGTCAAGGTACAGAGCATGCAATTTTGGGCATGTTGCCGAGGTTACGGAGAGCTGGAACGTCCTGTCTTTGGGCAGGAGTGGGATTTCCCAAACTGCCCTAACCCCGCACTTGCTTAACTTAAGGTTATCTTAAGGTGTAAGGTTATCTTTACTGAACATTCTAATGCTGATGTCACAATCATTGCTGGTAACTGAAAGAAATTGAGTTCTAGAACTCTGACTACTATTCAAAGGGTTAAGGAGTCGTCAGCTTCTGTGGCCCACTTCTTATTAAACTGTATGTGTGTGTGTGTGTGCAGGGTCTCTTACTGACCGCGTGCTGATGGAGGTGCGGTTGGCAGAGCTCCCTGCATGGTTTACCTCTCGATCCCTCCTGACCCCCAGAGAGGCAGTGGCTGCTGTGCACAGAGGTGAGTTTCCTCCTAATCACATGACCCAGGAATGTTTCCCTGTGCTGCACTCCTCCTTGATCACATGACCTAGGAAATGCTCCCGGTGCTGCACTCCTCCCTAATCACATGACCCAGGAATGTTTCCCTGTGCTGCCCCCTTCCCTAATCACATGACCCAGGATTGTTACCCTGTGCTGCACTCTTCCCTAATCACATGACCAGGAATGTTTCCCTGTGCTGCGCTCCTCCCTAATCACATGACCCAGGAAGGTCTCCCTGTGCTGCACTCCTCCCTAATCACATGACCCAGGAAGCTCTCCCCATGCTGCACACCTCCCTAATCACATGACCCAGGAAGCTCTCCCCATGCTGCACACCTCCCTAATCACATGACCCAGGAAGCTCTCCCCATGTTGCACTTCTCCCTAATCACATGACTCACAAATGTTTCCCTGTGCTGCACTTGTCCCTAATCACATGACCCAGGAAGCTCTTCCTGTTCTGCACTCTGTACACTGACACGCTGGTGTCTGCTGGTAACCTTGCAGGGTGGAGGAGGTACTACGGGAAGTACATTGACGTTCGGAGGGGCGGGGTCGGAGGCGTGGCCATGCTGCTGGCCGGCTACTGTGTGCTGAGCTACCTCTGGAGTTATCCCCACCTGAGTGAGTCTGGCTGACCTTTGACCTCTTGCCTGTGACACCTACTCTCTGCTTCTGCAGTACTGTGGCCTGCTGTTTAACTCCCAGAGCTAACTCATTACCAGGCATGCTGGTATGGGTGAGGGCGGTGATGATGTCACGCCTCTGTTGATGTTTGCTGACCGTGTAACTTCCTGTCTCCTCATGACCAGAGCGGGACCGCTGGAGGAAGTACCACTAGCCTCAGAGGCGGAAGTGGATCCCTAATCAACCTCCGGAATGTGTGGATATGGATTCTGCCAGCTTTATGAATGTGTGTGAATGTGTAGATACGGATTCTACCAGCTTTATGAATGTGTGGATATGGATTCTGCCAGCTTTATGAATGTGTAGATATGGATTCTGCCAGCTTTATGAATGTGTGGATATGGATTCTGCCAGCTTTATGAATGTGTGTGAATGTGTGGATATGGATTCTACCAGCTATATGAATGTGTGGATATGGATTCTGCCAGCTTTATGAATGTATGTGAATGTGTGGATATGGATTCTACCAGCTATATGAATGTGTGGATATGGATTCTACCAGCTATATGAATGTGTGGATATGGATTCTACCAGCTTTATGAATGTGTGTGAATGTGTGGATATGGATTCTACCAGCTATATGAATGTGTGGATATGGATTCTACCAGTTTTATGAATGTGTGTGAATGTGTGGATATAGATTCTAACAGCTCTGTGAATGCGTGTGAATGAGGAGTTATGGATTCTAATAGCTGTATAAATGTGTGTGAATATGGAGATATGGATTCTGTCATCTTTATGAATGTGTAAATGTGTGGATATAGATTGTAGCAGCTGGGCTCAGCTCTAATTCTCTGTCTTAGAGAAACAGGGCTGAACTCTGTTTGGATATCTTAGGTACAGGACCAGGGCTGGGCTCTGATTGGCTGTCCTATGAATGGTCTCTATGGAGCACCACACTCTCTTTTCAACTGTAATAAACAACCACACAGGATGCCTTTTTATTCAGCCATCGCTGCACTACAAACAGTAATCCACAGTAACAACACAATTTCTGACTGGCTCGGCAACGGCAACAGGGCTGGGCTCTGATTCGCTGCCCTGGCTACGGGAAGAAAGCTGAGCTCTGATTTGTTGTCCAGGCTACAGGTAGAAAGCTGAGCTCTGATGCGTTGTCCAGGCTACAGGAAGAAAGCTGAGCTCTGATTCGCTGTCCTGGCTAGAGGAAGAAAGTTGAGCTCTGATTCGCTGTCCTGGCTGGAACAACACTGCTTTAATCATAGGCCTTGTGATTACCATACAGTTCCTAAATACAGTAGCTATTGCCATGCATAACCAAACAGCCCAGCAGGAGTCACCAGGGAGCACTTGTAGCTCCAAACTTTTTTAGCTCTGTACCTAAGCTGATATATAGTGTGCATGTAATCATGTTTTTGATAACTGATACTATGAAGGCAATAAATGAGATTATGCCCTACAGCTTTCAATTTCTTTGAGAGATATAACACTATATATATATATATATATATATATATATATATATATATATATATATCCTGTTTGTCATCAGTGATTGTATATGTTTTCCTGATTGTCAGACGTAGGCCTATAAGAGGTTTTCAGAACTAATGCTGGATTTATTAAGCTCCCCATTGGGGAAATAATGTTTGACCCATAACTGCTGTCAACTTGTATACAGTTGAAGTCGGAAGTTTACATGCACTTAGGTTGAAGTCATTAAAACTCATTTTTAACCACTCCACAGATTTTGTGTTAGCAAAATATAGTGTTGGCAAGTCAGTTAGGACAGCTACTTTGTGCATGACACAAGTAATTTTTCCAATAATTGTTTACAGACAGATTATTTCACTTTTAATTCACTATATCACAATTCCAGTGGGTCAGAAGTTTACTAAGTTGACTGTGCCTTTAAACAGCTTGGAAAATTCCAGAAAATGATGTCATGGCTTTAGAAACTTCTGATAGGCTAATTGACATTATTTAAGTCGATTGGAGGTGTACCTGTGGATATATTTTAAGGCCTACCTTCAAACTCAGTGCCTGTTTGCTTGACATCATGGGAAAATCAAAAGAAATCAGCCAAGACCTCAGAAAGAAAATTGTGGACCTCCACAAGTCTGGTTCATCCTTGGGAGCAATTTCCAAACGCCTGAAGGTACCATGTTTGTCTGTACAAACAATAGTACACAAGAATAAACACCATGGGACCACGCAGCTGTCATACCGCTCAGGAAGGAGATGCGTTCTGTCTCCCATAGAGATGAACGTGCTTTGGTGCGAAAAGTGCAAATCAATCGCAGAACAACTGCAAAGGACCTTGGGAAGATGCTGGAGGGAACAGGTACAAAAGTATCTATATCCACAGTAAAACAAGTTCTATATCGACATTACCTGAAAGGCTGCTCAGCAAGGAAGAAGCCACTACTCCAAAACCGCCATAAAAAAGCCAGACTACAGTTTGCAACTGCACATGGAGAGAAAGATCTTACTTTTTGGAGAAATGTCCTCTAGTCTGATGAAACAAAAATGGAACTTTTGGCCATAATGACCATTGTTATGTTTGGAGGAAAAAGGGTGAGGCTTGCAAGCCGAAGAACACCATCCCAACCGTGAAGCACGGGGGTGACAGCATTATGTTGTGGGGGTGCTTTGCTGCAGGAGGGACTGGTGCACTTCATAAAATAGATGGCATCATGAGGAAGGAAAATTATGTGGATGTATTGTAGCAACATCTCAAGACATCAGCCAGGAAGTTAAAGCTTGGTCGCAAATGGCTCTTCCAAATGGACAATGACCCAAAGCATACTTCCAAAGTTGTGGCAAAATTGCTTAAGGACAACAAAGTCAAGGTATTGGAGTGGCCATCAAAGTCCTGACCTCAATCCAATCAAAAATTTGTGGGCAGAACTGAAAAAGCATGTGCGAGCAAGGAGGCCTACAAACCTGACTGAGTTACACCAGTTCTGTCAGGAGGAGTGGGCCAAAATTCCAGAAACTTATTGTAAGAAGCTTGTGGAAGGCTACCCGAAACGTTTGACCGAAGTTAAACAATTTAAAGGCAATGCTACCAAATACTAACAGAGTCTATGTAAACTTCTGACCCACTGGGAATGTGATGAAAGAAACAAAAGCTGAAATAAATCATTCTCTCTACTATTATTCTGACATTTCACATTCTTAAAATAAAGTTGTGATCCTAACTGACCCAAGACAGGGAATGTTTACTAGGATTAAATGTCAGGAATTGTGAAAAACTGAGTTTAAATGGATTTGGCTAAGGTGTATGTAAACTTTCGACTTCAACTGTATACGTGTGTGTTTTACTAGTGGCCTTGCGCTTCTCACAAAATCATAAACGGGAGCGGAACACCTGTTGAAAGTGTATGTACCTGATCTTTGCCACTAGGTGTCGCTGCTGCGCTGTTAGTAAAGAACGAACTGGGGAGAGGATTGTTTTTAAATACTCCAAATGAGCGACAATAAAGGTTTGATACTCATTGTTGTGAAGTATTTGAGGCACAATAAATATTAGCAGTAATGGTATGAATATTGGCGAAGGTTTTGGCGAAATATTAGCCAATTAATTTTGTAAAAAATATTTTAAAAGTTGCAGTTCTAGTGTTATTAAATATCTTAGTGTAGCGTTTGTATGTTGACTGATTTCCCATTATATAGCGAAATAGTGTTGTAAATAGTCACTGTGGTCCGTGAGGTGAGCGCTTCATGCACTGCATTCAGGTTGCGGTAGCTACTTTCGGGAGCAGCTGTTGCAAGTTCGTCGCTCCGTGTTTGCTCAAGCGAGCAGCAAGTGTGCGCGTTTGAAAGCCGGAAGTAGCTGATCCTGGATCCTGGTGGCGGTGGCCGTGGGCCCGGCGGAGGAGGGTGAGTTAGGAGATTAGCGAGGATTCGTGACCGCAGCCGTAGCGGACGGAAGAAAAAAAACACGCGAAACAAAATGGGAAACTCCGACTCCAAACTCAACTTCAGGAAAGCCGTCATACAGCTCACAACTAAAACACAGGTGGGTTGAATTTATAAATAATTATTGCATTCATTTTTCTTGCTGCGTTACACTGCCGGAGGATAAATAACGTCCGCGTGAAGACAAAAATAGCAAAGCTGAGCGCACCAGATGGTAGCAACGGGAACATCGGCGATGGGTTGATGATGTCCAAGGTTCTCAGACGGATATTTTTTTTTAAATAGTAATATTTATATCATTTTGGAACTAGGATATGAGTCCTACGATCAGAAACATGTTTTTATTGATGTTCTTATTTTTTAGACGCGTTTCATATTTTATCTCGGCCGTGTGTGAAATGATACACCGCAAATAATTAGCTCTACCTGCTTACACTTTATTGATGAATAAAAAAAGTATTTGTTCCTGGACATTAAGGTTTATTTCCAGCTGTGCCTTTGAGGCAGTCTTTCATGTCGTAATCGTAGAAGATATTCGAAAAGTTATTTTTTTGGCATGTTGTACAGGCCCTACGCATTAGGCTATTTTAAACCCTGCTTATGCAGAGCAGAAACATGAAGTGTATGTTACAGATGTGTATTTACACGCAGAATGAAGTTTTTCCAATTTATTATTTTTTGGAAGTTTACATTGGCTATTAACACAACAGGTGAATCCATTTTAAGGTGGACCTCAGAATTTTGTAGGAGCAAATGGCTGAAGTAGGGTACAATTTGAGAATTTTATTTTTACTATTAAAATGTAAGGTTGTATGCAAATTTCCCAGTTTTAACAATCGTATTATTTCGAAGTGGTTTGGCGAACTGAAAGATAAGGGTGCAGGTCTCCGCTAAGTGTGATGGATGGATGACGTGTTTTAAATGACTCACCTTGGCCAGCTACGGCTGGTTTTTAAGGTGGACTGGGAAATAACAGGGCTGTCGCTATACTCACCGTTAGGGAAAAAACGTAGCTATATAAATACAATGGAAAAATAGCTATTATTAATTGTATTTCTTGACAGATTTAAAACGTATAGCCTACTTTGTCAAGCGTGTTCAAGCTCTGTCCTGGGGGACCCACTGCGCATGTTGGTTTTGACCCTTTCTCTGTCCATTTTGGTTGTTGAATACAGCAGATGGGCATTTTGTGAGATTTAGTTATTTATGGATTTGCCAAACTGTGCTTGTCAGGAAAAATGAATAATTATTGCTTTTGATTGCTGGTCAAATGTAAGGACAGATTTTGATGGAATCCCTGTCTGAAAGTTTGGAAAGATCTGTGCTGTAGATGTTGCTTGACTAATCTTGTAGGTCAGTTAGTAACTACACCACTGGATGGAATGCAAGAAGGTGGAAGCCAAGCATGTGTGTGAACAGGAAAGCTCTGAAACGGAAATGAAGGACTGCAGCTTTCCCTGCCCCCCCCCCCCCCCCGATGGAACCCTTATAGCATTTATGCTACATTCTGCCTCTACTTTACACAACTAACAACAGATTCTCAGATTTTTTTTGTCTTTCAGTCATCAGAACGCTCACTAGACGGTTTGGCCTAGACGTAGCATCGCACACTTAACGTTTACACTCACAACCAATCACAGTCCTGTCTCTCACAACCTGGGGTCTCGCAGAAACACACGTGACCTGAGAGCACAGCAGACATTTCGCTTCCGGCTCATCTCGGCTCCCATTGGCTGCTGTGGGGATTCCGTTGGCGATGCCATCATGCTACAGGAGTTCTGCTCATGAGTATCAAGCATCGTTTGATATCTACGATTTGAACTTGGGATTATCGCGAGCCATTCGGCAGGGTTACGATTCTGTCTGTAAGCAGCGCCTCCTACAGGATAATCTGGCCAAATAATACCACTGTGACTGTCGGGCACGGTGAATCGGGGCCCAGAATGGGCGGGATTATCCTGTGGGGTGCACCAGGTTTGGGCGGGATTATCCTGTGGGGTGCACCAGGCTTGGGCGGGATTATCCTGTGGGGTGCACCAGACTTGGGCGGGATTATCCTGTGGAGTGCAACATGCTTGGGTGGGATTATCCTGTAGGGTGCACCATGCTTGGGTAGGATTATCCTGTGGGGTGCACCAGGTTTGGGTGGGATTATCCTGTGGGGTGCACCATGCTTGGGTGGGATTATCCTGTAGGGTGCACCATGCTTGGGTAGGATTATCCTATGGGGTGCTCCAGGTTTGGGCGGTATTATTCTGTGGGGTGCACCAGGTTTGGGTGGGATTATCCTGTGGGGTGCACCAGGTTTGGGTGGGATTATCCTGTGGGGTGCTCCAGGTTTGGGTGGGATTATCCTGTGGGGTGCTCCAGGTTTGGGAGGGATTATCCTGTGGGGTGCATCAGGTTTGGGTGGGATTATCCTGTGGGGTTCACCAGGCTTGGGTGGGATTATCCTGTGGGGTTCACCAGGTTTGGGCAGGATTATCCTGTGGGGTGCTCCAGGTTTGGGTGGGATTATCCTGTGGGGTGCACCAGGTTTGGGTGGGATTATCCTGTGGGGTGCACCAGGTTTGGGTGGGATTATCCTGTGGGGTGCACCAAGTTTGGGTGGGATTATCCTGTGGGGTGCTCCAGGTTTGGGCAGGATTATCCTGTGGGGTGCTCCAGGTTTGGGTGGGATTATCTTGTGGGGTGCACCAAGTTTGGGTGGGATTATCCTGTGGGGTGCTCCAGGTTTGGGTGGGATTATCTTGTGGGGTTCACCAAGTTTGGGTGGGATTATCCTGTGGGGTGCACCAAGTTTGGGTGGGATTATCCTGTGGGGTTCACCAGGTTTGGGTGGGATTATCCTGTGGGGTGCTCCAGGTTTGGGTGGGATTATCCTGTGGGGTGCACCAGGTTTGGGCGGGATTATCCTGTGGGGTGCACCAAGTTTGGGTGGGATTATCCTGTGGGGTGCTCCAGGTTTGGGTGGGATTATCTTGTGGGGTGCACCAGGTTTGGGTGGGATTATCCAGTGGGGTGCACCTGGTTTGGGTGGGATTATCCTGTGGGGTGCTCCAGGTTTGGGTGGGATTATCCTGTGGGGTGCACCAGGTTTGGGCGGGATTATCCTGTGGGGTGCTCCAGGTTTGGGCGGGATTATCCTGTGGAGTGCTCCAGGTTTGGGTGGGATTATCCTGTGGAGTGCACCAGGCTTCAAGGAAAGGTGACTGAGCGCTGTCCTGACTTCCACAGCCCGTGGAGGCCACAGACGATGGCTTCTGGGACCAGTTTTGGGTCGACACCTCCACCTCCGTCCAGGACATGTTCGCCCTCGTACCTGCAGCCGAGATACGGGCTGTCCGAGAGGAGTCACCCTCCAACCTGGCAACCCTCTGCTATAAGGTACGGCCTGTGTGTGCGTGTTTGTGTGTGTTATAAGGTATGGCCTGTGTGTGTGTGTTTGTGTGTGTTATAAGGTACAGCCTGTGTGTGCGTGTTTGTGTGTGTTATAAGGTACAGCCTGTGTGTGCGTGTTTGTGTGTGCTATAAGGTACAGCCTGTGTGTGCGTGTTTGTGTGTGTTATAAGGTACAGCCTGTGTGTGCGTGTTTGTGTGTGCTATAAGGTACGGTGTGTGTGTGCGTGTTTGTGTGTGTTATAAGGTACGGCCTGTGTGTGCGTGTTTGTGTGTGCTATAAGGTACAGCCTGTGTGTGCGTGTTTGTGTGTGCTATAAGGTACGGTGTGTGTAAACTTCTGTCTTCCCTCCCTGCCCCCCCCCTCGCTCTCTCTCTCGCTCTCCCGCCCCCCTCTCTCTCTCGCCCTCCCTGCCCCCCCCTCGCTCTCTCTCTCGCTCTCCCTCCCCCCTCTCTCTCTCTCCCTCCCTGCCCCCCTCCCTCCCCCCCCCTCTCTCTCTCTCTTCCTCCCCCCCCCCTCGCTCTATCTCTCTCTCTCTCCCTCCCCCCCCTCTCTCTCTCTCCCTCCCTCCCCCCCTCTCTCTCTCTCTCCCTCCCCCCCTCTCTCTCTCTCTCTCTCCCTCCCTCCCCCCCTCTCTCTCTCTCTCCCTCCCCCCCCCCTCTCTCAGGCGGTGGAGAAGCTGGTCCAAGCTGCAGAGTCAGGCTGCCCCTCAGTGAAGGAGCAGCAGGTCACTGTGAGCTGCTCCCGGCTGCTCACGCGCATCCTGCCCTACATCTTTGAGGACCCCGACTGGAGGGGCTTCTTCTGGTCTACGGTGCCCGGGGCAGGGCGGGCTGGGGTGGGTGCGCTCTCCTCTTCCCAGTGCCCCAGAACCCTGAAGCTGTCTTCCCTTATAGAACCCAAAACATTCTTATGAACTCAGAACTTTGAAACTCTCCCACACATATCAATCACAGCATTTCCAAACACACCCTGTTCAGAGGGTTAAGATAGAGTGGGATCTTGGCGGCTCCAGTGTTAACTGCAGTCGCAGAGGCCTGCAGTGTCTGCTTGAGCTGATTAGCATGTGTATTGCTGTGTGCAAATTGAGGGCCCTTTAAAGTGTCTCCGTTCCTCATAAATATGAACACAGGCTCACTGAGGTATCGTTTGAAACGTAGGCCTCCCTCCACCGCCTCTTCGCTCGGAAAGGTTCAGCTGGGTACAAGTGCTTCCTTTGTCCCGACGCAATGGGCCTGTGTGACGTTTCATCCGGAAGGTTCCGGAGCTGTGTGCTGCTGAACCACGGGGGGTGGGCGTGTTGGGGAAGGGGGGTCATTGGGATTGGGGAATGGAGTGGGGTGGGGGGGGCGGGGGAGGGGGGGCATATTGGGGAGTGTGGAGGGGACCATTGAGCAGTCACACACTCCGGTCCTGTGTGCTTGGATGTCACAGGGATGGGGGTGACGATTTTGGGCATCCCTTTTGGGGTTTCTTATTTGGGGCATCCATATTTGGGTCAGTATACAGCAGATCCTGTACTGACCCACTGACCTGTATACCGTAAGGATGGGTCTGTATACAGCATGTCCTGTCCTGGTCCACTGACCTGTATATTCTAAGGATGGGTCAGTATACAGCAGGTTCTGTCCTTATGCACTGACCTGTATACCGTAAGGAACGGTCAATACTGCAGGTCCTGTACTGATCCACTGACCTGTATACTGTAAGGATGAGTTAGTATACAGCAGGTCCTGTACTGATCCACTGACCTGTATACTGTAGGGATGGGTCAGTACAGCCGGTCCTGTTAGCCATGCTCCTTTTGTTAGCCTGGCTGTGCTCTCTGGTTACCTGTCTGGGACTGAGAAACACTGCTGCCATTGTGTGTGTGTGTGTGTGTGTGTGTGTGTGTATGAGAGAGAGAGTGTGTGAGTGTGTGAGTGTGTGTATGAGAGAGAGAGAAAGAAAGAGAATGAGTGAGAGGCACAGAGAGAAAGAGGGGGTGGGTGGCAGGTGGACTGGATTCTGTTTGGAATTGCTTTCCCTTATGAGATAAAAGGTGTTTTTGTTTTTGCGAGAGAAACTGGAGAATTGATCACAGTATCCTGTGTTTGACGGAATTTAGAGTTTTCATACCTGCTCCAGAATTACTTTTAACTCATTAGGTTCTGATAAGCATTTTTAAAACACAACTCTGGGTCCTTGAGAATTCCCAACTGAATGTGATATTCACAGATTGATTAATTTTATTAATTATTATTCACAGATTGTGTGATTAGCGTGTAGCGATGGCTTGATCCAGGTCTGCTGGCATTTGAGTTTTGCTCTCTTAGCGCTGGCTTCCTGTGCTGCCCCCTGCAGGTGGATGAGGGCGATGACGATGGAGCGCGTCCCCTGGCAGAGTTTCTCCTCCTGGCCATCGCCGATCTCCTCTTCTGCCCCAACTTCACCGTGCAGAGCCACCGCAGAGGGGGTGCGGTCAGTACCTCCCCAAATCTCCCCGTCCATCTTGGGCACAACGGTCTCTGTGGGAGGGGGGGAATCTTATGAGTCATTTCAAGAAGGTTAACAGAGTTTGTAGTCATGTATATGTTTAAAAGTGTTACATACACTCACCGGCCACTTTATTAGGTACACCTTGCTAGTTGGACCCCCTTTTGTCTTCAGAACTGCCTTAATTCTTCATGGCATAGATTCAACAAGGTGCTGGAAACATTCCTCAGAGATTTTGGTCCATATTGACATGATAGCATCATGCAGTTGCTGCAGATTTGTCGGCTGTACATCCATGATGCGAATTTCCTGTTCCACCACATCCCAAAGGTGCTATATTGGACTGAGATCTGGTAACTGTGGCGGCCATTTGAGTACAGTGAACTCATTGTTATTTTCAAGAAACCAGTTTGAGATGATTTGAGCTTTGTGACATGGTGCGTTATCCTGCTGGAAGTAGCCGTGAGAAGATGGGTACACTGTGGTCATATTGGGATGGACATGGTCAGCAACAATACTCAGGTAGGCTATGGCGTTTAAATGATGCTCAATTGGTACTAAGGGGCCCAAAGTGTGCCAAGAAAATATCCCCCACACCACTACGCCACAACCACCAGCCTGAACGGTTGATACAAGGCAGGATGGATCCGTGCTTTCATGTTGTTTACGCCAAATTCTGACCCTACCATCTGAATGTAGCAGCAGAAATCGAGACTCATCAGACCAGGCAACATTTTTCCAATCTTCTGTTGTCCAATTTTGGTGAGCCCATGCCAATTGTAGCCTCAGTTTCCTGTTCTCAGCTGACAGGTGTGGCACCCGGTGTGGTCTTCTGCTGCTGTAGCCCATCTGCTTCCAGGTTAGACGTGTTGTGCGTTTAGAGATGCTCTTCTGCATACCTCAGTTGTAACGAGTGGTTATTTGAGTTACTGTTGCCTTTCTATCAGCTCTAACCAGTCTGGCCATTCTCCTCTGACCTCTGCCATCAACAAGTCATTTTCGCCCAGAGAACTGCCGCTCACTGGATATTTTCTCTTTTTCGGACCATTCTCTGTAAACCCTAGAGATGGTTGTGCGTGAAAATCCCAGCAGATCAGCAGTTTCTGAAATACTCAAACCAGCCCGTCTGGCACCAACCTTACCTTTCTTCCCTATTCTTATGCTTGGTTTGAACTTCAGCAGATTTTCTTGATCATGTCTACATGCCTAAATGCATTGAGTTGCTGCCACGTGATTGGCTGATTAGATATTTGAGTTAACGAGCAGTTGAACAGGTGTACCTAATAAAGTGGCCGGTGAGTGTACATTTGGAATATTTTGGATATTGGAAGGTAATTAACAAGCAGGAGAGATTTCTGCATATATGCAAAGTTGCTGCCATGTAAATAACTGATTGTGGTTGTTTATATGTCTGTACGCTCGTGCAGTCAGTGGTTGTTTATATGTCTGTACGCTCGTGCGGTCAGTGGTTGTTTATATGTCTGTACGCTTGTGCGGTCGGTGGTTGTTCATATGTTTGTACGCTCGTGCGGTCGGTGGTTGTTTATATGTTTGTACGCTCGTGCAGTCAGTGGTTGTTTATATGTCTGTACGCTTGTGCGGTCAGTGGTTGTTTATATGTCTGTACGCTCGTGCGGTCGGTGGTTATTCATATGTCTGTACGCTCGTGCGATCGGTGGTTGTTCATATGTCTGTACGCTCGTGCGGTCAGTGGTTGTTCATGTTTGTATGCTTGTGCAGTCGGTGGTTGTTTATATGTCTGTATGCTTGTGCAGTCGGTGGTTGTTTATATGTCTGTACGCTTGTGCGGTCGGTGGTTGTTCATATGTCTGTACGCTTGTGCGGTCGGTGGTTGTTCATGTCTGTATGCTCGTGCGGTCGGTGGTTGTTCATATGTTTGTACGCTCGTGCTGTACGCTCCTTGTACTGTAAATCCTGCTGAACAGGACTCACGGCAGCTGCGGTGGTTAATGATTAATCTGGCGCAGACGGGTGGGGCTGTGTTTGAGGACTGGGCTGTGCGGTTCTGTGGCACAGATGGGTGGGGCCGTGTTTGTGAACTGGGTTGTGGGGTTCTGCCAGACCAGTGAGCAAATGCCCCATCATCACATTCCTCCTGCAAGGCATTCTGATCCCGAGCCCCTTGCAATGGGAGAAACCTGATTTACACGAGCGACCCTGCCAGCCCTGCCTAACAGCTCTGGGACACTTAGACCCCCCCCCCCCCAAAACACACGCACGGCTGCTCAGGAAACGTCCGCCTGTGGAACGGTGGGAAAACTCCCAGAAGGTCGAGTGTTTGAGCCTGACGCCCGGAGGACTGGGTCTGGGTTTCTGCCTAATTGCCCTTAACGGGCTGCTGGGTCATCAACGCCCCAGTGGCTCCTTCAGGAGCGCGTTTAGGGGCGTGCCTTTCGGCCCAAAGGACAGGGGTCAGAGTAAACTCATAGGACTCTGTGGGGCATGTCCTGCTTTGCTCAGTCCTCTTTAACCCAGCCCCCCCGCCATGGTACTAAGGTGGGACCAGGCCCAGCCCCCCCGCCATGGTACTAAGGTGGGACAGGCCCAGCCCCCCCGCCATGGTACTAAGGTGGGACCAGGCCCAGCCGTTGTCTTACCGTGCTAAGGAGGGATAGGCACAGCCCCCCCGTCATGGTGCTAAGGTGGGACAGGCCCAGCCGTGGTCTTAGCGTGCTAAGCCAGATTCCACTTCCTGCCACTTTCTCTCTCTCCCGTTTCCCTGGCAACTTTGTCTCCCTTTCACTCTGTACTGGCGGAGGGTGTCGTCTCCCAAGGACTGTTGGGATTGATGGTCACATGATCTTTCCTATAGGACACCACTGAAGACGTCCAGTCCGTCGACAGCTGCGAGCACATCTGGGAAGCTGGGGTGGGGTTCGCCCAGTCCCCGCCCCTCAACTACATCTACGACCTCAACAGGTGATGTAATGATGTAATTGGATATTCAATTGCAATGTTCTGGAAATGTACTGGTGATGTCATGGTGGTGTAATAGTTATATACTGGTGAAGCCATAGAGATGTAATGGTTATGTACTGGTAATGCCATGAGGATGTAGTGGTTGTGTATTGGTTATTTCATGGGAATGTAATGATGGTCTAAATGTGATGTCATGCTGATGTAATAGTGGTGTCACAGTGATGTAGTAGGGATGTCATGCTGATGTCACAGTGATGTAGTAGGGATGTCATGCTGATGTCGTAGTGATGTCACGGTGATGTCATAGTGATGCAGTAGTGATGTTATGCTGATATCATAGTGATGTAGTAGTGATGTCATGCTGATGATCCTCCCTCGTTGGTTCAGGATGGAGCTGTTGAAGCTGCTGCTCACCTGTTTCTCAGAGGCCATGTACCTGCCCCCCTCCCCCGACCAGAGCGTGCCCAACCCCTGGGTCAGCTTCTTCTGCTCCGCCCACAACAGGTCAGGCCTCCACACAGCCTGTCTGATTGGTTCTTCAAAATTCTACATGTGCCATCTCTGGGAGATAGTGGAATGTCCAACCTCCCGGTCTTAGGTTGTGTGTTCCGGTCGTGACCCCAGTCCCTCCCGGTCTTGGGCTGTGTGTTCCGGTCGTAACCCCAGTCCCTCCCGGTTTTGGGCTGTGTGTTGCGGTCGTAACCCCAGTCCCTCCCTCACGGTCTTGGGCTGTGTGTTCCGGTCGTAACCCCAGTCCCTCCCGGTCTTGGGCTGTGTGTTCCGGTCGTAACCCCAGTCCCTCCCGGTTTTGGGCTGTGTGTTCCGGTCGTAACCCCAGTCCCTCCTGGTCTTGGGCTGTGTGTTCCGGTCGTAACCCCAGTCCCTCCCGGTCTTGGACTGTATGTTCCGGTCGTAACCCCAGTCCCTCCCGGTTTTGGGCTGTGTGTTCCGGTCGTAACCCCAGTCCCTCCCGGTCTTGGGCTGTGTGTTCCGGTCGTAACCCCAGTCCCTCCCGGTTTTGGGCTGTGTGTTCCGGTCGTAACCCCAGTCCCTCCTTGGTCTTGGGCTGTGTGTTCCGGTCGTAACCCCAGTCCCTCCTGGTCTTGGAATGTATGTTCCGGTCGTAACCCCAGTCCCTCCCGGTTTTGGGCTGTGTGTTCCGGTCGTAACCCCAGTCCCTCCCGGTCTTGGGCTGTGCGTTCCGGTCGTAACCCCAGTCCCTCCCGGTCTTGGGCTGTGTGTTCCGATCGTAACCCCAGTCCCTCCCGGTTTTGGGCTGTGTGTTCTGCCCCCACAGACACGCCCTGCCTCTCTTCACCTCTCTGCTGAACGTGGTGTGTGCGTACGACCCTGTGGGGTACGGGATCCCCTACAACCACCTGCTGTTCTCAGACTACCGTGAGCGCCTGGTGGAGCACGCCGTCCAGGTCCTCATCGTCACGCTGGAGTCTGACGGGGGCGGGGCCACAGCAGCCAGCCATGCCCTCGACCCCTCCGATTCGCCCTCCACTGCCGAAGAGCCGGAGGTAACGCCCACCTGAGAAGGAGCACAGATCCTATAGCATAACCAGATACTCAGCTCCTGTGACAGATCCTATAGCATAACCAGATACTCAGCTCCTGTGAACAGATCCTATAGCATAAGCAGATACTCAGCTCCTGTGACAGATCCTATAGCATAAACAGATACTCAGCTCCTGTGAACAGATCCTATAGCATAAGCAGATACTCAGCTCCTGTGAACAGATCCTATAGCATAACCAGATACTGAGCTACTGTGACAGATCCTATAGCATAACCAGATACTGAGCTCCTGCGAATAGATCCTAAAGCATAACCAGATACTTAGCTCCTGCGAATAGATCCTATAGCATAACCAGATACTCAGCTCCTGTGAACAGATCCTATCGCATAACCAGATACTGAGCTCCTGTGACAGATCCTATAGCATAACCAGATACTGAGCTCCTGCGAATAGATCCTAAAGCATAACTAGATACTCAGCTCCTGCGAATAGATCCTATAGCATAACCAGATACTCGGCTCCTGCGAACAGATCCTATATCATGACCAGATACTCAGCTCCTGCGAACAGATCCTATAGCATAACCAGATACTCAGCTCCTGTGAACAGATCATATAGTATAAGCAGATACTCAGCTCCTGTGAACAGATCCTATAGCATAACCAGATACTCAGCTCCTGCAAACAGATCCTATAGCATAAGCAGACACTCAGCTCCTGTGAACAGATCCTATAGCATAAGCAGACACTCAGCTCCTGTGAACAGATCCTATAGCATAAGCAGACACTCAGCTCCTGTGAACAGATCCTATAGCATAACCAGATACTCGGCTCCTGTGAACAGATCCTATAGCATAACCAGATACTCAGCTCCTGAGAACTGATCCTATAGCATAACCAGACACTGAGCTCCTGTGAACAGATCCTATAGCATAAGCAGATACTCAGCTCCTGTGAACAGATCCTATAGCATAACCAGATACTGAGCTCCTGTGACAGATCCTATAGTATAACCAGATACTGAGCTCCTGCGAATAGATCCTAAAGCATAACCAGATACTCAGCTCCTGCGAACAGATCCTATAGCATAACCAGATACTCCTGCGTTCCTTCAGTTCACCCTGCTCCTGAACTGCAGGAGGTCCTGGTGTCGTGTTACAGTGCTGAACATACATTAACGCAGTACTGTTTGGGCCACTCTGCTTCATGAATATTCATATGGTCTGTTGAATGTTTTAGCTTCCAACACCTGGGAGACAGAACTGTTATGTTAAGAGCACAGTAGTATATGGTGTATGTATAGGGTCTCTCCTGGTCCATATGCATTATGTAAGATCATAGCACATTCTGGTGCTCATAGAGATGAAGCAGAATGACTGAACAGGCTGGATGCACAGGTCAGTTAAGACAAAGAGGCTGTGTGCGGATATGAACACAGGGATCTTTAGACCATAAGGATCCACAGCAATGGTTGAAGAAACACACACACATACACACACACACACACATACACTGACACTTACACACACACATACAAAAGCACACGCCCTCACACACATGCACGCACACACACACAAAAGCATTCACCCTCACACACACACACATACACGCACACACACACTCACTCACGCTCACTCACACACACACACCCTCATACACACGCACGCACACACCCTTATACACACGAGCACACTCTCACGTACACACACGCACACACGCACACAAGCACACACCCACACACACACTCTCTCTCTGCTCTCACTGTCCTCTCTCTGTACTCTGTTCCAGTCTGTGGGCCCAGATAACCTCTTTGTGAACTACCTGTCCAGAATCCACAGGGAAGAGGTAAGCGTTTTATGTGTTTGTTTTTATCTCCTGTTTGTAGTTTAAATTCAGCAGCTTAACCTTACTGCCCTGGTCCAGTGCCAGCTCACCTTACAATAAAGCTGCAGTGATTTGCACTGTAATTCCCATGTTTCTATTTCAACATCACCGCCTCTCCTGTCAGCCCGCCTCATTCATTGTAGCAGGGCAGTGTGTCCAGTCAGATTTCTTTACGGGGCGTGGAAAAGGGGAGTGGTTACTGTACTTGTGACGCACTAAGTCGATAACATTCTCAACCGGTTAAAATACGACGATAAATTTTAAACGCATATTTCTCTAAAAATAAACAATGGACATATTTAATACTTTACTCATCGTGTTTCTTCAATGCCTCCTGTGCAAATAGCACATAAAACAGAGAGTGTGAAAACCACCATGTTAGTCCTTTAATAACCATCACCACTGTTTTGTGTCATTCCTCAGACATTGGTGGTCACAGAATTTCATTTAGAAGAAGCTGTTGGTCAGCTTGTATATGCGATCTGATGAATAATCTCTGAATATTACTAAAGTGTTAATAACATGCAGTCTGACGCAATGTCACGGTGCTGTGGTAATCTGAAGTTCCTCTCTCCACCTCGCTCGCTCTCTCTGTCTGGTGCATTTTTGGTTATTTGGGATAAAGGTAATGTGCTATGTACAGTTCAAGGTGATATGCTTTCTTTTTGACTTTCATTATATTTTTTGTTTGGTATTGCATGTTGATATAATTACTTTTCTGAAATTCTAAAATTCTCTCTTTCTCTTGCTCTCTCTCTCCTCCCTCTCATTCTCTTTCTCTCTCCCCCCTCTTCCCCCTCCCCCCTCTCCCTCTCTCTCTCCCCCTCCCCCCTCCCCCTCTCCTTCTCTGTCTCCCTCTCTCTCCCTCTCTCTCTCTCTCTCTCTCTCTCTCTCTCTCTCTCTCTCTCTCTCTCCCTCTCTCTCTCTCTCTCTCTCTCAGGATTTCTCCTTTATTCTGAAAGGTCTGGCCCGGTTGCTTACAAACCCCCTGACCCAGACCTACCTGCCCAACTCCACCAAGAAGATACAGTTCCACCAGGAGCTGCTGGTCTTGTTCTGGAAGCTCTGTGACTTCAACAAGGTAGGAGGCTACTGACCAAAACTACTGCACTACTGACCCATGCTTCTGACCCACACTACTACAGTATTGACCAATACTACTGCACTGCTGACCCATGCTTCTGACCCACACTACTACAGTATTGACCAAAACTACTGCGATAGTGATGTAGATTACTGACCAAAGCTACTGAAAACTACAGACCCAGCCTACTGATCAAACCACTGCGCTACTGACCCAGTCTACTGTGCTAGTGACATAGACTACTGGCCAAAGCTATTGCTGTGCTGACCCAGCCTACTGACCCAAACTACTAAACTGCTGACCCAAGCTACTGCACTAGTGACATCGACTACTGACCAAACCTGCTGCACTACTGATCCACCCTACTGTCCCAAACCACTGCGCTACTGACCCAGCCTACTGACCCCAACTACTGCACTGCTGACCCAGCCTACTGTCCCAAACCGCTGCGCTACTGACCCAGCCTACTGACCCCAACTACTGCACTGCTGACCCAGCCTACTGACTAACTGATTAACAAAGTATAGATTTTTTTTGCAGGCATTCTGGGCCGGGGGGTCGTAGAGGGGGATTTAAAAAGAAAATATTGTTAACATTGCCTGATGCCCGATGATGCCTGATGATGATGTTTTTGGACCCGTTTGTATTGCAGAAGTTCCTGTTCTTTGTGCTGAAGAGCAGCCATGTTCTGGACATCCTGCTGCCCATCCTGTTCTACCTGAACGATGCACGCGCTGATCAGTGTGAGTGTGTGTGTGTGTGTGTGTGTGCGCGCGCGCGCGTGTGTGAGTGTGTGAATGCATGCAAGTGTGTGCACACGTGAATTTCTGCTTAATTGAGTACTTGTGCGATTCGTCTTTTTTATTGTGTGTATACTAAATATTTATTATTATTGATATGTAATCTGACACAATGTCACAATGCTGTGGTAAACTGAGGTCTCTCTCCCTCTGTTTCTCACTTCCTCTTTCTCTCTCTCTCTCTCCCTCCCTCTCCCTCGCTCTCTCTCTCCCTCCCTCGCTCTCTCTCTCTCTCCCCCTCCCTCTCTCTGCAGCCCGTGTTGGGCTTGTGCACATTGGTGTGTTTATCCTGTTGTTGCTCAGTGGAGAGCGGAATTTTGGGGTGCGTCTGAACAAACCCTACACCGTGCGTGTTCCCATGGACATCCCGGTCTTCACAGGCACACACGCTGACCTGCTCGTCATCGTGAGTGTCACTCGCGCGCACACACACACTCATATACTCGTACACTCTCAGACTCACAAGCACACACATACTCACACACTCGCGCACACACACACACCCACACGCGCATACGCTCGCACTCAAACTCTCTCACACTTACAAGCACACACACACACCCACACTCACACGCGCATACACTCACACTGATCCGTGTGTACGCACACATACGCACACACACACTCTCACATACACACACACACACTCTCACACACACGTGCACACACACGCAAGCACACACACACACACACACACACACACACTCACACTCCTTGATGCTAATATGACGAATGAGAGTCTCACTGTGAGGACCTTTAACAGGTGTGATTTATATCCCTGTACCTGAAACAGAACTATAGTTTGAAGGTGTGTCATGTGATTCCCCCCCGCCCCTCATGTGACAATCCCCCCCCCCCCCACCAGGTTTTCCACAAGATCATCACAAGTGGACACCAGCGCCTGCAGCCTCTCTTTGACTGCCTGCTCACTATTGTGGTGAATGGTGAGCACCGCCACCTGCTGGCCGGGAGAACACATCGCATCACCCGATTTCCTTATGGTTTTAAAAATAAGCAGGATTACTTCTGAAATTCTTTACAGTTCTGATAAAAAGTATTTCACTGTAAGCTTCAGGGGAATTCAAGTCAAAACTGGGGTTCAGAAAAATTATGACTTATAATGATGGATGATTCCTGACTTGTTATAAGCTTGTTATGAACTGAAGTTTACTGAAGCTTGTTATGAACTGCAGAACAATAGATAATGATGATAATGAGGATCATTGAGATTGTCCCACCCCCTTGGCAGTGTCACCCTATTTGAAGAGCCTGTCCATGGTGGCAGCCAATAAGCTGCTCCACCTGCTGGATGCTTTCTCCACCCCATGGTTCCTGTTCTCCGCCTCCCAGAACCACCACCTGGTCTTCTTCCTGCTGGAGGCCTTTAACAACCTCATCCAGTACCAGTTCGATGGTGAGTCCGTGTATCTCAGAGCCCCCATGTGTCTGGGTCTCATACCTGCGATATGATACCTGTGTAACGGTCCCCATCAGGTGACTGTAACCTGTAATGGTCCCCATAGGTCACTGTAACCTGTAATTGTCCCTGTAATGGTCCCCATAGGTCACTGTAACCTGTAATGGTCTCCATAGGTCACTATAACCTGTAATGGTCCCCATAGGTCACTATAACCTGTAATGGTCTCCATAGGTCACTGTAACCTGTAATGGTCCCCATCAGGTGACTGTAACCTGTAATGGTCCCCATAGGTCACTATAACCTGTAAGGGTCCCCATAGGTCACTATAACCTGTAATGGTCCCCATAGGTCACTGTAACCTGTAATGGTCCCCATAGGTCGCTATAACCTGTAATGGTCCCATAGGTCACTATAACCTGTAATGGTCCTCATTGGTCACTATAACCTGTAATGGTCCCGATAAGTAACTGTACCTGTGCAATGGTCCTAATAGGTTATTACCTGTGTAACGGTCCTTGCAGGTAACTACAACCTGGTGCAATGGTCCTAATAGGTTATTACCTGTGTAACGGTCCTTGCAGGTAACTACAACCTGGTGTAATGGTCCTTGCAGGTAACTATAACCTGGTGTAACGGTCCTTGCAGGTAACTACAACCTGGTGTAATGGTCCTTGCAGGTAACTGTAACCTGGTTTAATGGTCCTTGCAGGTAACTGTAACCTGGTGTAATGGTCCTTGCAGGTAACTATAACCTGGTGTAACGGTCCTTGCAGGTAACTGTAACCTGGTGTAATGGTCCTTGCAGGTAACTGTAACCTGGTGTAACGGTCCTTGCAGGTAACTGTAACCTGGTGTACGCCATCATCCGTAAGCGCGCCGCGTTCCACCAGCTGGCCAACCTGCCGTCTGACCCCGGCTCCCTGCAGAGGGCGCTGCAGCGGAAGAAGCGGTCACCTGAGGGCATGTCCCGCACCAGCTCCCAGGAAACCGTTTCCATGGAGGGCTCCCGGCCCGCCATACCCGCCGAGCCTGGAACGCTTAAAACAAGCCTCGCTGCCACGCCCGGTAACCACCTCTCCCCTCACATTTATACTCCCCCGCTAAGCCTTAAACGCTCCCCTACCCTTCAGTGCCCTTTAACTATAGTATACCCTATCTGCAGTGGTAGATTAACTACAGTGTACAGTATAGCAGAGCAGTGTGACGTGCTGTAGAAGGTGCTGTTCCACGGTTGTGAGCAGAACAGGTGAAGCTCTGGGGTTTCTGGTTCTGTTCTGCAGGCATTGACAAGCTGACGGAGAAATCTCAGGTGTCGGACGATGGCACCATGGTGTCGATCCAGCAGCCAGACCCACCGCAGAATCCGCCCACCCACGCCGGCGTCAGCGACACCGAGTCCAATTCAGGGAAAGAAACAGAGGTGGGAGCTCTGTGGCCAATCAGAGCCTGCCGCTAGCTCTGACACGGCCAAGTACTACAGCCAATCAGAGCCTGCCTCTAGCTCTGACATGGCTGAGTACTACAGCCAATCAGAGCCTGCCTCTAGCTCTGACACGGCTGTGTCCTACAGCCAATCAGAGCCTGGCTGCTCTGACATGGTTTTCAGGGTGTTGTGTGGATGTGGGCATGGCAGGGGCTGGGGCACGGGCACGGGCTGACGGCTGTGTGCTCTGTTCTTAGGACGTCTTAGAAACGGAGGTGGAGTCGCCACGGAAACGGCTCTCAGGCTCATCATCAGCCACGCCCTGGGTCCCCACGCCCGAATGGGTGAGGCCCCGCCTCTTCCTCTGTTCTCTTTTACCCTCTCTACCCGCCTCTCTCTGGGGCAGATACTCTAACCACCCTCCCCCTCCACCCCTCCACACAGGTACTCTCCTGGAAGGTGAAGCTGCCCCTGCAGACGATAATGCGGCTGCTTCAGGTGCTGGTGCCGCAGGTGGAGAAGATCTGCATCGACAAGTGAGACTCCATCTTACAGCAGAGATGCTGATCTCACTCCGCTTTCAGTCACACCAGACACACTGACCAAGTTCTTAAATAACATGCAAACCTTAATAAAGAACGAACTCTAAATGCTCCAGGATGAATCTCTCTGTCCCATAAACAGAGTAAATGGCTGTAATAATGAAAGTAATAATGCAGCCTCTCTCCGGCTCTCTCAGGGGTCTGACAGACGAGTCTGAGATCCTGAAGTTCCTCCAGCACGGGACCCTGGTCGGGCTGCTCCCGGTCCCGCACCCCATCCTCATCCGGAAGTACCAGGCCAACGCCGGCACCGCCATGTGGTTCCGAACTTACATGTGGGGCGTGGTCTACCTGCGGTGAGTCAGGGGTCATAGGTCAGAGGTCAGACTGCCGCACGTGCTCAGACCTTCCCTAGCGCCGCGCTTCCTAATCATAAAGGAGCGAGGCTCATCGCTTCCCCAGATTCCCCAGCATCACCTGATACTCCTGTGCTCCCACAGCCCTCTCTGCTGTATCAGAACGCCCATCGTGACAGTTTTGCATCTGGCCACACCCCCTAATGAATATTCATAAGCTTGATCCAATCGGAGGGTTTTGGTTCAGCAGCAGGGAGGGGCATGCACACTGATGCTGATGCCATCTGGGTGGCCCCTCCCACACCCTCACCTGACCGAGAGAGCTGCTGTGATTGGTTGCTGCTGCAAAATGTGGGTTTCATTCAGTGTGTTTTTTTTTTTTCCTGTCCTGTCTCCATAGGAACGTGGATCCCCCGATTTGGTACGACACAGACGTGCGGCTCTTTGAGATTCAGAGGGTGTAGGGGGGAGGAGCCCGTGAGAGTGACTGACAGGAGCAGGGCCCACCCACAGCTCTGAAGACACGTTAGGCACCGCCTCCACCCCACCCCAACCAACACCTGCTGCTCCAGGCTGCCTGAGGAAGAGGAGGATGGAGGCTACAACCATAGCTGAGGCTGCACCGTGCTGCTTCTTTTTTCTTGTTCTTCTTACATTGTTATTGTTCAGTAATGATGTGTGTATGTAACTGTGTGTCAGAGAGAGTGTGTGTGTGTGGGCACCTGTCCTATAGAGTGCAGCCAGTAAGACACACCCCCTTTTCTGCAGATGTCTCTCCTCAGCACCCAGTTCCTTCTGTTTAGCAACACTGCCCTCTGTCAGTGAGGAGGAGGAACTGCAAGAGGGACATACAGGGAGGATGGGCTATTCATTGATGGGGGCTAATTTTACTCCTGAACGTCAGACCTGTAGGTCATTCCCAGTGTTCTGCTGCATCAGTCTGTTCAGCCAGGTAGGGTAACAGATCAGGTACGGTTGTCTGCACAGCTGCATGTGTGTTGATTTTGTTTGTTTTTTTGGAAGATAGATGTAAGACACATCTGTTTGCGTGGCGGCTTCAGGTGGTCCTGCTCACCCTGCTGGCATGCGGGTACAGCAGAGCTCCTTTAAAACCACAGAGCTGTGCTTATCCCAGAGGGAACAGAGACGTATCCTGCTCCTGCACAGTGTGCCCATGGTAAACACCTCCCTCTGCTGGACAGGAGTAATAAGACATCAGAATAATGGAAGCGTTCATTATGACATGATGACCATTGCCAAAAAATAATATTAATATGAGTGTAGATGCGTGTGTTTGTGTGTGCGTGTGTGTTCTTTGTATCCATACTGATTTGCCTTTCCAAAGTGTGCACTGTTGGATGAGCCCAGTTATGACCCAGCAGTGCTGGGTCATTTTGACTGGGACACGTATGGTCATTTTGGCTCGGCTCGTGTGATTGGGCGATGTTTCACACTGTGTTCTGTTCACTGTGGCTTCCCTGTGTCTCTGACCGGGTTCTCTTATTGGCTGTTAATGGCAGGTGATCACCCTGGGAAGGATTTGAGGCTGCATGTGTTCTGTGGGGAGCCAGGGGGCGGGGTGGGGGGGGTGGGGGGTGGGGGGGTATCCACAGCCTTTAGGGACACCTAAAAATCCTCCTGTTTAAGCTGTGAGGTAACCATGAATCATGTTTCTCAGAGTTGGTCTAACAATGTCAATGTGTGAGAGATTCATTTTTTTAATAAAACAAATTCTCTGCTTTGTATAAGTGAATATTTGTTCTCCTTGAAATACGATATAGAATATATTATAAAATAAATGATTTGAAAGTGCAAGTAATAGAGATTTGTTGACAGTTTCCTTTAAAATGATGCAGAATATTCGTGGAAATTTTCATTTAGATGTGGATGGGGTTGGACAGACATCAGAATTTATTTTCATTAGATTTTTCGCTTGAGGTGCTGGACTTTAAATTCTTATGAGAAATCCAAGCTGCTGCTGGAAGTGGTGTTGGTGGGCCTGCAGGGGGTGCTGTTTCCTCTGGGCTGAGTATGGAAGCCAATGTCCGACTGCAGTGACAATGTGTTAAAAATATACATTGCAAAGAAAAGCATGAGCAAACCAAACAAAACAGGACACTCAAAAAAGAAAAAAAAGATCATAAACTTGTAGACATTTGCAACAAAACAAGACACCTGAGAAAACGAAGTAGACCAACAAAACACTGCCCTTACTGATAATCAGAGTATTTGCTTGTTTCCAATACACATTCTGTTCTGATAAAGGCATAGCACGAGTGGTCATGGGTCACATGAGCAGTATCTGTCTGAGTGAGATTTTAAATGCACCAATCCGCACTGTGGATCGTAGTTGAGTATTCTAGTCAGAAAGAGCTGACTGTGTGGTATCAGGACTTCATACTGTGGTCTAACTTGACAGAAGCATCCTCCTTATTACATTACAGTAACACAGCACACAGTCTTATCCAGAGCGCCTTAAGGCTAATCTATGCTTTGTTGACAAACTGTTTTGTGACAGAGTGTCTGCTGGCAGAACTTTGTCGAACGACGATTTGCATTTACAGTTCAGCGACAGTGCGCGTTGGTGCTATAGCAACCAGACGCCAAGCTCAGCAGTGGTTAGTTTACATTCCACAGGCTAAAGAATAATCGTAGAAGTTAGGATATTTTCTCACCTCTTCTGCCAGCTTATCAAACCGGTCAAATTTGCTAGCTAGCTACGTAAACAAACGTCTTCATTCATGGAAACAAGTGGTAGTAAACTAGCATTGTTCCCATGGCAGCCTTCTTTCTTCTTCAGCCAACCAATCACAGCTGCCCGACACTTCTGACGGGTGTCTGCAACCTTACAAAAATCAGCACGCAACACCCGCCGCGGACCTTTAAAAGTGTCGGTTTGACATTAAAACTGTCAAACTTGCGTCATTATTGTCCAGAAACCGCGTTGAACGATCCTCTGTCGCCGAAGCATAAGTTAGCCGTTGCGCTGTATGAGAACAGAAGCGCATCCACCTGAGATTACATGAGCTACAGAGCCAGACCAGGCTAACAGTGACCTGAGTGGAGTTAGCTGGCTCCATCTGTCAGTTCCCTCTCTAATGGTTAAGGGTAAGATTTGGGTGGAGTTAGCTGGCTCCATCTGTCAGTTCCCTCTCTAATGGTTAAGGGTAAGATTTGGGTGGAGTTAGCTGGCTCCATCTGTCAGTTCCCTCTCTAATGGTTAAGGGTAAGATTTGGGTGGAGTTAGCTGGCTCCATCTGTCAGTTCCCTCTCTAATGGTTAAGGGTAAGATTTGGGTGGAGTTAGCTGGCTCCATCTGTCAGTTCCCTCTCTAATGGTTAAGGGTAAGATTTGGGTGGAGTTAGCTGGCTCCATCTGTCAGTTCCCTCTCTAATGGTTAAGGGTAAGATTTGGGTGGAGTTAGCTGGCTCCATCTGTCAGTTCCCTCTCTAATGGTTAAGGGTAAGATTTGGGTGGAGTTAGCTGGCTCCATCTGTCAGTTCCCTCTCTAATGTTTAAGGGTAAGATTTGGGTGGAGTTAGCTGGCTCCATCTGTCAGTTCCTTCTCTAATGGTTAAGGGTAAGATTTGGGTAGAGTTAGCTGGCTCTAGGTTAATTTTCTTTCAAATGATTAAAGGTAAGATTTGGGTGGAGTTAGCTGGCCCTAGGTTAATTCTCCTTCTAATGGTTATGGTTAGGATTTGGGTGGAGTTAGCTGGCCCTAGGTTAATTCTCTTTCTAATGGTTATGGTTAGGATTTGGGTGGAGTTAGCTGGCCCTAGGTTAATTCTCTTTCTAATGGTTAAGGGTAAGATTTGGGTGGAGTTAGCTGGCTCTAGTTTCATTCTCTTTCTAATGGTTATGGTTAGGATTTGGGTGGAGTTAGCTGGCCCCAGGAAAGCATGGCTGCCGTGCATCGTCCAATCAGGCACAAGCCAGTGGTGGTAGGTGACGTACCCACCCTTAAGTGAAAGTTCCTATTTATTTTCACAGTCATTGCACATCATGCAGTGCTTCTGCCACCATGGTAACAGCACTGTCATTAGTAAGGTATTGCTCAGTCCCATGATCCTTCAGACCTTGGAAAGATCAAAGGTCAGATTAAAGAAAGGGGATTGAATGGGCCTCAGGACGCCTAGCACCTCCCCCTCTTCGCACCTGCACTTCCAGAACACGTCTCCTGTCTGTTCTGGCCCCACGATGGTGGAATGACCTCCCTGTGGAGGTCAGAACAGCTGAGACACTGACCCATTTCAAACGACGACTGAAGACTCACCTCTTCAGGCTGCACTTCTCCCCATCCCTCCCTTCCCCCCTGTAAATGACTAAACTTAGGGTTGTAACTAGGCAGCTGTTTCGTAGGTGACTTAGGTGCATTAACTGTCTTAACGACTACTTGTATTTTTTCCATAGATTGCGTTGTTGCCGTTCTCGTTGTTAGTGTTAATCAGTTTAACCATCAGGGTCCAAGTTGAACTATGCGGTTGTTCCCTGCACTTGGACCGGTACTTCTCTCTAGGGGTTTCGTCATACTTGTTCCTGGTTATGGTTATACACTTTGTTGTACGTCGCTCTGGATAAGAGCGTCCGCCAAATGCCTGTAATGTAATGTAATGAATGGTGATGTTCGTCATCAGCACACAGGAGGGCCCCCACAGTCATCAGCACACAGGAGGGCCACTGTGAGTTCCAGTTCTCTCAAACTGCTGTGGCCACTAACTCATGACTTCATTGCAAACGTCAGTTAAGAAGGGAATTGATTGGCTGGTTGAATGAGAGCAGAGGCTGGTGTGGAATCCCGAGCCGGATGGGGCCGGATGGGGCTGGATGGGGCTGGATTGGGCCGGATGGGGCCGGATGGGGCTGGGGCGGATTGGGTCGGGGCGGGGCGGGTCAGGCGGTGAGGAGCAGCTCCATCAGGGCTCCTACAGAGTGCATCCGGTAGAACACCCCCAGCGGCTGGCCCAGGTTCACCAGGATGAACCAGGCCGTGAATCCGAAGAACTGCTTTCCCAGGCCGTTCTCAAACTGGGGGTGCGCGCCGAAGGCTGGGATCACCCACAGCTGTCGGGGGAGGAGGGGGGGGGGGGGCTCATCGTCAAACAACCTTATTTCTGTTACATGCTGCGTTTCACATTCATTTTCTGCTGTCTGCTGCTAGTTTCTCTCATTTTGGGATGTTTGGGACGTTTCAAATTTTAATTGAATTTGAATTTAAATATTTTAATTTAAATATTTAATTATAATTAAATATTTCACTTTTAATTCAGGTGTGTGCTTTCAGCACACGCTCTTGTATGCTGCTTGCAGAGCTCACAATGTTTACATGCGATCCCATCCTAGGGCTGGATTCTGAAGCACTTCTGCTATGTGCCTTGCTTTAGGGCACAACAGCAGTGCCCCACCTTAGAACCAGGCTCATGTTTAAAGCGCCCAGGGACACTAATGTTCTCAGACATAACAGCCAGTACAATTTTCTTATGTAATGTCGGCAGACTTGGGTGAAAATTCAATATGCAAATAAATATAATTACTATGGAAATGCTCTGGTAAAGAAATGAGACAGCCAGTTTTGTGAGCTGTAGGGTGTGTGGGTTGGTTGCTGGCTGTTTTAGGATATCTCCCAGAAACGTTTTGTCTCTAATAACACGGCCTGTAGACCTGGTTCAAGCCGAATGCTACCGGAGTTTCTCTGTTTTAAGAGCCATTGTGATCGCCAGGAGGGTGGGCTGAAGTGGTGAGACCTCACAGAACTCCATAAATATGGCGTGTTGGAATGGCTGCTTCAGACATGATCTGGCCACCCCCCAGTGATTTTTGGGGTCTTGATCACCACCTCAGCCCAGTCCTCTCTGTACTGAAGGTTTTTAGTAGCATGTAAACTGCCTCTCTCTCAGGCAATACCCACCATTATATTGGACAGAATGAGGAAAGCACAGATCTCCTTTTTGACTCGTCTGGTCCAGGGTTTCCTGCCACTCTCTGTTCCATCCACAGAGGGCGCTCTTGCTGCTTTGTCTGGCTCTAACAGAGTGAGTCCCCCTGGCAGTTCCTCCACAGCCTTGCTGAAGTTTTTCTTCTGTGGTGAGAGAGAGGAGAGGGTCAGGCAAGCTCAGATGAAAGAGTGGCCTTAAAAATCACCAGGGGCTCTTTCTAATTGCTTAGTTCATACCTCTGTGCTTCCTTTCCTTGCGTCCTTTCCTTACTACTTTAGCTCCACCCAATAGAGGGAGGTGAGGAAAGGATGCGAGGAAGGAGGAATCCAGAAAATGTGCATTAGGCAAATAGAACATCCCTGTTCAGTTAAGCGTTAGTTTGAAGCCACGTCAATTACAGATGTGGCAGATGGGGAGAGGTGTATCCACAGGCTGATCGTTTATACGTCACATGTTCTGCAAAAAAATACTTCTGCAATGGGTGCACTCATGTTTCAAGCATCCTTTGAGAGTCTCCTAGCTCCTTGCTTGTAGCTGCTTCAGGGAGCATTTAATGGTTTGGAATGGCCTTATAGATAGTGGACTTAGACTGATTTCTGGGTCAGGCGAGGACCGAGGACAAATAAAATAAGCGATTTTATTTATCGCTTTTATCTTTTTTCCTGAATCCTTTTAAGATTTCCTCATCAGTAAATGGCCAAAATGAGCAAGAAGCACTGCATTGTGTTTGTTCTGAAAGGAAGATCCTTCAGTCTATGACCCAAGCTCCCAGAATCCCAGAGTTTTCAGATAATGTGACCCCTGTCAATACCCATCATCAACCCTCTGGATGGTCTCTCAACTGATTTGATGGCATCCAAACCCTTAAAGATGAAAAAAGATTGCAGTGTGTGGGCAAGTTTGTGCTGGAGCAGTCCAGCTAAGGTATGGCTGTAAGATGGTGCTGTTTGTTTGCTTTGTTAAAGACGTGTGACGCTTTGGGTCTCCATCCACAGCCTGGACTTGGCTGCTGGAGCAGAACCGTGCTCACGAGAAAAACCCCCCCTACGGGGGAACTGACCTTGGTACTGGGGGTGGAGCTGTGGGCGGAGCCTATGCCATGGTGGCCGTTGAGGCCGTCGATGATGAAGACGTTCTGCAGGATGAGCTCCAGCAGGCTGAGAAGAGAGTAGGCCAGGTCCAGGTTTCCCATCATGCCCTGGGGCCCCACGGCCAGCGCGGCGACCAGCGAAAAGTAGGAGAGGGCGAGCTGGCCCAGAGCGGCCCCCAGCAGCAGCAGCACGTCCAGGCTGCGGGCGGGGTTATGCCCCGGCTCCCAGCCGCCCTTCCTCCGGCCCTGACCCCGCCTCTCCAGCGCCTGCACCAGCGTGCCCGCCAGCGACGCCAGCACCATGAGGGGCACCAGCACCAGGTGGTACCCGTAGAACAGCAGGAAGGCCGCCCTGCGCTGCTCCCGCTGCCCCACCCACACCTGGTACAGGACGAACAGGACCACGCCCACCAGCAGGACCACGCCCCCTGCCAGCGGCCCCACCCGCACCCCGCTCCTGCGCACCATGCGCAGGGTGAACCTGCGGGCCGGGGGCTCGGGGTGGCGGGGGTCCGTCCTGCGCCCCACGTTCTTCCACATGACGTAAAGCAAGCAGCTGGCCATCAGGTAGTACTCCATGTTGAAGGGGTACAGAACCTCAAAGCCCTTCCGGAACACCAGGCACAGCACATAGGCCCCACACTGACACAGCGTTCCGTTACCCGGCTCTGAAACCCAAACCAGAGAGGAGGAGGAGGAGGAGGAGGAGAGGGAGGGGAGAGAGGAAGAGGAGGAGGAGGAGAGGGAGGGGAGAGAGGAAGAGGAGGAGGAGGAGTAGGAGGAGAGGGAGGGGAGAGAGGAGGAGGAGAGGGAGGGGAGAGAGGAAGAGGAGGAGGAGTAGGAGGAGAGGGAGGGGAGAGAGGAAGAGGAGGAGGAGGAGGAGAGGGAGGGGAGAGAGGAAGATGAAGAGGAGGAGAGGGAGGGGAGAGAGGAGAGGGAGGGGAGGGGAAGAGGAGGAGGAAGAGAGCGAGGGGAGAGAGGAAGAGGAGGAGTAGGAGGAGAGGGAGGGGAGAGAGGAGGAGGAGAGGGAGGGGAGAGAGGAAGAGGAGGAGGAGAGGGAGGGGAGAGAGGAAGATGAGGAGGAGGAGAGGGAGGGGAGAGAGGAAGAGGAGGAGGAGAGGGAGGGGAGAGAGGAAGAGGAGGAGGAGAGGAAGGGGAGAGAGGAAGAGGAGGAGGAAGAGAGGGAGGGGAGAGAGGAAGATGAGGAGGAGGAGAGGGAGGGGAGAGAGGAGAGGGAGGGGAGGGGAAGAGGAGGAGGAAGAGAGCGAGGGGAGAGAGGAAGAGGAGGAGGAGGAGTAGGAGGAGAGGGAGGGGAGAGAGGAGGAGGAGAGGGAGGGGAGAGAGGAAGAGGAGGAGGAGAGGGAGGGGAGAGAGGAAGATGAGGAGGAGGAGAGGGAGGGGAGAGAGGAAGAGGAGGAGGAGAGGGAGGGGAGAGAGGAAGAGGAGGAGGAGAGGGAGGGGAGAGAGGAAGAAGAGGAGGAGAGGGAGGGGAGAGAGGAGAGGGAGGGGAGGGGAAGAGGAGGAGGAGAGGGAGGGGGAGAGGAAGAGGAGGAGGAGAGGGAGGAGAGAGGGGCAGCAGGAGGAGAAAGGAGAGGAGATGGGGTAAAATCTGCATCAGCATGTTTGCAACACACAAGACCAGGGCTTTATAAATAAAGTTTGATTGATTGATTGATTGATTGACCATGTTTCAGTAGCCTTCAGTGGTCTGGACCCGTTTTTAAAAAGCGCTGGTCTGGGAACAGTTCTGGGTGACGTATTCTAAAGCTCATCCATCGTGAGGTAAAATAAAAGCTGGTGGTAGATCGGGGCCCATATTCGTGAAGCATTTCGGAGTCAGAGTGCTGGTCTGAGTAAGGCTGGGACATGAGCAGGGAAAAGGGGTGATGGATCAGTTGTCCTACACTGTGTTTTGGGGGAGGGAGGGGTTAGTGTTTTGGGGGTGGGTTGGGGTTAGTGTTTTGGGGGGGTGGGGGGTTAGTGTTTTGGGGGGGTGTGGGGTTAATGTTTTGGGGGGGGTCAGGGCTGTACCGAAGCTCTCTGTGTTTTTGGGGGGGGTGGGGGGGTCAGGGCTGTACCGAAGCTCTCGGTGTTTTGGTAGGGGGGGGGGGTTAGTGTTTTGGGGGGGTGTGGGGTTAGTGTTTTGGGGGGGGGGTCAGGGCTGTACCGAAGCTCTCGGTGTTTCGGGGGGCGGGGGCAGGGCTGTACCGAAGCTCTCGGTGTCGTAGGTCTCGTCCTCATGCACCCCGGCTATCTCGCGCTCCAGCTCGATCTCCATGTGCACCGTGTCCTCGGTCACAGCGTTCAGCCACAGCAGGACATCCGCACAGAGAGTGAGAATCAGCCCGGACCTGCACACACACACACACACACATACACACACACACTGTAACATCTTACTCTAACCCTACCCCTAACCCTAACCCTAACCCTAACCCTAAGTCCTAACCATAAAACAGCCTCTTGAACTTGTGGGGACCAGCAGAAGGTCCCCACCTTGCGTAATTTTCCTCATCTTTCTATCCTTGTGGGGACATTTGGTTCTCACAAAGATGGTAATACATGTCCACACACACACATACAATGCTGTGCAAAAGTCTTAGGCACCTGTAAACAAATGCTGTACAGCTAAGATGCTTTCAAAAATAATGAAATGAAAGGTTATAAATATCGAAAAAATAATATAAAGACCAGTAAATAGTTAAAAACTAAATAAAATCAATGTTTGGTGTGACCACCCTTCGACTATAAAACTACATCAATTCTCTCAGGTACACTGTCCTGCAGATTTATAAGAAAATCGGCTGGTAGGTTGTTCCAAGCATCTTGCCACAGTTCTTCTGCAGATGTTGGCTGTTTCGCTTGCTTCTGGCTCTCCAGGTAATCCAAGAGACCCTTGATCAAGTTTTTATCTGAAAAGTAGCCTATTACTTAAAATATTACTTTACAAAATACAAAAATGCACCTGTAAAATTTCAGTTTTTGGAAAATTCATGTTTAGAAATCTCAAATCTGCTCTTTTCTACTAACACACTAATGCAGAAAACAAAAAATAAACATTAAGACCAAATATATACTATATATTATATTTAAAAATCTAGACTTTTGCACAGTATTGTATATATACACATACACATGCACACACACACACGCGCACACACACATGCACACACACACACATACACATACACATGCACACACACACACACACACACACACATGCATATATATATATACACACACGTATACACAAACACACACATATACACACACACGTATACACAAACACACATGTATACACAAATACACACACACACACACACACGTATACACAAATACACACACACGCACACACACACACACACACACACACACACACACACACACACACACACACACACACACACACACACACACACACACACACACACACATATATATACACGAACGCACGCGCGAGCGCACAGCAATACACATACATACACACATACACACACACACACGCACACACGCACACAAACACGCACACATACACATACACGCACACACAGTCAGTATAGTCACATGCTTTACTCTACATTCTCACTTTATATAAATTTGGCATTCATCCACCCCAAATATTCAGGGATCAAGTCACACCCATCATGGACATTGGAACCAGAACCACAGAACCAGCCTACAGGTAAAACAGAAGCACCTGGTCTGGATCTTGTGCTTTTGAATGCAATCCTTAGAGTGAGCCCAGAGTAGGTATGTCTGCGCAAGAAATCAAGAGACAGCACGTCAGATAATGCATTCCCATCCACTAGTTGCATCACATTACATTACATCCTATAGATCTCATTAAATTACATCCTATAGATTACATCACATTACATCCTATAGATCACATTACATTACATCCTATAGATTACATCACATTAAATTACATCCTATAGATTACATCACATTACATTATTTCCATTATTCACAGGAGCACACAGACTGAACTACAGTGTCTAATTGTATGAAGCAGGTTAATAGGTTACGAGCCGATTGGTGCATTTACCACACATGCAAACAAGAAGCACGAGAATCAATAGTCCAATCAGCATAATCAAACATCCTGACAAACACACTGAACTGCCCCATGTGCTCACTGTGGGAAGTAAAGGTGGTTGCCATAGTAACCTGTAGAGCCAGGAAGGGGCACTCGATAAATGGGGACATGATTTTAGTGGCGGGTTTGCACCCCACCATCATGGCGCTGAACCCCATCCTGAAGACATGCAGAATGACACTGAAGCCTGCAAGCACCATGAGGACCACTGGGGGGCAGAAAACATAAAAGCAGTTAGATCATACCACCAGGGCTGTTATTGGGGGCGGGGGGGCATTAAAGCCATTAGCTCATACCACCAGGGCTGTTATTGGGGGCGGGGGGGCATTAAAGCCATTAGCTCATACCACCAGGGCTGTTATTGGGGGCGGGGGGGCATTAAGGCCATTAGCTCATACCACCAGGGCTGTTATTGGGGGCGGGGGGGCATTAAAGCCATTAGCTCATACCACCAAGGCTGTTATTGGGGGGGGGGGGGGGCATTAAAGCCATTAGCTCATACCACCAGGGCTGTTATTGGGGGCGGGGGGGCATTAAGGCCATTAGCTCATACCACCAGGGCTGTTATTGGGGGGGGGGCATTAAAGCCATTAGCTCATACCACCAAGGCTGTTATTGGGGGGGGGGGCATTAAAGCCATTAGCTCATACCACCAAGGCTGTTATTGGGGGGGGGGGGGCATTAAAGCCATTAGCTCATACCACCAAGGCTGTTATTGGGGGGGGGGGGCATTAAAGCCATTAGCTCATACCACCAAGGCTGTTATTGGGGGGGGGGGGGCATTAAAGCCATTAGATCATACCACCAAGGCTGTTATTGGGGGGGGGGGCATTAAAGCCATTAGCTCATACCACCAAGGCTGTTATTGGGGGGGGGGGGCATTAAAGCCATTAGCTCATACCACCAAGGCTGTTATTGGGGGGGGGGGGCATTAAAGCCATTAGCTCATACCACCAAGGCTGTTATTGGGGGGGGGGGGGGGGGGCATTAAAGCCATTAGCTCATACCACCAAGGCTGTTATTGGGGGGGGGGGCATTAAAGCCATTAGATCATACCACCAAGGCCATTATTCAGGGGGTGGGGACCATTAAATCAATTAGCTCATACCAATGGGACCATTATGAACCATTCATTAAAACAGTTAGTTCATACTCGCAAGACCATTATGGGTGAAATTATTAATTAAAACAATAGAAACATTAGAACTAAGAGACAGCACATCAGATGAGGCTTTATCATCCTGTACATTACCCTCCTGTGCATTACATCACATTACATTCCGTCCGTCCAGAGCTATTCAGTGGAGCACACAGACTGAACTACAGTGTCTAGTTGTATTAAGCAGATTAATAGGTTACAAGCTGAATGGTGCATTTACCACACATCCAAACAAGAAGCACGAGAATCGATCAATCAATCAAACATCCTGACAAACAGACTGAACCGCGTCAGAGCGCATGTCCCACAGTCACAGTCACATGCTCAGTGTTGCCATAGTAACCTGTAGAGCCAGGAAAGGGCCCTCGATAATGGGGGCCAGGATTTTAGTGGCGGGTTTGCACCCCACCATCATGGCGTTGTACCACATCCTGAAGATGTGCAGGAGGACACTGAAGCCTGCAAGCACCATGAGGACCACTGGGGGGCAGAAAGAACATGAAGCAATTAGCTTGTACCACCAGGGCCATTATGGGGGAGACCATTAAGGCAATTAGCTCATACCACCAGGGTCATTACGGGGGACCATTTATTAATATATTTAGTTCATACCACCAAGACTATTATGGGTCCAGCCATTCCCAAGTAATCTAACTGTGTGGTGACAGGGGGGCGCCCTACATCATGAAGCTTGTGCTGATAGTGAGTGAATGTGTGCAGCCGGAAAGCCAGCTAGTCCTTCTGACAACTTGCCATTGTGCTACAAAATGCATTTACAACTATGGTGGACTGCCGAAAAAGGTTTAAGCTGTGACAAAAGTATTTGAAGAGCTTGAAAAAGCAGGTCTCAATTAGAGGCTTCATTTTCTTGTTTATGAAGTGGAGGTCTGCTCAAAGGTGGGGTCCTAGACAAAGTTACGGCCCCTCTGGAGGGCATATGAGCTCGCTGAAAATACGAGTTTAGTGTCCTTATTATTTCTTCTTATTCCACATCAACATGCTGTACGCAACTCGTTCAACAGCTTTTCAGCAAGTTTGACCTGTAGTTCAACTAGTTCCTTGTGCTTTTGGTGCAAATAGCGCAGATATTTTTTTAGACGTTCACGATTTCACATTGGATAATTTTCCACTGATTAAGATGTTGGGAATGTGAACAGCACACTTGCAG